>NC_044031.1:7671590-7978243 GCF_901765095.1 Microcaecilia unicolor
CAAGAGGGGAATGAAGAGTTATGCTAGCCCTAGCTCTCAGTAAAATACAGGCCAATGGCTCAGGCTAAAGAGCTAGGCCTCTCTTAGAAATCAAAAATCATCTCTGATACAAAATACACTTTATTGCAGCACAAGCTGAAGTGAGTTCCCAGAGAGCTGGCAAGGGAGGGGGGCATTTGCTCTGGGACTGGCACCTGTGAGAAGTCATGAGAAAGATGTTTTGGCTAATAGAAGTTGATAAAGGGTTAGATGTATGTAGGAAGAGCATACCCAAGGGGAGGGGGGGAGCTGAAGACAGCTAAATGACCTGTGAGATCATCTCACAGATGCGCTCTGAACATATCTTGTTTATAGTTAGAGCTTGAGAACTTGTCAAGTCATTCTTATCAGCTGATAAGGGCCACGAGCCCTGGTGAGAAAGCTGGGGTCCATTGGAACCAATGGAGTTGAAATGGTATATAAGGACCAGTCTGAGGAGTATTAAATCAGACGAGACAAGAGAAGAGAAGAGAGAAGACTGGAGACAGACGTGGCGTGAGATGCTGTTCTATCATATGACTGCCTGAACTGCTTGTACTATCTTTGGGTAAGATATCAATACTAATAAACTATATTACTTTATCTACTACATACTGGGTTCCTTTCAAATTACAAGGGTCTATACTGCCTTGACTGGGTAACACTGTCATGAGCAGATACCGGGTTGGGGTGATTAAGAATCTAGACGGGATATGCAGTTTCTTCCAGGCTACTGGAAGGGCCATAGCTTCTGCTGCCCAAATGGAGATGGCAGAACCTAATAAACAAACACTGAGTTAGTTTCAGGCAAATGTGATCAGGGGTAGTAGCAAAGATACGTAGTATATGTAGGATAGAATAAAAAATAAATAGTCATAGCAAAAATTCTTGCATAGATTTAGCTTAAGAATGGCAGATTTTCTGAGCTCATTGTGGTAGCCGTGTTAGTCCACGTGATAACCTGAGCTCATTACAAACAGATTTTCTTATTTGTTAAAACATATCTAGAACTGTGTACATAAAAGTTTCAAAATTGAATTGTAGGAAGCGTATAGGGGCTGTACAAATGTAGTATTCCATCAATTTCAACACATAACTTTTAAATATTTATTCTTTAATGCACTAGATAGACACATTTTGTTGATGGAAAAACAAACTAGGAAATAATAAAAAAAAAATACACCAGTATAACAAATATAAACAGTAGAAATTATGGTAATAAAGTCCCATACTTGTAGTAAGAAAACCAATGATGCATAGCTAGCATAACAAAGAAGGGTAGGGCACCAAGTAGGGTGGAGCACAGTTTCAACATTTATACTAAAAGAAATAGTTTAACATGGCAGCTGTTGACAATAACCATGAAAAATGATATATAAGCTATTTTGAAGCATCCTAAGTAGGAAATACAATCATTTGTAACATTGAGTCTATGGAGTACACGTCATTAAACCCGCCTTTTTCTTCTTCCTCAAATGCTCTCCACAACTAATCAAGATTGTTAGGGTGGTCCAGAGAGATTAGAATTGTTTATGCACTTGCTTCATGGTCCATTTCACCAGCAACTTGCTATCTCATGTTTCCATCGTCTGCAGCTCCTTATCTTATGCTACCAGGGTGTAGGCTGCAGAGAGCCCCTAACCACATTCATTAGTAAACAGCTTCCATGGAAAATTGCTCCACATTCTCCTTGCTGTAGAACTGTCAGCTAGCTTGTCACGAAAGCTTATGTACCTCAGGGTCACACAAAGGCTATAATTTTTAAACTTAGTGTTAGGTTTTCAAGGCAGAACCTGGGTTTGTGAGCCCTTGGCAGTGGCAGGCAAAACCACCCCCGAACCAGAGACAATGCAGAACAGGACTGGAACCCCGGACTGGAGTTGCAACTGAGGCAAACAAGCTGGAACAGGCAGAGCAGGAACAACTAGACTTCACCTGCGCTTGACCACCGTTCCCCAGGGGTTGAGCCCCTGGGTGCAGGCGGCCGGCAGGACTTACCGGACAGGGCAGGAACTGGATACCAACAGGATACACAAGGGTCTAGAATACACAAGGGAGGCTAGGCAGAATACTAGACTAGGACTCTCAGACAAACAATACCACACTAGGTAGAAAGCAGACAGGCTCAAGAACAAGGACTGAAAGCTGCCAAGCAGCCACTAAGAAAGAAACACAGACAGGAAAGAGTCAGGACTGAAAGCTGCCAAGCAGCTACTAAGAAACAAACACAGACAACCAAGAACTAGACAAAGAATACAGACCAGAAAGAAGACTAGGAACTAAGCAATAAAACCACAGCTAAACTACACACAAACTAACTAGAACCAGACAAGGAACTCAGACTAGAAACTGGACTAGGCAGAAGTGCACAAAGCACACCAACATACCAGGGACCTTAGACGATGCAAAGGCAAACACAGAAGTTTCCAGGTGGTTAATAAAGCCCATCAGCAGCTGAAGTTCACTGCAGGAATCACAAGGCAGCTACGGGTGCTATGCAGGCACAAAGAAGAGAAGCAAGTCTGGCAGCCCGAAAGATCTGGACTGGACTGGGCTGAAATCTGGAAAGTGTGACAGTCCATAGTAGCCACTGGTTCTGGCCACCAGAGGGCGAGGTGAGCACAGACAAGGAAACAGTCACCATCGTGACACTTAGCTTGACAGCTTCAGGCTTCAGGACTTTGGTTCAGAGAAGGCCCAGACAGGTTCATTATTAGCAGCAGGTACAGTTTTTTACATAAAATTTACAATTTTGTTAACAGCATAACAATAGTAAAATAGCTAAGTACAAACATAAATACAATAAAAGAGGTAAACTTGAAAACAGTAAATTGAAACCTAATAATAGGTTTGTTGGGAAGCCAGCTGGTCTTTGGGTGCACTCTGATGACAAGAATGAGCACTCTGGGGCTGAGCCTGGCAAGAAGGAGTGCCTCTGTGAGTAGTAGGGACCCCTCTCCGACTTGCCCAAAAAATCTCCTGGAAGATGAAGAGGGTGAAGAGTGGGGAAAGGGTATCAGTGGTGTAACCATACTATCTTCCCTCCAAACAGGTTATCTTCCTGGCATTTGGCATCCGCCAATCTCTGCTAGATCGCCGTGAGAGTCTGAACATTGCTATACTTTAGGCAGAGATCCTGGACGCCACATCAAAAGTGTCATAGGCACCTCTGGCCAAGAACTTACGACACACCTTTTGCTGCTTGGCCAACCTGCTCTGGTGGGAGAGAATCCGCCAAATCCATCATACTGTGAACCAAGTTCCGCAAGTAAAAGCTTGTGTAGATCTGGTATGACTGAATACAGCAGACAAGCGTAGAGGCCTCATACATCTTCCACCCAAAAGAGTACAGGGTTCGAGCTTTCCTGCCTGGGGTCGCAGAAGCAAAGTCTCTAGAACTCCTGGCCCTGTTGAGCGCAGATTCCACCACCAGGAAGTAATGAAGCAACTGGGGCCTATTCAAACCAGGGGAACTCTGGATCTGGTACACAGTGTCAGTTTTCTTGGGGAGGATAGGGACCGACAGAGGGGACTCCCAGATCTTCCCCTGAATGTCTTGCAGGATCTTTTGAAGTGGTACCTTCACAGCTTCTCTAGGGGAAAAGTCAAAGTCCGGGACCTCAAACATCTCAGTCCTGGGCTCGTCCTCTGTCTCCAAATGAATTGGATTGGCAGCCACCATTTCCCTGACAAAAGCTGGGAAGGAGAGGCTCTCAGGTGGAGACTTGCGTCTCTCCTCTGGTAGGGAGGGGTCAGAAGGGATACCATAGGACTTCTCCTGCAAGAAGTACCGAGGATCCTCATTGGTGTCAGCAAAGAACTCCTCATAGGAGATGTCACGGAATGCCCAGCCACCCATCTGGGGCTACCCTGCAGCCACTTAGAGGGTCTATACCCAGCATACCTCAGGTCTGCCTGCACCTGCTGCTTGTGCTCTACACTAGCACCCGTCTCCCACGGACTGCGTCCTAACTGCCTCTGGGCGAGTCTCTCGCTTTTAAATTATCCCCGGTGATTGTCTAGGTTACTGGGGCTACGCTCCAATTGGTCCCACAGACCCAACATACAAACCGAACAACTCACAAAGAAACTCCAGACTGCTCAGAATACAGCAGCCAGACTAATATTTGGCAAATTGCGATTCGACAGCGCCAAGCCCCTCCGAGAAAAACTGCTTAACACTAACTGTCTAACCCTAACCCTCTAACCTTAACCCCCTAACCACCTAACCCTGACCCTAACCCCTAATCCTAACCCCCTTAACCCTAACCCCCTAACACTAACCCTCTAACCCTAACCCCAACCCCTAACACTCTAACCCTAACCCTAACTCTATAACCCTAACCCCCTAACCCTAATCCCCTAACCCTCACCCTAACCCTCTAACCCTAACCATCTAACCCTAACCCCCTAACCCTAACCGCCTAACCTTGACCCTAACCCTAACCCCCTAACACTGACCCTAACCCTAACCACTAACCATCTAACCCTAACCGCCTAACCCTTAATCCTAACCCTAAACCCCTAACCGTCTAACCCCAACCATAACCCTCTAACCCTAACCCAACCCCCAACCCCCTAACCCTCACCCTCTCCCTAACCCTCTAACCCTAACCATCTAACTCTAACCCTAACCATCTAACCCTAACCCCTTAACCCTAACCCCCTAACCCCTAACCCTAACCGTCTAACACTAACCCTCTAACCCTAACCCTTAATCCTAACCCCCTAACCCTAAACTCCTAACCGTAACCCTAACCCTAACCATAACCCCCTAACCCTAACCCCCTTACACTAACCCTCTAACCCTAACCCTACCCCTAACCCCCTAACCCTAACCCCCTAACCCTCACCCTCTCTCTAACCCTCTAACCCTAACCATCTAACTCTAACCCTAACCCCTTAACCCTAACCACCTTACCCTGACCCTAACCCCTAACCCTCTAACCCTAACCCCCTAACCCTGACCCTAATCCCTAATCATAACCCCCTAACCCTAACCCCCTAACACTAACCCTTTAACCCTAACCCTAACCCAACCCCCAACCCTCACCCTCTCCCTAACCCTCTAACCCTAACCATCTAACTCTAACCCTAACCATCTAACCCTAACCCCTTAACCCTAACCACCTTACCCTGACCCTAACCCCTAACCCTCTAACCCTAACCCCCTAACGCTGACCCTAATCCCTAATCATAACCCCCTAACCCTAACCCCCTAACACTAACCCTTTAACCCTAACCCTCTAACCCTAACCCAACCCCCTAACCCTAACCCCCTAACCCTCACCCTCTCCCTAACCCTCTAACCCTAACCATCTAACTCTAACCCTAACCATCTAACCTTAACTCCCTGACCCTAACCCCCTAACCCCTAACCCTAACCGTCTAACACTAACCCTTAATCCTAACCCCCTAACCCTAAACCCCTAACCGTAACCCTAACCCTAATCATAACCCCCTAACCCTAACCCCCTTACACTAACCCTCTAACCCTAACCCTACCCCTAACCCCCTAACCCTAACCCCCTAACCCTCACCCTCTCCCTAACCCTCTAACCCTAACCATCTAACTCTAACCCTAACTATCTAACCCTAACCCCTTAACCCTAACCACCTTACCCTGACCCTAACCCCTAACCCTCTAACCCTAACCCCCTAACCCTGACCCTAATCCCTAATCATAACCCCCTAACCCTAACCCCCTAACACTAACCCTTTAACCCTAACCCTCTAACCCTAACCCAACCCCAACCCCCTAACCCTCACCCTCTCCCTAACCCTCTAACCCTAACCATCTAACTCTAACCCTAACCATCTAACCCTAACCCCTTAACCCTAACCCCCTAACCCTAACCATCTAACACTAACCCTCTAACCCTAACCCTTAATCCTAACCCCCTAACCCTAAACCCCTAACCGTAACCCTAACCCTAATCATAACCCCCTAACCCTAACCCGCTTACACTAACCCTCTAACCCTAACCCTACCCCTAACCCCCTAACCCTAACCCCCTAACCCTCACCCTCTCCCTAACCCTCTAACCCTAACCATCTAACTCTAACCCTAACCATCTAACCCTAACCCCTTAACCCTAACCCCTAACCCTCTAACCCTGACCCTAATCCCTAATCATAACCCCCTAACCCTAACCCCCTAACACTAACCCTTTAACCCTAACCCTCTAACCCTAACCCAACCCCCAACCCCCTAACCCTAACCCCCTAACCCTCACCCTCTCCCTAACCCTCTAACCCTAACCATCTAACTCTAACCCTAACCATCTAACCCTAACTCCCTGACCCTAAACCCCTAACCCTAACCGTCTAACACTAACCCTCTAACCCTAACCCTTAATCCTAACCCCCTAACCCTAAACCCCTAACCGTAACCCTAACCGTCTAACCCCAATCCTAACCCTCTAACCCTACCCCTAACCCCAACCCCTAACCCTCTAACCATAACCCTCTAACCCTAACCCCCTAACCCTGACCCTAACCCCTAACCCTAACCCCCTAACCCTGACCCCCTAACCCCTAACCCTAACCGTCTAACCCTAACCCTATAACCCCTAACCCTATAACCCTAACCCTAACCCTCTAACCCCCTAACCCTAACTCTAACTCCCTAACCCCCCAACCCCACGCCCAACCCCCAACCCCTAACCCAGTGATGGCGAACCTTTCAGACACTGAGTGCCCAAACAGCAACGCAAAATCTAATTATTTATTGCAAAGTGCCAACAGGGCAATTTAACCTGAATAACAGAACTTTAAAAGCATTTCGCATGCTTTTGAATAATTAATGTGATTTTTGCTGTTGCATACATGTTGATAACTCCCTTCCTCTCCATCCATGTGCATCTCCTTCCTGTCTTCCCTTCCCTTCCCTCCCCTCCATCCATCCAACAATTGCCCTCCCCTCCATCCATCCATGTCCAGAAACCCTCCTCCTTCCTGCCCTCCCCTCCATCCATTCATACCCAGCGATTCTCCTCTCCCCTGCCCTCCCCTCCTGCTCCCACTCTCATCCATGTCCTGCATGTAAACCTTTTTTATTACCTCCATCGACGTGGCCGCGTCTTTGAAAGCCCTGCCCGTCTCTAGCCTTCCCTTCGTAAGTTTGTTCCCTCAGAGTCAGTCCCGCCCTCGCCCCTGCGACGGCGCGTGTGCCAACAGAGAGGGCTCTGTGTGCCCTCTCTGGCACACGTGCCATAGGTTCGCCATCACTGCCCTAACCCTAACCCCTAACCCTAATCCCCAACCCCAACCCTAGGGTTAGGGTTACGAAGAGGATGTCTTGATGGAACAGATGGTGTAGGGCTCATGTCGTGATGGAACAAATGGTGCAGGGCTCATGAAGAGGATGTCTTGATGGAACAGATGGTGCAGGGCTAACGAAGAGGATGTCTTGATGGAACAGATGGTGCAGGGCTAACGAAGAGGATGTCTTGATGGAACAGATGGTGCAGGGCTAACGAAGAGGATGTCTTGATGGAACAGATGGTGGAGGGCTCATGAAGAGGATGTCTTGATGGAACAGATGGTGCAGGGCTAACGAAGAGGATGTCTTGATGGAACAGATGATGCAGGGCTCATGATATCTTGATAGAACAGATGGTGCAGGGCTCATGATGTCTCGATGGAACAGATGATGCAGGCCTCATGAAGAGGATGTGTTGATGGAACAGATGGTGCAGGCTTCATGATGTGTGGATGGAACAGATGGTGCAGGGCTCATGAAGAGGATGTCTTGATGGAACAGATGGTGCAGGGCTCTTGATGTCTCGATGGAACAGATGATGCAGGCCTCATGAAGAGGATGTCTCGATGGAACAGAAGGTGCAGGGCTTATGAAGAGGATGTCTGGATGGAACAGGTGCAGGGCTTATGAAGAGGATGTCTAGATGGAACAGATTGTGCAGGGCTTACAAAGAGGATGTCTTGATGGAACAGATGGTGCAGGGCTCATGATATCTTGATGGAACAGATGGTGCAGGGCTCATGATGTCTCAATGGAACAGATGGTGCAGGGCTCATGATGTCTCGATGGAACAGATGATGCAGGCCTCATGAAGAGGATGTGTTGATGGAACAGATGGTGCAGGCTTCATGATGTGTGGATGGTGCAGGGCTCATGAAGAGGATGTCTTGATGGAACAGATGGTGCAGGGCTCTTGATGTCTCGATGGAACAGATGATGCAGGCCTCATGAAGAGGATGTGTTGATGGAACAGATGGTGTAGGGCTCATGAAGAGGATGTCTTGATGGAACAGATGGTGCAGGGCTCTTGATGTCTCGATGGAACAGATGATGCAGGCCTTATGAAGAGGATGTCTCGATGGAACAGAAGGTGCAGGGCTTATGAAGAGGATGTCTGGATGGAACAGGTGCAGGGCTTATGAAGAGGATGTCTAGATGGAACAAATTGTGCAGGGCTTACAAAGAGGATGTCTTGATGGAACAGATGGTGCAGGGCTCATGATATCTTGATGGAACAGATGGTGCAGGGCTCATGATGTCTCGATGGAACAGATGATGCAGGCCTCATGAAGAGGATGTGTTGATGGAACAGATGGTGCAGGCTTCATGATGTGTGGATGGAACAGATGGTGTAGGGCTCATGAAGAGGATGTCTTGATGGAACAGATGGTGCAGGGCTCTTGATGTCTCGATGGAACAGATGAGGCAGGCCTCATGAAGAGGATGTCTCGATGGAACAGATGGTGCAGGGCTCATTAAGTGGAAGTCTCGCTAGAACAACATCTAAAGCAGGAGCGTATCTCTGCGGGTACCTGCTGCTGCAACCTTCCCAGTTCTAATCCTCTTGGATCCCTGCTCCTATCTTCCCCCCCCCCCCCACTCTGTTTCCCAACCCCCAAAGAGGTGATTCCTACCATCTAGTGGGCTATGGTGAGAGCTGTCCCCCTAGGCTCCTGCCCCCTTCTGGCTTGGGGTTCAAAACTGCCAGTGATAACCCCTAGCAGTAGTCTCGCAGTTAAAAAAAAAACTTCCCCCCCACCCCCACTAACTACCCTTCTCCATTGAGAATACTGTTCATTCAACCCTACTCTCTGCTTCCTATCGTTCAACCAGCTTTTAATCCACAATAGTACACTACCTCCGATCCCATGACCCTCCAGTTTCCTCTGGAGTCTTTCATGAGGCACTTTATCAAACGCTTTCTGAAAATCCAGATACACAATATCAACCGGTTCCCCCTTTGTCCACATGTTTGTTCACCCCCTCAAAAAAATGCAGTAGATTGGTGAGGCAAGACTTCCCTTCACTAAATCCGTGCTGAGCTTGTCTCATTAGTCCATGCTTTTGAATGTGCTCTGTAATTTTATTTTTAATAATAGCTGCTACCATTTTGCCCCGCACCGACGTCAGACTCACCGGTCTATAATTTCCCGGATCTCCTCTGGAACCTTTTTAAAAAATTGGCGCTACATTGGCCACCCTCCAATTTTCCGGTACCACACCTGATTTTAGGGATAAATTGCATATTACTAATGGTAGCTCCACAAATTCATTTTTCAGTTCTATTAATACTCTGGGATGAATACCATCTGGTCCAGGAAATTTGCTACTCTTCAGTTTGCAGAACTGACCCATTACATCCTCCAAGTTTACAGAAAATTCATTTAGTTTCTCTGACTCGCCTGCTTCAAATACCCTTTCCGGCACCGGTGTCCCTCCCAAATCTTCCTCGGTGAAGACCAAAGCAAAGAATTAATTTAATCTCTCCGCTACAGCTTTGTCTTCCCTGATCGCCCCCTTAACACCACTGTCATCCAGTGGCCCAACTGATTCTTTAGCCGGCTTCCTGCTCTTAATGTACCTAAAAAACTTTTTACTATGTGTTTTTGCTTCTAACGCTATCTTTTATCAAAGTCCTTCTTAGCCCTCCTTATCTCCGCTTTGCATTTGGTTTGACATTCCTTATGTTGTATCTTATTATTTTCAGTCGGTTCCCTTCTCCATTTTCTGAAGGATTGTTTTTTAGCTCTTATAGTTTCCTTTACCTTACTGTTTAGCCACGCCAGCTGACGTTTGGTCTTCTTTCCTCATTTTCTAATACGCAGAATATATTTGTCCTGGACTTCCAGGATGGTGTTTTTGAACAGCATCCATGCCTGATGCAAGTTTTACCCTATCAACTGCTCCTCTCAGTCTTTTTTTCACCGTTCTTCTCATTTTATCGTAATCTCCTCTTCTAAAGTTAAACGCTAGTGTATTTGATATCCTAAGTTCACTTACTTCGAAGCCAATATCAAAACTGATCATATTATGATCACTGTTATCAAGCGGCCCCAGCACCGTTACCCCCCGCACCAGGTCATGCGCTCCACTGAGGACTAAGTCTAGTATTTTTCCTTCTCTCGTTGGCTCCTGAACCAGCTGTTCCATGAAGCTGTTCTTGATTTCATCAAGAAAATTTACCTTCCTAACATGTACCGATGTTATATTAACCCAGTCTATACCCGGATAATTGAAATCACCCATTATTATTACATTGCCCATTTTATTTGCTTCCCTAATTTCCTTTAACATTACTGCGTCCGTCTGCTCGTCCTGGCCAGGCGGACGGTAGTACACTCCTATTTTGACTTTCTTGCACTCTGGGTTACAGAACGGCCTGGCAGCCAACCTCCCTGGGGGTTCAGGTTCAGGTGGCTGTCCTTGACTGTTACCGGGGTCATATAGCTTTAGTTTCTCTGGCTACTCTTCCCGATGGGGTGCACTTTCTCAAGGGAGTTGTGCAGCTGAAGCCTCCTGTCTTTTGTCTGTGTCCGAATTGGAATCGGAATCTGGTGCTAAGGGTGCCTCAAGCCCCTTTGTTTGACCCTTTACATTCGGTCACGGTACAGACTTCACCCTCAAGTCAGTTTTTCTAGAGGCTTCTCTTCTGCTCGCTGAATTTCTTATTTGCAGGCTCTCTCTTGCAGAGACCACTTTCTCCACTTTTCAGCTGCTGGGGTGTTGGTTCGGACTGTTCTCTCCTTTTTGCTTAAGGTGGTATTCCCTCCTGAAGGTGAGCTACTGCCCTCTGTGATGCTGACATGGATGATTCACAGTGATCCACGTGCGCCTCCATTTTATCTCTACATGTGTCCATACTCACTAACTTGGTTCCTATGGCGCAACAAGAATAATAAAAGCAGGCTTCACTTCCTTGTTCTTGGGCTGGACTCTCTCTTTGGTCAAAACCGAGCATGTGCGGCCTGAGGGGAAAAGCAGCCGCTTGGCAGGCAATGTGGCAGAGTGAAGAGCATTGTTGGAGGAAGATCTCTTCTGTTGGCCAAACCAGAGGTCCTGCTGTGTTCTGCTGCTCCGGGTCCTCCCCAGCCTTCAAGGGGGGTCCGGCGTCAGAGTTTTCTCTCATCTGCTCTTATCGGGATGCGATCACCCAGGTCCTGTCAGGGACAGGAGAGAGAAAGACCCCAGCACTGGGCCCCCCCTTGGAGACCCAGGCCCATGAAATTTTGCTTCCCCTGCCCCCCCCCCCCCCCCCCCCCATTGTTGGCCCTGTATAAGACCAATTTATCATTATCATATTATCATCATTGCAGGACTCCTCATCTGCACCCAACAGAAGACCTCCTCCATGTTCCACTCTGCAAACAGAAGACCTTTTCTTCCAGCAAGGATCAACATCAAGTGACCCTCTCTTCACCACAAGAAAGAATACATCTGGACCTCAATCAGAGTGAGTTCATACCGATCCAGCATAATTAATAATTCAGGAATTCTAGCAACATTTATCTTGTGGCACATTTCCCTTGGATAAGATCCCTATACTGAGTGTTGTATTTAGTATTGTAAATAAACTCAATCTGTACAAGAAATAAGAATCTAGTCCTTCCTTAATAAAGTTCTACATGTATTTCCTTAAACATTGAACAGTGCAGGTTTATTAACATCTTTACCAGGGATATTAGACTAATATAAAGAGCCTTAAGATTATAAGGTATATTGTATGGTTTATTTAGTGTAAATTGTTTAGGACAATCATTTGCAGCTGAAACTACTCTGTAATGATAAACCTCCTCCCTTTGTTCTCCTAATTAGAATAATTGATTATAAATGAAGAGAAGTGGGTGGGTGGGAAAGCAGACTGAACTAGGAGGCAGATGCACTAAACTTTAATGACCCTTTAACGACCAATTTTTGAACCGCAGCATGCATTAAAGGACATTTTCCGACGAGGGTAGCAGCTAACGAAAACGGAATGCAGATGAGGGATTCCTGTTGAAATTGTATTGTAACGAGATGCACTAACCTTTTCCGATTGACTTAACACAGGAAAAACGCCGGAAAATCTACGAGAGGTCTGTACCTCTCGTTGTGGCTGTGTAGACTCGCAAACGCTCGCAAAGATTGTCATGTAAAAAAAAAAACAAAAAAAACCTAGCCAATCCAGAGCATGTTTGAGATGAAACACGTGGCTCCCCGCTTCCCCCTGCACATAGAAAACAAAAATCAAAAAAAGGATCGGGAGGGGGCAAAGGCGCTCGTGTCTCTCTCTTGCTTCTTTTGCCAATAGCTCTGCCTCCCGCCATCCTCCGCCCCGTGCCCCCCCCCCGAGGTCACCGCTGCTCCCCACTTCCCCCTGTATTACATAAAAAATAAAAACAAAGATGAAGAGTTTTGCAGCCCCGGCCCCCTCCCTTCCTGAGTCTCTCTCTGTCTCCTTTTTGCCATAGCTCTGCCTCCTGCCATCCTCCGCCCCCGTGCCCCGCCCCCTGAGGTCATCGCTGCCACTCCCCCCCTCCACCGGACCCCCCCCTCCGCATTACCTGGCCCGTGCAGCGCCTCTCACATCTGTATGAAGGTGCTGCACAGGCAAGAAGACCGTCTGATCAGTGTGAGTCTTCAGGACGTCTCTCTCCTTCGCCTTCCCTGAGCTGGGCTCGCCCCCGTCTGATGTAAAGGACTTTAACGATTTAAATTTTTTAACGTTTGGTTGATGCATCTGGCTCTAGGTTATCTGTTAATGCTCTAGGCTGTAACAGTTAAGTTCAAGCTGTTAAGACTCTCCTAGACTTATTACTGTAAAGTCATGATATCTTAGAGTATAACCTTGGCACATCAGTCACACCTGGAGTCTCTATTATTTTAATGAAGCCTCTTTTATTTGAATAAATCACAGATAATTTACTCACAGTCAGATGGTCAGATGTGCTGCCTCAGGGCATAGAGACTCCGCAGTTCTGGGAGCTGTTGGAGGTGGAGATCTGAGGAGAGGTAGCTTTATTGCAGCGGAGAAAGATAGTTGAACAGGTAGAAATGGTTCAAAGCTACTGTAATGAGAATAACAGTAAAAGCATTACACACATTTTAGGATCATGTTATAAACTAGTGCCAGGCTGTCAGAGGACAGAACACAAGCCTCTGGAAGAAAGAAAGTCTTAGGTTTAAAACTATGGGGAAAAGAGGTTTACATTATTTAAACAAGTTAATAAAGTTTGTTTTTTTAAGAAATTCAAACTGGTTTTTTTTTTTTTAAATCAATAAACGTACAAATTATCTTCTATCCCAATGTTTTAAGTCACCAAAGAACAGAGCAAACGTTCACTTACCCAGAGAGATTCAATTGAAATCGGGTCTTATATATGGTAATATTCCCTTTCCAGGGTGTCCTCAGAGAACTATCTCTGCTGGACTAAACTGTAACAAATCACAGGCACTCAATGCCGACTATAGCTAGAGAAAGATACAGATCCTACTCTCGCTCTGAAACCAATAAATGGAATGAGCGGCAGGACAAGCTGAGTCTCCCTGGACAACAGCTATGACCTCAAAAGTTCCAGGTCATAATGCTGCCTCTGTGCCATCATTACTCTAGACCTAGCCCTCAGCTTTTCTGATTCTTAAGATGAATTTTGCAGTGAAATCTCTTTAAGGCATGTGTCCCATTCTGTGTCTAGGGAACCATCCCTAAAGGGTCTATTCACCTTGAACTTTAGCTTCCAAGAGACAAACTGACCCCAGATCAAGTTTTCACAAACACTGTTGTAAAAGGAGATATCCGGCCGCTATTTGCTGTGTTTTAATGTTTTCAGGCCAAGCAGGAAGTGGAACACTTATATTAACGGCCTCCACCTCAATTCTGACCCTAGGCACCCGCTCTGTGGGTAGCTGAGCACCCCTCCCAATATTCTCTGCTGTACGTTTGGAGCAGAAAGCTCCATGCTGCAGAGTAACGTAGACTGCCCAGCGCACTCAAATGTCAGTTATAATTCCCATTCAACTTCTGTCACTGATAATAAAATAATTCTAAATTCCATATGTCTTATCCATTGTATTCCTTTTTCTTTTACTTATTTTTTTTCACTATGGCGGACCTCAGAAATATAGCGGGTCAAAAATGGCTACAATTCCTTTATCCAGAGCCGAAGCCCCAAACTTCACATTGCGCAAACCCTTCCTCATAAGTCAGCACCTTCCTACCATATTTCTTATCTCACAGAATATACAGAGAGCTTTGATGCAGGAATCAACATGAGTGCCAGAGAGGGCCGCAAATTGTATTTAAATATAGTCAGACGGATGTTAATGAGGTGATTAGCTGTACCCTTGTACAGTGCCGTAGCGAGGGTGCCTGACACCCGGGGCGGGTCGCCGCTGCGCACCCCCCGGGTGCAGGGCACGGCGCCCCCCCCCTCCAGAGCGCACTCCCCCCCGAAACGCACCCTACTTTTCAGCGGGGGGCAGGCGGGAGGGCCGATCCGCCCCTAGCGCACGTCACTGGGAGCTGCGTCGGCTCTGGTGCTTCCCTGCTTTCTCTGCCCCGGAACAGGAAGTAACCTGTTCCGGGGCAGAACCAGCGAGCCGACACCCCCCCAGCGTGTGCACCCAGGGCAGACCGCCCCACCGCCCCCCCCCCCTTCCTACGCCACTGCCCTTGTAATGATTGGAGAACAAGGCACAAACTCCAGTCTTACTGCTGGGAGCGGGGGAGTTTGAAGAGTATCTCTTGATTTTCAGTTTAAAATCTGCCATTTTTTTATTTCTTTTTGAAGCGGAAAAAAGCCCGTGGAAGCGTGCAAGTGCCAGTACTGAGAAAGAAGTGTGCACGAGTCAGAGGTAAACCTGAAAGTGTAAGCACACAATGGCACCTGTTTTCTGTACTTAATATAAGCCTTCCAAATAAAAATAAAATTTACATTTATATTTAAAGGCGCAGGAGAGAGATGCTAATGTCTGCTTCACTTTTGGGGTTGCCTGGCACATCTGAGCAAGAGCTGCACTTATATGCGCCAAGCGTATTCCCCCACCCCACCCCCCGTCCCATTCTTTTGCTTTTATAGCACGCATATAATTTAAATACCATTTCCTTTCAGCATTAGAGAGCTAGCTTTCTGCGCTGTTCCAGCGGTATGGACTCTGTGCTGTTGGCTTTAGCGCAGGGGTTGTAAGCATTGGCCCTGAGACAGAAACCCTCTTAATAGGCTCAACTTTTTAGAAATGGATTTGACCCTTCTATAGCCGCTGTCCCCTTTTCTCCAGCTGCGCAGCTCTCTTCACAGGGTCTGTCATAGCACAGAATGTGTTTTTTTTTCCCAAAATATTTCACTCTAAAAGAATTCATGAAACATATATTGTTCTCACCTAAATGTAACCCCACTGCTGTATAGGGTTACTGAGAGGATAGAGCCCTGGGAGAAGGTCACTGGGGGGAGTGGTCCTGGAGGTCACGGGGAAACAAAATGAAGCAAGATGGTGCAGCAAAGGGATTAGTGACATATTGGGTGATAAAAAGTATTACCATGTGTTTACTTTGCACATGGTCTTTTGGCTGTTCGGAATTCCCCTGCCGCAGACCAGTGTGGAGTAAAAAGGAGTCCCTGGTTAAGAACTGGCAACCTGTGTGTTTGCAGAAGGAGAGAAGTCATTGTCCAGATGCATAAGAGCCAACTTTCAAAACGATTGGGGGTGCTGAATGTACGCAACCCAATATAGTAACATGAGTAACATAGTAGATGACGGCAGAAAAAGACCTGCATGGTCCATCCAGTCTGCCCAACAAGATAAACTCATATGTGCTATTTTTTGTGTAGCACATACCTTGATTTGTACCTGTCCTTTTCAGGGCACAGACCGTGTAAGTCTGCCCATCACTATCCCCGCCTCCCAACCACCAGCCCCGCCTCCCACCACCGGCTCTGGCACTGACCGTATAAGTCTACCCAGCACTATCCCCGCCTCCCGCCACCGGCTGTGCCACCCAATCTCGGCTAAGCTCCTTAGGATCTATATCTCCCACCACCACCTGCCACCGCCAAAAAAGAAATAGTCTTAGACTACATTCACCTTTCTTTTGTTTTGTTTTTATTATTATTATTATTAGCATTTGTATAGCGCTACCAGAAGCACGCAGCGCTGAACACATGACACAAAGAGACAGTCCCTGCTCAAAAGAGCTTACAATCTAAATAATACAGACAAGACAGTTACAGGTGAGGGAAGTAATGGGTGAGAAGGAAGGAAGGGACAAGGGGAGGGCAATTGAGTATTGGCTAGGAGCTAAAAACAGCAGTGAAAAGGTGGGTTTTTAGCACAGATTTGAAAACAGGTAGAGATGGAGCTAGACGTATAGGTTCAGGAAGTTTATTCCAGGCATAAGGTGCCACGAGAGAAAAGGAGCAAAGCCTGGAGTTAGCAGTGGAGGAGAAGGAGGATGACAAGAGAGATTTGTCCAGTGAACGGAGTTCACGGGGAGGAATGTAGGGAGAGATGAGAGTGGAGTGGTAATGGGGGGCTGCATATAAAGGTCAGTACAAGAAGTTTAAACTGTATGCGGAATCGGACAGGGAGCCAGTGAAGTGACTTGAGGAGTGGGCTAGTGTGGGTAAAACGATTCTGGCGGAAAATAAGTCGTGCCGCAGAATTTTGGACAGATTGGAGAGGAGAGAGATGGCTGAGTGGAAGACCAGTGAGAAGTAAATTGTAATAGTCCAAGCGAGAGGTGACAAGGGTGTGGATAAGGGTTCTGGTAGCGTATTCATAAGTACATAAGTAATGCCACACTGGGAAAAGACCAAGGGTCCATCGAGCCCAGCATCCTGTCCACGACAGCAGCCAATCCAGGCCAAGAGCACCTAGCAAACTTCCCAAAAGTACAAACATTCTATACATGTTATTCCTGGAATTGTGGATTTTTCCCAAATCCATTTAGTAGTGGTTTATGGACTTGTCCTTTAGGAAACCGTCTAACCCCTTTTTAAACTCTGCCAAACTAACTGCCTTCACCACGTTCTCCGGCAATGAATTCCAGAGTTTAATTACGCGTTGGGTGAAGAAACTTTTTCTCCGATTTGTTTTCAATTTACCACACTGTACTTTCATCGCATGCCTCCTAGTCCTAGTATTTTTGGAAAGCGTGAACAGACGCTTCACATCCACCTGTTCCACTCCACTCATTATTTTATATACCTCTATCATGTCTCCCCTCAGCCGTCTCTTCTCCAAGTTGAAAAGCCCTAGCCTCCTTAGTCTTTCTTCATAGGGAAGTCGTCCCATCCCCGCTATCATTTTAGTCGCCCTTCGCTTCACCTTTTCCAATTCTACTATATCTTTCTTGAGATGCGGCGACCAGAATTGAACACAATACTCAAGGTGCGGTCGCACCATGGAGCGATACAACGGCATTATAACATCCTCACACCTGTTTTCCATACCTTTCCTAATAATACCCAACATTCTATTCGCTTTCCTAGCCGCAGGAGCACACTGAGCAGAAGGTTTCAGTGTATTATCGACAACGACACCCAGATCCCTTTCTTGGTCCGTAACTCCTAACGTGGAGCCTTGCATGACGTAGCTATAGTTCGGGGTTTTTTTTCCCACATGCATCATCTTGCACTTGCTTACATTAAACGTCATCTGCCATTTAGCCGCCCAGTCTCCCAGACTCAGAAAGGAAGGGACGGATTTTGCTAATGTTGTAGATAAAGAAACTGTAACTACTCCCCTAACAAGGCTCATATATTGTTTTAACCTCCACCTTAACCATATATCATATAGAAATCATTCATATGTTTTTTATCGCCTCAGCAGTGCACATGACCAACTTCACTCTTTTATTGGACATTCAACAGCACCCAAATCCTCACTGGCGATAATATTTTATTAAACTGTTTCTTCATTTACTTATTTAACTGTTCATTTTACTTTTCAATCTCTAAGTTACTTATAAGCAATACTTAACTTGCACTGAACGGTCAGACCAGGGGTTCAACAATGCCCGACATGCATGTTTCGCCCTAAAAGGCTGTGTCAAGGGCTCCCCCTTAGCTGTTCTTAGTACCAGCCTCGCAATGTTTTCTTTCTGGATATCTTAGCAGGAGGATAAGGATAGAATAGAGACCTCTGGATTTAGCCAGTAGTAGGTCATTAGAGACTTTGGTAAGTGCAGTTTCAGTAGAGTGAAGAGGGTGAAAACCAGATTGGAGTGGGTCAAGAATAGGTTGCGAAGAAAGAAAGTCAAGACAACGGTGGTGTACAACACGTTCAAGTAATTTGGAGAGGAAAGGGAGAAGGGAGATGGGGCGATAGTTGGAGGGACAGGTAGGGTCAAGTGAGGGTTTTTTTTAAGGAGTGGAGTAACAACAGCATGTTTGAAGGCCGTAGGAACAGTTGCAGTGGAGAGTGAAAGATTAAGGATGTGACAGATGACTGGGATGATAGTGGGAGAGAGAGTGTTTATTTTATTGCATTTGTACCCCGCACTTTCCCACTCATGGCAGGCTCAATGCAGTAGGCAATGGAGGGTTAAGTGACTTGCCCAGAGTCACAAGGAGCTGCCTGTGCCGGGAATCGAACTCAGTTCCTCAGTTCCCCAGGACCAAAGTCCACCACCCTAACCACTAGGCCACTCCTCCACTACATTAATTGATTTGATTTGCTTACTTTATTTATTTATTTATTTATTTTTTGACTATTAGATTGTAAGCTCTTTGAGCAGGGACTGTCTTTCTTCTATGTTTGTGCAGCGCTGCGTACGCCTTGTAGCGCTATAGAAAGTAGATAAGTGGGAATGGGATCAGAGGAACAGGTAGTACATTTGGAGGAGGAAAGAAGAAGGGCAGTTTCCTCAGTAGAAACTTCTGAGAAGGAGGGAAAAGAAGGTGAAGAAGGAGATGAGGACTAAGGGAGAGAGAGGTGGGGACAGTTTGGATGAAAATTCAAGGTTAATCTTACGGATTTTATCGTGGAAGTGCTCAGCTAGGGTCTGAGGAGAAAGAGATGTATCGGCCTGCTTATCCGACATTGCTGCCTAGATATCCAACCGCCACCTGAAACTGAACATGGCCAAGACCAAGCTCGTTATCTTTCCACCCAAACCCACTTCTCCTCTCCCTCCACTCTCTATTTCAGTCGATAACACCCTCATCCTCCCCGTCTCATCTGCCCGCAACCTCGGAGTCATCTTCGACTCCTCCCTCTCCTTCTCTGTCCATATCCAGCAGACAGCCAAGACCTGTCGCTTCTTTCTCTATAACATCAGCAAAATTCGCCCTTTCCTCTCTGAGCACACCACCCGAACTCTCATCCATTCTCTCATTACCTCTCGCCTTGACTACTGCAACCTACTCCTCACTGGCCTCCCACTTAACCATCTATCCCCCCTTCAATCCGTTCAGAACTCTGCTGCGCGTCTTATGTTCCACCTAGACCGATATGCTCATATCACCCCTCTCCTCAAGTCATTTCACTGGCTTCCAATCAGGTACCGCATACAGTTCAAACTTCTCCTACTAACCTACAAATGCACTCAATCTGCAGCCCCTCACTACCTCTCTACCCTCATCTCCCCTTACGCTCCTACCCGTAACCTCCACTCACAGGACAAATCCCTCCTCTCAGTACCCTTCTCCATCACCACCAACTCCAGACTCCCCCCTTTCTGCCTCGCCTCACCCTATGCTTGGAATAAACTCCCTGAGCCCATACGCCAAGCCCCCTCCCTACCGATCTTCAAATCCTTGCTCAAAGCCCACCTCTTCAATGTCGCTTTCGGCACCTACTACTACTACTACTACTACTACTATTTAGCATTTCTATAGCGCTACAAGGCGTACACAGTGCTGCACAAACATAGAAGAAAGACAGTCCCTGCTCAAAGAGCTTACAATCTAATAGACAAAAAATAAATAAATAAATAAAGTAAGCAAATCAAATCAATTAATGTGAACGGGAAGGAAGAGAGGAGGGTAGGTGGAGGCGAGTGGTTACGAGTCAAAAGCAATGTTAAAGAGGTGGGCTTTCAGTCTAGATTTAAAGGTGGCCAAGGATGGGGCAAGACGTAGGGGCTCAGGAAGTTTATTCCAGGCGTAGGGAGCAGCGAGACAGAAGGCGCGAAGTCTGGAGTTGGCAGTAGTGGAGAAGGGAACAGATAAGAAGGATTTATCCATGGAGCAGAGTGCACGGGAAGGGGTGTAGGGAAGGACGAGTGTGGAGAGATACTGGGGAGCAGCAGAGTGAGTATATTTATAGGTTAGTAGAAGAAGTTTGAACAAGATGCGAAAACGGATAGGGAGCCAGTGAAGGGTCTTGAGGAGAGGGGTAGTATGAGTAAAGCGACCCTGGCGGAAGACGAGACAGGCAGCAGAGTTTTGAACCGACTGGAGAGGGGAGAGGTGACTAAGTGGGAGGCCAGCAAGAAGCAGATTGAAGTAGTCTAAACGAGAGGTGACAAGGGTGTGGATGAGGGTTTTGGTACAGTGCTCGGAAAGAAAGGGGCGGATTTTACGGATGTTGTAAAGAAAGAAACGACAGGTCTTGGCAATCTGCTGGATATGAACAGAGAAGGAGAGAGAAGAGTCAAAGATGACCCCAAGGTTTCGAGCTGAGGAGACAGGGAGAATGAGAGAGCCATCAACAGAAATAGAAAACAGGGGGAGCGGGGAGGTGGGTTTGGGGTGGAAAATGAGAAGCTCGGTTTTGGTCATATTTAATTTCAGGTGGCGTTGAGACATCCAGGCAGCAATGTCAGACAAGCACGCTGAAACTTTGGTTTGGATGCAAGGTGAGATATCAGGCGTAGAAAGGTAGATTTGGGAGTCATCAGCATACAGATGGTAGGAAAAGCCATGGGATGAGATTAATGAACCATTGTACCTCTATCCAGGAAATCTAGACTGCCTCAATCTTAATTGACTGCACTTTTTGTCCTTTAGATTGTAAGCTCCTTTGAGCAGGGACAGTCCTTCTTTGTTAATTGTACAGCGCTGCGCAACCCTGGTAGTGCTTTAGAAATGTTAAATAGTAGTAGTAGTAGATGGGGGAATTGGGGACGGAGGTGCTTTGAGAAGAGAGTTCAGTGTAGCAAAGAGAAGTCGAGGGTTGGAGCCAAGGGAATTTGTCAATTGGGTGAAGTAATCCTGTTTGGCAAGTGAAAGGGCTGACTAAAAGGAGTTAAATATGAATTTGAAATTAATGAAGTTGGCAAGGGAGCGGGATTTAAGCCAAGAACGTTCAGCAGAGCGGGCACAGGAACGAAAGTAGCGGATTTTAGAGGTCAGCCAAGGTTGGGGTTTGGTACGCCTAGAAGGACGGGGCATGGGAGGGGCAAGAGTGTCCAGTGCAGACGAGAGAATAGTATCATAGGAGGAAACGGCTTCATTGACTTATTTCGATAGAATGGTGGTAGAGAAAAGGTTAGAGACATAAGAGGATAAAGTAAGGGGGTCAATAGGCTGAAGATTCCTAGATGTGGGAGTTGAGATTGGGTGGGACTGGGAAGGAGGGTGCTTAAATGTGAAGGTTAATAGGTGATTGTCAGAAAGGGGGAGATCTGAGGAACAAAAGTTGGAGGGAAAGCAGTTAGAGGAGTGGATAAGGTTGAGACAGTGACCATTTTGGTGAGTGGGCGCAGAGGAGCATAACTGAAGATTGAATGAGGACATTAAGGCAAGGAATTGGGAAGCATAAGAGTCAGAGGAATCATCAGCATGGATGTTGAAGTCACCAAGGATGATGGAGGGGGATGTAGGTTCGTGGAAG
Source organism: Microcaecilia unicolor (assembly GCF_901765095.1). Lineage (NCBI taxonomy): Eukaryota > Metazoa > Chordata > Amphibia > Gymnophiona > Siphonopidae > Microcaecilia > Microcaecilia unicolor. Next base: position 7,693,624 of record NC_044031.1, read on the forward strand.
AAGGAGAGCCAGGCATCAAAGTCAGTGAGAAAGGATGAAAGAGATTTATCAGGGGGTCGATAAATGACAGCTAGTCGGAGAGGCAGAGGAGTGAAAAGGCGGATGGAATGGACTTCAAAGGACAAAAAGCAGTGAGATTGGGGTGGAAGAAGAGGTTGGAATTTGCAGGAGGGAGAGAGCAGCAATCCCATGCCACAGCCGCAGCCGGTAGTGCAAGGGGTATGAGAAAAAAATAACCACCATGGCAAAGGGCCGCAACTGAAGTAGTGTCGTCAGGGGAGTGCCAAGTTTCAGTTAAGGCTAGTAGATGGAGGGAACGAGAAATGAAGAGGTCATGAATGTAGGGAAGTTTATTGCAGATGGAGCGGGCATTCCATAGGGCGCAAGAGAAGGGTAAGGAGGAAGGGGGAAGAAGAGGAATAGAGATGAGATTAGAGATGTTACGATGTGGCCTGCATAGGTAGGAAGAAGGCAGAAGAGGAGGATTGGGATTGATGTCACCAGCTGAGAGTAAGAGAAGGAGTAAAAGAGAGCGGAGGAGAGTAGGAGAGGTGTGGTCACGAAGGCGTCGAAGGCGAGAGGTACTTAGGTAGAATGGGGAAGGCACAATGGAGGGAAGAAAGAGATGAAGATTAAAAGCTGAGAAGGAGGAAGGGGTTTAAAGAGAAGGTGAGGTAATGAAATCAATGGATGGGAAGTGAGTTCCTGTACTGGACAGTGGTAGGGGGTGAGGGAAAAATTGGGGAGGGACAGGGCTATGAAGAAAATGTGTATGGGGGCCATAAAAAGTATGAAAGTACTTTCAGGTGCTAGGCAGGAATAGCAATTGGATTTTAGGTGCAGATGAGGCTGAAGACGAGTAGGACTGGAATAGGCTGGAACAGTAGGATCGAAGACTGGAGCAGATGAGGCTGAAGACGAGCAGGACAAGAACAGTAGCCCGAAGGCTGGAGCAGATGAGGCTGAAGACGAGCAGGACTGGAACAGGCTGGAACAGTAGGACCGAAGGCTGGAGCAGATGAGGCTGAAGACGAGCAGGACTGGAACAGGCTGGAACAGTAGGTTCGAAGGCTGGAGTAGATGAGGCTGAAGACGAGGAGGACAGGAACAGTAGGACCGAAGGCTGGAGCAGATGAGGCTGAAGACGAGCAGGACTGGAATAGGCTGGAACAGTAGGATCGAAGACTGGAGCAGATGAGGCTGAAGACGAGCAGGACAAGAACAGTAGCCCGAAGGCTGGAGCAGATGAGGCAGAAGACGAGTAGGACTGGAACAATAGGACCGAAAGGCTGGAGCAGATAAGACTGAAGACGAGCAGGACTGGAACAGGCTGGAGCAGAAGGACCGAAGGCTGGAGCAGATGAGTCTGAAGACGAGCAGGACTGGAACAGGCTGGAGCAGATGAGGCTGAAGGTGAGCAGGACTGGAACAGGCTGGAGCAGAAGGACCGAAGGCTGGAGCAGATGAGGCTGAAGACGAGTAGGACGTAGAGGTAGGAGCAGATGATGCAGGTTGAATGCAGGCTGGAGCTGAAGAGCAGAGGTTGGAGCTGGTGATTAAGGTTGAACGCAGGCTGGGCCAGATGATGTAGGCAGGATCAGAGGACAGAGGATGCAGGCAGGAACAAAGGACAAGGGACGGAGAAGTAGAGGAAGGAGCAGATGATGCAGTTTGGATGGAGGCTGGAGCTGAGGAGCAGAGGCCGGAGTAGATGATCAAGGCTGGGTGAAGGCTGGGGCAGATGATGCAAGCAAGCAAGCAAGCAAGCAGGGGCAGAGGATTCAGGCTGGAGGAATAGGACAGGAGCCAAGCCTGTTGGCCCCTATGCTGCAATATCAGTGGTGCCTCTCCTGGACAGGTGCCCCTCCACCAGCAGCGTTGGCAGCAGCACCACGTGGCCAGCCCTGCAGCACCAGCAACTGTTGATCAGCTCAACTGAATCCGCTGTCACTACTGTGGTCGTGACCCTTCTCAGCCTCACCTTATTTCCAGTGGGCAGCTTCTGAGCTGGTTTCTGTCTGCTCTTCCTGACTTGGTTCTGTCTCTGTGTGCTGGTTGCTTCCAGCATGGCTCTAATTGCTCCACTATACTGCAGCTGTGTATGTTACCTGAGCTAGCTCTGCCTCAGTATGCTGGTTGCTTCCAGCGTGGCTCTAATTGCTGTACTACACTGCACCTGTGTGTGTTGAGCCTCTCTGCACTTCAGTATGCTTTCTGCCTGAGTCCAGTAGTTATGACATCATCAGTCAGGACCTTGATAAGTAAGTAGTGTTCTGGCATTCAGGGCCTTTGCATTGATCCAAAAGGTCGTCAGGTTAGCCAGTGTGTTATCGCGCTGTTTCTTAACCTTGCTTTGGGCTCTTGCCCTTCTGCTTGTGGTGTCTGTGGACTTCCAGTCCTTCTGTAATCTGCTATCTGTCTGTGCTTCTCAGTTACTGGAGCTTCAGCCTTTCCTCTGCTTTCTGCCTATGTTTGTCAGTCACTGGAGCTTCCGCCATTACTCTGCTATCTGTCTGTTTCTCAGTTACTGGAGCTTCAGCCATTGTGCTGCTATCTGCCTGTGTTTGTTAGTCACTGAAGCTTCAGCCTTGCTGTGCTCTCTGTCTGTGTCTGTCAGCTACTAGAGCTTCAGTCCTGAACCTTGCTTCTACCTAGCCTACACCTACCCCTAACTCCAACCCCTCACCCTAAACCCTAAACCCTTAACCCCAACCCTCACCACTAACCCCCAACCCTCACCCTAAAACCTAAACCTAACCCCAATCCTAACCCTCTAACCCTAAACCTAACCCTCACCCTCAAACCCTAACCCTACTAGTATTTGGAGAGGCACGTTTCTTCCAGCTTAACTTTACCTATACATCTCTGGAGTTCCTGATGAAGTTAATTTGAAACCCTGCAGAGTCGAACTTGCAGAGGTCCAGTGTGGATTATTAAGCTATTACAACTACTGGGAATGGTTGAGCGTGGATTATCAAAATTATCAAGGTTTTTTAGCAGCGCGTGAGAATGTTTAAAGGACTGTGATTACACATTTTTTACCAGCGCATGCTATTACTTAGAAAGTTGGAGTTCTTTCATTGGCGGAAGCTCTGGACGCTACTACAAGAGGAGATCTTGGATTGAAGGGTGAGATCGTAGCGGACCAACTTTACACAAGCTAAGTGCCTATGTATTGAAATATGAAGTCAACTTTCCCCCTTCCCAGTATAGAGTGAAGCTAATTTGGGCACATTGATTGCCGAGGGGTTGGGAGACAAAGATGGTTAGGAGAATAACTCCACGGTATCATTATTGGGTGCTCGTGTGAGTTTGGTTACGGAGGTGGACTATGAGAGAATGGTTATTTCTATTGCGTATGAGGTTTTGTTTAAATTTAGAGCACTGGGTGTTTGCTCACTTAAAAATTAAAAATAGTGGAGTAGTTCAATGATCGAGAAGCTTATCCACCCTTAGAGGCATAAATCGCTTTGGTGTAGCCTCGTTTGGGTGAGTCTTTACTCTGAGATTACTCCACACACACACTAATTATTTATTTCATTATTATTTATGAGTGTCAATTTGGTTATAGCCATTCTCTCATTTGTTCCTTCTCTGGTTGGACCCTGGTTCATTATATACATTGCCTGATTATATAAGGCAGCCCCAAATGGTCATTGTTGCATTCCTTTGTGCAATGCTATAGGTCAGCCCCACCAAGTCATTGCTTTGGTAGATTGGAGTAGACTGAAGCGACAATGAGGAAAGTGAAATTCGGTCTTACCTATTAATTTTCTTTCTTTACGTCCCTCTAGACCAGTCAGAACCCTTCCAAGCTGGGGGAAGGACTGGAGGAGTAGCCTAATGGTTAGTGCAGTGAGCTGTTTCCCCTGCAGCTTCTTGTGACTCCATTAAGTCACTTAACCCTCTGTTGCCTCTGGTACAAAATTGTGAGCCCACTAGGGAAAGAGAAAGTACCAGCATATGATAAACTTGAAACCACTCTGATTATATCACAGAAATGCGGTATAGCAAACCTGACCCTTTAGGCCCATTGACTGCTCAAGATGTCAGTGGGGCTGCTGCAAGCAGTGCGTGTGGCCAGCATCCTGCTCCCTCTCATCCCACCCCCCCATGTCATTCTCCTCCCACATTTCTATTTACACTGCTCCATCTCCTTCCCCAATATCAGTCCTCTCTCCAGGGGTGTGCTGGTAAATTTTTAACAACAGGCTCTTTCTCCGGACGTAGCCAGCTCTGCAGTTGGAAGGGCCAGGGGTGGCCGGGTGGAGTGGGGGAGCAACACTTGCCTCTCTCTCCTCCCTCCCTTCGTGTGGGCACGCTAAGCATACCTTTGCTGGCAACCAATAAATGGACTGCCACCACTCCCAACGTCTTGCTCTGAGCAGCGTGCTGAAACTTCTCACACATGCTGGAGAAGTCCCAGCCTGCTGCTCAGAGCTGGAAACAAGGAGCGGGGAACAGCAGCAGTCTATTTACTTGGCTGGCAGGGCTCAGCATCCCCACCAGCATTCAGCAATTTTGGGAGCCAGTTGTTAAAGTAGCCATGGAGGGCCCTACTTTAACAACCGGCTCCCAAAATTCTTAAAAACTTAACAACCGGCTCTTGCGAGCCTGCGAGAGCCTGCTCCAGCACACCACTGCCTCTCTCCAGACCATCTCCCCACCCTACAGCTTTCTGCCTGTCATCCTCTTTCTCCAATTTCATTCCTCCATCCTATACCCTCCGCTATCCCCAACTATTCCCTACCCCAGATTATCCTCCTCCAGCATTCCACCCACTCATTTGGTTCCATTTCCTCCCTCCATCCCCTGTTCTAAACCATTCCCTCATACCATCCTCCTTTCCCCCACCATTCCTGTTCTTACTATATAATCTACCACTCTCAATTTATCACTTTGTTCCCCAGTTCCCTACCCTTTCCAATTTCTTCTATCTTACACTATCTCTGCCCTTATCTCTTTCCCTCCCCAATACTATCCTTCTCCCCACTCCTGTACTACTCTATAACTTTTCTCGCCTTTTCCCACCACACCATCCCCTGCTAGTCATTTTCTATGAACCAGCAAGAAAGGCAGTACAGATTCACCCATTCATAGTAATATAGTAGATGATGGCAGAAAAAGACCTGCACGGTCCATCCAAGAAAAACTCAAAGAAGATTTTTACAAGATATTTATTTCTCATATACAAAATAAAGTACATCTTATATCAACATACATTTATATACATCAATAAATTAATATCTCCAGCTGGCAACACTGTCAAATTCCAAACAGTCAGAAACAGGCAATTCTCTACAGAATGAAAAGTATAATAATTTAGCAATAAATATGATTATTAATTGGATTTTGTTTTTATTAGAACAGCATACTGTGATATGCAATTTTATTACACCCTCTAGGACACACGGACCAAACATTTAGTAAACACTGCTTAGACTCGTATTACTGCACAATATTTACAAATTATCAGAAGTTTAATAAAATAAATTTTCCATGACAGAATTGGCTATTTACCTTTTACTCAAAGATACTTCAGTGTTCAGAAGACAGCGCTGCGGTCACACTCAGTATCAGCCCACCAGAAAAAGGCCCCAGCAGCACCCCAGGAGGGAGCCTACTGTCCAGCAAACACATATGCAGGGGAGTATCCCTTTACCCATCGCAACAGCCTAATGGAAGGAACCATCCACTCATTCAAACAGCTTCCTATGTCCATACATGATGCAGAGGGAAACTCACCCATCCAACCATTCACTCTGACATCTGTCCCCACCTCATTCACACAAGTCCAGAAGCATCAAGAATCCCATCAAAGATCATTAATCCATGCAGGCAATATCCATTCACCTATCCAGGGATGACCCCTTCCCCACATATACAGAGGAATATCAACCCAGTCCCACCTTCACTCACACACACGTACAGGGGAATATCTACCTAGACCAGTGATTCCCAAACTGGGTTTCGCAGAACCCTAGGGTTCCTCAAACTCTCTTCAGGATTCCTCAAGAAACTAGATTGGGTGAACATATCTTTTCATAAACTGAGGGATCCTCGATGTATGAAAACATATTTTAGGGATTCCAACATAGTAAAAAAAAAATTGGGAATTACTGACCTAGACTCAGCCCCCACTCAGATACAAGGACTATCAACCCCACCCCCAACCCATACAGAAGAATACCAACCCAACCCGATTCCTACCCCCTATTCACACACATACCAGTGGCGTAAGGGACTTTGGGCTCAGGCCCACCTAGTAGCTAGTATCAGCACACCTATGATGTGGCTGGCAGGGATCCCCAAGCCCCACCAGCCAAAAAACTCCCAACAACTGTCCCTCTTGCATACCTTGGAAATAGCAGATCTTCACCTGCAGCGAGCAGCAATTGATGCATACTGCTTGCACCGGTTTATGCGAAACAGGAAGTTGCATCAGAGGGAAGGCTGTGGGGCCAACATGAGCAGTGTGTATTAGTTGCTGCTCGCTGCCGGTGAAAATCTGCTACTTTAAAAAGTATGCGGGGGAGGGGGGATGTTTCAGAGACCATATGGCGTGCAGGCGAGAGAGGGAGAGACCAATTCACTTGTGGGACAGGATGGAGTTCTTTTCCCCACCCATCTTGGGCCCAGGCCCACCCAAAATTGGGTGTCTGGCTACGCCCGACACATACAGGGGAATATCAACTCTAATCCCACCTCACCTCCACCCACATACAGAGCAATATCAACCCAGTCCTAGTAAGAAAGATAAAAAAATTTGAGAAGACAGCGAGTTTGAACATTCATTAAGATAGTAAGAAGGTTTCAGTAGAGACGAATATTTACAGGGGATCATCCATCCAGAGAAATCTTCACTCAGCCTCTAGACCAGGGACGTCTAACCTCGGCCCTCGCCAGGTCGAGTTTTCAGGATCTCCCCAATGAATATGCATGAGATCTATTTGCATACAATGGAGGCAACGTGTGCAAACAGATCTGACGCATATTCACTGGGGAAACCCTGAGAACTCGACTGGATTGCGGCCCTCAAGGGCTGAGGTTAGACAACCATGCTCTAGACATACGAAGGGGAATATTCACTCACTTTAATTGCTGTTGCTACTGCTGTTCCCCAACCACACATTGAGGGGAATGTCCAGCCATCCAAAATCCACAGCACACACATTCAGTACCTCTCACTCCTAGTCACAATGGCAAGTCTGCGTCCACCAACACAGAAAACTGCCATTTCCCTCCCTTCCCTGCTCAGAAAGGTTCTTTGTGCTTTTGTTAGAACATGCATGTTAGATTCCATGTGTGCGTAGACATGCTGGACAGTGTGCTTCCCTGTGTGTATGTATGCTGGATGGAGTGTTATGTGCATCCTGGCTTAAGTCTTATACTTTAAAATTCTCTAGGAAAACCAACTGCAAGTCCATGGGTGCAATGAAGTAAACTGTGGCTAGCTCAGCCAGAAGCTCTCTGGGTCCCTGATTCTAAGTGCTTCCACACACGTACTGACCACGCGTACTTACTTGGCAGGCTGAGTGCAAGTGCTGGCGCAGGTGCTGTCATAAGCTTATGTTGGGCTTTGTGCTGCCGTCAGGACACAGTGATTTCTTCACATAAATACTTGTAAAACCACTTGCTAATCCACAGAGAGAGCGCGTGTATCATTTGAATGTTTTGTAACGCTGAGTTTGCAGAAATGCATTTCAAAACATTTTGAAAATGTATTAAGTGAAAATTCATTTTTAGAATAATGACTCACTTTTAAGCTTGCATTCCTCTCGCTGCTCTGCCACACTAATTCATACCCACGTCATCAGAAGCAGCAAGAAACTACAATGCACAGAAGCACAAAACCACACGTATCAAACAGTATGTGCTAAAGAATAAACAGGACTGTAAACACACTTTACTAACAAATATTCTTGGTATGGAAACCAGTAGGAAGAGGAGGAGAAGTCGGGCTATCGTGGAGGGGGAGTGCAGGCAGCGAAACCACCTTTGTAAAGGCCAGTCCAGTAGCAACAGCGCAAACAGCCGCAGACTGCCCTCTGCTCACATATTCCAGGTCCCTCAGCACCCTCCCAAAAAGGGCATTGCAAAATTCTACTTCAATGCACTAAAGAGTGAAAAGGAGGAAGAAAACTCACCTTTCATGGCAGTAAAACCAGCCAGATAAATACAACTGCAAAAGCAGAAACATCCCAGGTTCACTCAGACAAAGTGCTAAGAGTCTTGGGGTTAGAAGGTGCACTCCACAGATTCAGTATGAATGAAGAGGGGACCATACAGATCTCTCAACTTAGCTTCTGGGTATGAAACATTTTGAAAATAAACCTTGTGTTTCTTCTAGACTCCCAAAAGAATGCAGAAGCCGTGGTATGGAGTTTCTGAGTAATGCAATTTCAGAGAAGCCTCCTGTGTCCTGACCAGGACTCATCAAACAGATAATAATCAGCTTGTTGAAAATGATTCATCTATGCTTCTAAAGGCATTTTAACGGTTAATAACAACAAATGAATACTAAGAACATATAATGGAGTGGAGGAGTGGCCTAGTGGTTAGGGTGGTGGACTTTGGTCCCGAGTTCGATTCCCACTTCAGGCACAGGCAGCTCCTTGTGACTCTGGGCAAGTCACTTAACCCTCCATTGCCCCATGTAAGCCGCATTGAGCCTGCCATGAGTGGGAAAGCGCAGGGTACAAATGGAACAAAAATAAAATAGATACTATTGGAGATTCTACATGGAATGTTGCTATTCCACTAGCAACATTCCATGTAGAAGGCTGTGCAGGCTTCTGTTTCTGTGAGTCTAACGTCCTGCACGTACAGGACGTCAGACTCGCAGAAGCCTGCGTGGCCACATTGGTGATCTGCAAGGGCCGACTTCTAGTGGAATAGCAGCATTCCATGTAGCACCTCAAGTGGAGGCTTCTGTTTCTGTGAGTCTGACGTCCTGCACGTACAGGACGTCAGACTCGCAGAAGCCTGCACGGCCACATTGGTGATCTGCAAGGGCCATGTAGAATCTCAAATAGTAGCAACAGTGGAGGAATGGCCTAGTGGTTAGGGTGGTGGACTTTGGTCCGGGGGAACTGAGGAACTGAGTTTGATTCCCACTTCAGGCACAGGCAGCTCCTTGTGTCTCTGGGCAAGTCACTTAACCCTCCATTGCCCCATGTAAGCCGCACTGAGCCTGCCATGTGTGAGAAAGCGCAGGGTACAAATGTAACAAAACTAAAATAGATACTATTGGAGATTCTACTAGCAACATTCTACTACTACTACTACTACTATTTAGCATTTCTATAGCGCTACAAGGCATACGCAGTGCTGCACAAACATAGAAGAAAGACAATCCCTGCTCAAAGAGCTTACAATCTAATAGACAAAAAATAAATAAAGTAAGCAAATCAAATCAATTAATGTGAACGGGAAGGAAGAGAGGAGGGTAAGTGGTTACAAGTGGTTACGAGTCAAAAGCAATGTTAAAGAGGTGGGTTTTCAGTCTAGATTTAAAGGTGGCCAAGGATGGGGCAAGACGTAGGGGCTCAGGAAGTTTATTCCAGGCGTAGGGTGCAGCGAGACAGAAGGCGCGAAGTCTGGAGTTGGCAGTAGTGGAGAAGGGAACAGATAAGAAGGATTTATCCATGGAGCGGAGTGCACGGGAAGGGGTGTAGGGAAGGACGAGTGTGGAGAGATACTGGGGAGCAGCAGAGTGAGTACATTTATAGGTTAGTAGAAGAAGTTTGAACAGGATGCGAAAACGGATAGGGAGCCAGTGAAGGGTCTTGAGGAGAGGGGTAGTATGAGTAAAGCGACCCTGGCGGAAGATGAGACGGACAGCAGAGTTTTGAACCGACTGGAGAGGGGAGAGGTGACTAAGTGGGAGGCCAGCAAAAAGCAGATTGCAGTAGTCTAAACGAGAGGTGACAAGGGTGTGGATGAGGGTTTTGGTACAGTGCTCGGAAAGAAAGGGGCGGATTTTATGGATGTTGTAAAGAAAGAAACGACAGGTCTTGGCAATCTGCTGGATATGAGCAGAGAAGGAGAGAGAAGAGTCAAAGATGACCCCAAGGTTTCGAGCTGAGGAGACAGGGAGAATGAGAGAGCCATCAACAGAAATAGAAAACGGGGGGAGCGGGGAGGTGGGTTTGGGGGGGAAAATGAGAAGCTCGGTTTTGGTCATATTTAATTTCAGGTGGCGTTGAGACATCCAGACAGCAATGTCAGACAAGCACGCTGAAACTTTGGTTTGGATGCAAGGTGAGATATCAGGGGTAGAAAGGTAGATTTGGGAGTCATCAGCATAGAGATGGTAGGAAAAGCCATGGGATGAGATTAATGAACCAAGGGAAGAAGTGTAGATAGAAAAGAGGAGGGGACCAAGAACAGAACCCTGAGGTACGCCGACAGGCAGAGGGATAGAAGTAGAAGAGGATCCACCAGAGTGAACACTAAAGGTGCGGAGGGAGAGGTAGGAAGAGAACCAGGAAAGGACAGAGCCCTGGAATCCAAGTGAGGACAGGGTATCGAGAAGTATGCTGTGATCGACAATGTCAAAAGCAGCGGAAAGATCAAGAAGAATGAGGATGGAATATTGACCTCTGGATTTAGCCAGTAATAGGTCATTGGAGACTTTAGTAAGCGCAGTTTCGGTTGAGTGGAGAGGGCGAAAACCAGATTGTAGTGGGTCAAGAATAGCATGTGAGGAGAGAAAATCAAGGCATCGGCGGTGAACAGCACGCTCAAGTAATTTGGAGAGAAAAGGAAGGAGGGAGATGGGTCGGTAATTAGAGGGACAAGTAGGGTCGAGAGGGACAAGTAGGGTCGAGGGATGATGGAAACATAACATTGACATTCGCACTTCAGGCAGCCTTTACACATTTTCTCTAATAAACACAAACAACTCTATTTTGGAGTAAAATTTTGGCCGCAGCTTTATTTTCCAATAATACTAAATAACTCATTTACTTAACATTCACTTAATAACATAACAATTTTCACCAGGTTACTTCACAGAGCGGTTAATAATGCTAAGCCATTCGGTAACGAACTGGCTCGCCTTCCCCAACCTTACCCCCTTCACCCATGTGGCTTACGGTGCCGTCAAGCCACATCCTACTCATGGCGGTTCCGCCCATGAGTTCTTTTCCATTTCATATATTTTACCAAATTCATTCAACCGCTTTAGGTGCCTCTTAAACCCTCATCCCGGCCACGAGCGGTGACAGACTATCTTGTCACCGCTCCCCCCCACTACAAGCTGCAGCCAAATCCTTTTTTAAACACTCCTCCAACAAATCTTGGATGGTACTCAAAAATATATCCATCCCAATCACAGAAAGGTGAACTCCATCATTCCTGTACAAACCTGCACAATCCGAGGATATCAACTCATGCGCCAATACCAAACCCCCCATTCTTCCCATAAATTTAGAAACTTCCCCATTCACCCTCCTCCTCAAACGCTCAATACCCTTTGGATTAATTGCCCCCTTCCATACTCTTCTTGGAATAATATGCGACCACACAATCAGTGACTCTGGAAAATAGCCCATTACCTGCAACAACTCTGTTTTCATTAAACGAATTAACTCCACCCCTTTAATATTACACAGATCATTTCCCCCCAAATGAATACAGATTAAAACTGGGGATGAAAATCTTCGAGCTTGCAGTAATGCTGGTAACAGCTGCTTCCAGGTCATTCCTCGTATGGCCAACCATCGAATACGAATACCGAATTCCACCAATCCAAGGTTAGGACCCCACCTTGATTCACGAGCATGCTTGTGTGCCCAAAAGACATATGAATGCCCACAGATCCACACACATATATCCGGAGGCAAAATATCTGTAAAAGAAACTACAACAATTATGATGACATATTAGATTTCTTTTCACGAATATATCCTCTATATCTATTAGAACGCCATCTCCCCACCCGCTGAATCAAGGCCACTGAACCGCCTTCTTGAGCTGCATTAGATGCAGCCCCAATTCTAAACGAATGCGTCCCATAATCCTTAGGCTCCAAACCTATATATTGCAGTCCTCTTTTTAGCACAGCTGCAAATTGATACCTAGTCAAAGGCACACCATTTTTATGCACCAACCAAACCTCCCCACCCACCGGCCTTACTCTATTATAATCCACTGCACATTGCACTGGACAAAATTCCAAACTCTTAGCGGCTCGCAGACTAATCCACATGCCTTTTCCTGCTTGATCCGTTTTTGACTTGCGTATATATAAACGCAACATTCCCTTTTCAACAATGACATCCCTTCTCTGCAAACCCTCTTCCTCCGAAGCTCTCTGTGAGGAAACTACCAGTTCCCCAACCCTACAAGCTGCAAAGAAGGCCACCACAAAAGCCACTTTAAAAAGCACTGCTTCATATTCTGTAAAACAAACATGTGGTAATGCTTTACACAACTGCACTACCTCTGTATAAAACAAAGGCAGTCTCACTCTCTGAATCCGTGATTGCCCTGTGATTCTGGAAAAACCACACCGCAACTTACGAATTAAATATGTTCCCGCTGGATCCACATAACCCAGCACTTTTGAAACAAATGTTATCACAGCCATCGTCTGAGAAACCATCCCAAACGACCATTCACTGTCCAATGCAAAAGCAATGAGTCGCACCACTCTCTCTTCACTAATCGGAAATACCAACTCCCAATTTCTGTCTTCCAGGAATGCTAGGAATCTCCGCCATCCAACTCCATAAGCCTTCCAGGTATTCTGAGCTAACGCTCTCATCAATAGCTCATCACAACCTCTTGAAAGATGAGCCACAAATCTTCGGACATCCGTGTAGGCTCCCAATCTGCTGATGGGGCCAAAGCTCTGAACCGATGTAACTGGAAACGAGATAAAGCATCAGCAATCTCATTACAAACTCCAGGCACATGTCTAGCTGTTAACCATATATTTAACTGCAAACATTTTAACACAATTAATCTCAACAGCTCTACCAACAAAGGACAGCGCGAAGACTGCTTATTGATTGCCCATACCACAGACATATTATCAGAATAAAAGGCAATCCTCCTATTACACAATCTTCTATCCCACAAACACAACGCTACCCAAATTGGAAATAATTCCAACAAAGCGATATTGTCACAAAAACCCATCTCTTTCCACAATTGAGGCCATCGTTCGGCACACCATGCTCCTCCAAAATAGATCCCAAATCCAATCTCTCCAGAAGCATCCGTGAATAATTGCAAATCCACATTGGACACTAAAACATCTTGCCACAAACATCTGCCATTAAATACAGACAAAAATTTCCTCCAAATCTGCAAATCCGCTCGCACGGCCCGCGTTAAACGCACTCTAAAATGCGACTTCCGCAGACCCGTGGACAGCAAAGCTAAACGTCTCAAAAACACGCGTCCCATTGGAATCACACGTGTTGCAAAATTAAAATGCCCCAGCAAAGACTGAATCTCCTTCAACGTCAATTTACCCTTGTTGCATGCCCTATCAATCTGCTCACGCAACACCACAATCTTTTTTCTAGGCAAACGCGACTCCATCCGCACCGAATCTAACTCAATCCCTAAAAACACCAATTCAGTAACTGGGCCTTCACTTTTTTCTTTTGCCAAAGGAACACCCAACTCCTCTGTAACAGTACTAAATGCTGCCAACAATTTTGCACACTGATCCGAATTCCCTGGACCCCCAAACAAAAAATCGTCCAAATAATGAACTATAGACTCGCAACCACTAACCTGTGCAACTACCCAATGCAAAAATGTAGCAAATGCTTCAAAGTAATTACAAGAAATAGCACACCCCATCGGCATACATTTATCAAAATAATATTTTCCTTCAAATTTAAATCCTAGCAACCTAAATGCCGTAGGGTGAACTGGCAATAAACGAAAAGCTGCTTCAATGTCTGCCTTTCCCATCAATGCACCTTTTCCTAACATCCTCAACAAATCTACCGCCTGTTCAAAACTCGCATATTGCACTGTACAGAACTCTGAATCTATAAAACTATTAACACCAACACCCTCAGGATAAGACAAATTATGAATCAACCTATAGGTACCCGGTTCTTTCTTCGGTATCACACCCAATGGGGATACAACCAAATTCGGCATTGGTGGGTAATCAAATGGGCCCGCTATCCGACTCAAACTTAACTCCTTCTCTAACTTCTTCCTCACCACCTCCGCATGCTGAATCATAGATACTGCATTTGAACACTTATGATCCAACAACGGTCCTTCAAACGGTATTGGAAACCCTTCCGAAAACCCTACCCACAACAAATATGCATCCCCACCAACAGGATACCCGACCAGCCAATTTTTTAATGCCTCTAATTTAATAGGAGAAGGGGCCTTGCCAGCCCAAACCGGGACCTCCCGAAACTCCACCTCGCCCAGCCCTCCCCCGACCCGAAAATCCCCCCCTTGGGCATTTAAATACGGGGTGAAGTCCTTGACATACACTGCAACAGTGCCTGAATCTGCATGCCGGCCGACTACATCTTCCTGCATTAAATTGGAAGCAAGCATTCCCGGGGACACTCCCTTTACTTCCCAATCCACTTGTCCCCAAACCTCCCCCTCCAGCCATTCCGAAACCACCTGCCCGTAACACTCCAACTCCCCCGGTACTTCCCACGGAGCCACTACCATAGCCGGGAAATCCAGCAGAGGCTCCAGAACGAAAGGGAGGGGGGGTAACAGCAGGTGTAAAGTTAGCAATCCACAAATCAACATCCCGTACACCCCAATTTTCAGATTTATCCTTTGCCAAACTCCTCCTAAACTGCTCATCATAATTTACCCAACCCCAACCACCATACAGTTTATAAGCTCTTAAAATTAGATCACAATAACTCCATAAACCCTGAAACAAAGCAGGTTTTTGAGTTCCAAGCACACTCGCAAATACATGAAAACTCAACAACCAATTCATAATTGTCTTCGGGACTCTCCATCTCTTCTTTCGACCCTCATCTCTTCCCCCATCCTTCCCTGCATTACCATCACGATCATGCGCTAGCAGGGAAAATAAATCTATATATTTTCCCTTTAATATTTTTTGCCGCCACTTTACTGATATATAACAATCCAAAGGTGCAATACTACATAACGTATGACCCATCCTTGAAGCCGCCAACACCCCCCCCCTTTGAGTATCTCCCATACCCATGACAACATTACCAACCTCACCTTCCCCCTCATCAGAAGAAGAAGAAGAAGATCCCGATGAATCCCACGAATCCGAAGACTCCCAAACCTCCATCAGATTCCCTGTCCCTCCCCTTCTCTGTCGTTTTTCATTATCCAACCTCTTTACCACATGACGCAAATTCCGCAAGAATTTTTTATTACGCAACTTTTTTCTCAACCTTTTCCCCTTCACCCCTGTTGTATATCTACCCTTTTCCCTGCCCCCCTCCCGCACCTCCCCTCTCTCAAACCCCCTTCCATATCTAACAGCACACAACTCCTCCAACTCACCAATCGCTCCCCCAGATGAAGGCCCCTCCAATGGATCCTCACCAGCAGCATCCCGCACCGGAACATCATGACATCTCTGCATGCCCGCTCCCATCTCACGAACTGTAGAACCGCATTCCACTCCTTGACCTCTCTCCTGCTCCACATTCGATCCCACCTGACACCCCGTATCCACACACTGCTCATCACTCACCACTGCTGTCCCCACAAAAGCTCTCTCCATATTCCCCCCACCCCCTTCAGGATTCACCCCTTCAGACACCCTCATCCTATTTTTTCCTTTACCCCCACTTTTTATTACTTTCTTTGGACTCATTATCCAAGCCTCATCCACTCAGAATCACCTCAATTCAATTAACCCCCCACTCCACAATAACCCTGCACAAACCCCCCCCCCTATAAATCACTTAACACCTGAACTTCCCCCCTCCACACAAAATAACCCTCAATCCCCCCACCTTCATACACCTTTCCCCCCCAATATACACCGTTTCCAATAGCCAAAACTTTACGTGTTAATCCTTTTCCCACTATTCCACTCTGACAGGCCTCCTCCCCTACCCAAAATAAACACACACTATCATGCAGCCCTCCACCACACCTCAATACACAACCCCCAAATCTTCACACTCTCTATTTAAAAACTCCCCGATACCCCGCTCGTACACCCAACCCCCCTACACACAGTTTAACTGTCCCCTTCCTTCTACAAGCCCACCGCACTAATCACCGAATAAATTAACCAGGTCCGCTCCAGTATCCTGCCCCTTCAACCTCCGCGAACCGGAAGTGCCGCCACCCTCTTTCCTCCGACGCCCTGCGCCACACAAAAAACTCTCCCACCTCCAAACACCGCAGAATTATCTCCGACGCTCCGTTCTGCGTTCCCCTCGCACCAGCGTGAAACCAGAAATGTCTCCACCACTCGCTCCTCTTCACTACTGCCCGTCCAAAACGAACCCTTCACATCTTCAAGTAAGTCACAAATTTTCTTTTTCCTCACAACCTCCCCCTTAGAATTTCCTTAAACTCCCTTCTAACCTCCCTCCCCTCACCTATCTAACTAACTAATGACCCCTTACCGCCAAAACTTCCTCCTATCTTATCTCCCTTTCATTCAACCAATCCCCTGCCTTTTCTTTTACCCAATCATCATCGTCCCTTCTGTTACTACCTGTCACCTTACAGCTCCTCTCTCCCACTGCTACCCCCCCCTCCTTCTCCACCTTTCCTAACTGCCTTTGCCTTCGTCAATGTTATTACCCTCACAGCTTAACTGTGAGGGTTTCTTTATTTTCCTTTAGTCACATTCCAGGTAGAAGGCTGCGCAGGCTTCTGTTTCTGTGAGTCTGACATCCTGCCATGAGTGGGAAAGCGTGGGGTAGAAATGTAAGAAAAAAAATGCCTACTGAGCCAGACCAAGGCCATTGAGTCGAGCATCCTGTCTCTGTCTGCAGTGAGTCTAGGTTACTTCCAACAGCTCACTTCCAGGGACATATTCCACTGCTTAATTATGCACTCTATCTGGTAATCATAAGTCTCATGGAGTGTCCTCTTGTTTTTGTATTTGACAGGTTAAGCAACTGTTCCCTATTTAACCATTCTACCCCACTAATAATTTGTGACCGTCTCTGGGAAAAGGTGACTAAAGCAGCAGATCCAAAGTGTTGGGAACGGACGATTTATTACGTTAAGTCTGCAAAAGTTGCATGTTTGAACTTCTGTAACTTTTGTTTTTCACATAAAAGAAGGGGTTTGGACTGTTATATTACATTTGTACCCTGCGCTTTCCCACTCATGGCAGGCTCAATGCGGCTTACATGGGGCAATGGAGGGTTAAGTGACTTGCCCAGAGTCACAAGGAGCTGCCTGTGCCTGAAGTGGGAATCCAACTCAGTTCCTCAGTTCCCCAGGTCCAAAGTCCACCACCCTAACCACTAGGCCACTCCTCCACTGTTGCTACTATTTGAGATTCTACATGGAATGTTGCTAGTCCACTAGCAACATTCCATGTAGAAGTCGGCCCTTGCAGATCACCAATGTGGCCGCGCAGGCTTCTGCTTCTGTGAGTCTGACGTCCTGCACGTACGTAGATGACGGCAGAAAAAGACCTGCACGGTCCATCCAGTCTGCCCAACAAGACAACTCATATGTGCTAATTTTTGTGTATACCCTACTTTGATTTGTACCTGTGTTCTTCAGGGCACAGACTGTATAAGTCTGCCCAGCACTATCCCCGCCTCCCAACCATCAGCCCCGCCTCCCAACCACCGGCTCTGGCACAGACCGTATAAGTCTGCCCAGCACTATCCCCGCCTCCCAACCATCAGCCCCGCCTCCCAACCACCGGCTCTGGCACAGACCGTATAAGTCTGCCCAGCACTATCCCTGCCTCCCACCACCGGCTCTGGCACAGACCGTATAAGTCTGCCCAGCACTATCCCTGCCTCCCACCACCGTCTCTGGCACAGACCGTATAAGTCTGCCCAGCACTATCCCCGCCTCCCAACCACCAGTCCCGCCTCCCACCACCGTGCTATCTAAACACACATCAATGAAGATTCACAGATTGATCCATCTCTTAAGACACAGTTTGTAACTGGAAAGAGAGCGTGCTACCAAGAGCTGGGGGAACACAGTCGCATGAGGACGTTACACAACAAGGGAACCAGATTTCACAAGGAACCTATAAAACAAAACACTGCTCTCTTTGGGATGATGGAAACATTATTTTCCTTTAGTCACAGAAGATGAATCCAGAAGCTGAAGGGTTATGCCCAACTACAAGCAGGTGGAGATAGAGGACACAACTGAACCCATGGGGCTCCAAGATGACCGCTGCTACAGAAGCCGATGAGGACTAAGCAAGCAACGCACGGGAATCAGAAGCGCCCACCATTACTCCAAAACCATGCAGGGAGAAGAACAGTGCAAAATACCTCCGATGCTAAAAATAGCTCTCTCCCACGGGAGCTGAAAGTACTACTGTAGCCATGAGGAAGGGACGTGAAAGAGTCGTGGTTCTCAGACAGCCCACACTAATTAAAGATTTAAAGCAGTACTTACCATGGGCTGGAAAGAATAATGATGACAGTTTCTCTGTGAAAGGAAAAGCTGAGCAGTGCTGGAATTTAGTATATCTCAACCCCCTCTAGAAAAAAAAAACCTTTCAAACTAAAAAAAGTACTTTTATACCACAACAACCTTAGCAGTTCCATGCGGTTTACAGCCAGTAAGAAGCCAGGCATACTTGGCTAATGTTTAGCCGCCCTCAGCAGATATTCATTCTCATTGAGAATTTAATAGCCGAGTTTTGGTTTTTTTTTGCTAATGACAAAGGAAAAGCTGCAGCAGGAGGGAGGAGGGACCCAGTACCATCAGGTGTACCCCAAAAGGCACCAGCTTTATCACCCTTGGGCTCAACGGAACCAAAAACAGGAGCCAAAATCCTCAGAAGAGACCAGAAGCAACAGAGACCATCCACCACCTGCTGGAGATAGAGGAATACTAACTGACCAGAATACATACTGTCGAGTTCAGTTGTGTCCTCTAGCTCCACCTGCTGGTAGATGGTCATAACCTATCAGTTTCTGGATCCATCTGCTCTGATAACAAAGGAAGCAAGCTTTATGGCAAACCCTAGGAGTACTTTACTTTATTTGGATTTGTACCCCAAAATCATCCACACTGAGAACTCAGTTCTATGTGGCTTATATTAGACTGAGCAGAAATACAGTTAAAGGTCAAGGAATCTGTAGTCATTTCATGACTGAAGACAAGTAAAGATTTTAGTTTGGAGTAATGGTTTGTGGAACCACTGTTTTTAGTTCTGCACATTTTGGAGCTGTGTTGTCTCTTTTCTATACTCTTTGGGACTGTCTGCCTTGAAATGTTTGGTTGCTGTATGTTTTGTTCTGAGTGATTGCTTTTCTATTTTACTACGGCGTTCTTTTCCTCTTTCTAATATGTTTCATTTATTTTGTAAACTGTTTCAGTGTCAGGTTCTCAGGTTCAGAGCCCGCGGGGCCGGGCTCTGGAGCAAACGTGAGCCCTTGGGCTGCTGACGAGGAGCGACAGCAGCAGGCAAAACCCACCAACCAACACTGGGTAAGCACACCGGCAGGGACTGCAGGCACTGCCCAGCGAACCGGAACACATGGACTGGAATCCCCCGGACTGGAGGACACAGAACTGGAACACTGGACTGCAATCCGGACTGGTCCACACAGCTTCACCTGCACTTAGCTACTAAGCCCCCCAGGAGTTGAGCTCCTAGGTTCGAGTAGCCGACAGGACTTACTGGATACCGGATAACATAGGGACCAGGACTGGAAACAGAAGTGCTCCTAAACCTAAACTGATCTACGTGCTCTCAATCCCTAAACCAGCAGGAGTGTTCCTAACAGTAAACTGACAAAAGGACTTCCTAAGCCCTATACTAAACAGGAGCTCCTAAGCCCTGCTCAAGAAAGGGACTTCCTAAGCCCTAAACTAACAGAGCAGGGAACTAAACACAAAGTTAACACAGGTGCTACTAAGCACCAAGCTACAAGCAGAGCTCTACACTAACAAGCTAAACACAAAACTAACAAGCTACCTAAGCACTGCTCTAGCAAGCTAGATACAAAACTAACAAGGTGCTTCCTAAGCACTACTCTGGCATGCAACCAGAAGAGCTCCTAGCACTAAAAGGGAAGACAGGGGAGCCACAAGGAAAAAGCAGGGAAGCTAACACATAAGCCAAAAGTGATTCTAAATCACCAAACACCAACAGCAAAGACTGCAATGCTCCCAATAGCACAAACACCAGAAGTACTTCTAACAGCAAACTCTGCAGTGTTCCTAACAACACCAAACCCTGAAGTACTTCTATCAGCAACAGAGCTTCCAAAGCCCTACACACAGCAATGCTTCCAAAACCAAGAGGGAGAAGCAGGGGAACCAAAGGGAAAAGCAGGAAAGCTAAACACACAGACACCAGTGCACACTGCACTAACACTAACCTGGACCTTAGCAAAAGCAAGCAGGGAAACTAGACACAAAGTCAGAAGTGCACACTGCACCACCCTACCTAAAGCAAACACCACCGTTGCAAAAGGCTCTGAAGGAAACAGCACCACTTCCTTATCAAGGCCCTCCCTGATGATGTCACACTCCCTAAACCTAGGTAAAAGCACACTGACCCAGAGAGGCCCAACCCACACCAATGCAAAACCATGAAGCACTTGAAGCCAGTACACCCAAAGAGAGGTAGAGCAACTCAGGCAACACACACACAGGTGCAGTATAGTGAAACAATTAGAGCCATGCTGCTGGAAGCTGCCAGCACAGAGAGACAGAGCCAGCTCAGAAAGGACAGACAAAGAAACAGAAGCCAGATAAGAAGCTGACCCCCAGGAAAGAGGTAAGTTTGAGAGGGGTTCAGACCCCAATCATAACATTCAGTTTGTTTCAACGGTATATCAAGTGTAATAAACAATAAGCAAAGGTTTTTAATTACTGCCCAAGTGCATTTAACGGGAAACCTCGTGATAGGCAGTTCTCAGATACGGAGGAGACCTAGTAAAGGGTAAATGGCTCCTTGGAGTTATACATAGAATCCATAGGTGAGTTTTACAAAGCTATCGTGGGAGGGAAGAGGGATACAGGCTCAGGTGTCTTATTGCACAGATTTAAGTCACATCTCTTGTCAGGAATTTCCTGTATACAAATGTTTTCATTTTTTGTGAACGCTTTCGTAGGGGGTGTCATGTCATGTGTCTCTGGCTTGAGTATTCCACCATTTGGCCGTGCTATATGGAAATCTAGCGATGTGATAATGAGGTTGTCTGTCCTTGAGTGACATCATATAGCTTGATGCAGTGTCAGACAACCTGCTATATGAAAGTACAGATTTTGAAAACCACTCTGAAGCATATTTTCAAAGCACTTGGACTTACAAAGTTACAGAGAAACCTATGGAATTATTTAAGTCTAAGTGTTTTGAAAATGAGCCCCTCTGGCTCTTATGGGTAGCCAGTGCAGGGATTGTAGCAGCGGTGGTGTAGCTTGTTCATATCTGGATGCACCGCAGATCAGATACGCAGAGGCATTTTGTTCTGTTTGTAGTTTTTTTTTTAGGACGTATTCCCTGCATCCCGCATAGATCACGTTGCAGTAGTCTATCTGGGACAGCACAAAACTTTGGACCAGAATGCGAAAGGTGTTTTTTGAGAAGTGGGTTCTTAGTCTTCCCAGTTGCCACAGTGATCTGAAAACTTTTGAACGTTAGGGTAGACACTTGCAGTTCTAATGTTAGGTGCTGGTCGAATATAATTCCCAGCACTTTGATGTTTGTGTCTGTAGATTTGCAAGACTGAAATCGTACTGTAGGGGGGAGGTTCATTCCTGTCATAGTATGTGCAAAAATAACCCATTTGGAGACACTGCCTCCAACATAAACAAAATCACTCATTAAACCAAATCAAAACAAAACATGATCCTTGAGCTACAAGACAAAAAAAGAAAAAGTACAGAGAAAATTGCAGAAAAAGCAGCTTGCAAATTTCAAACCACAATACATCGATTTTTGTAGCATCTAGAATTCAGTCAAGAGCAACCTTAGTACTCACCAAAGACCAATGTATTATGAAGCTGTAAGCTTAGCATGGTTCTCAGTTAACACACCTTTTTTGTGAGTTTAAACTTTACTCATGATTTAATAAAGGTGTGTTAAATGTGCACTAAAGGAGATGTATTTAAGCCCTGAAAACCCACATTTCAAGCTTTAAAAGCTTGAGTCAGAGGTAAACCTAGCTGACACTTACCAGGCCAGCGTGCTCCCTACAATTCTGGTTGTGGGGATCCTGGACTCAACAGGATCACTGCACCCAGGAACCCCAAGTTTGTGGAGCACTCTGGGACAAAACCCTGGATTAATAGCAGCCTTAAAAATGTACCTTCATTTTACTGTTAACCCAGGAGTTAAATTTCCAAGCCTGAAAAAAGCAGGCTAAGCACTAGGGTACCCAAATCAGGGATCCCTCCCTCCCTCCCGCAAGTCAGAGGGAATCTATCTGTATTAGTGAGAAGATGAATGGGACAGGGAATGAGTGAGTGTTGGTGGAAGTGGATGGGGAGGGCATCCCCGAGCAGACCAGAAGGCTGAAGTTAAACAGTTACCCATATTTAGATTTCTTTTTGATATAAAAGGTAAAATTATGTATCATACCTGATAATTTTCTTTCCATTACTCATAGCAGATCAATCCATAGACTGGTGGGTTGTGTCCATCTACTAGCAGGTGGAAATAGAGAGCAATCCTTTTGCCTCCCTATATGTGGTCATGTGCTGCCGGAAACTCCTCAGTATGTCGATATCAAAGCTCCATCCGCAGGACTCAGCACTTAGAGAATTATACCCACAAAGCAACACTCTGCCCAGCTCACCACCGCCGAAGCGGGGGAGGGGAATCCATCCAGCTCATCCCCGCAAAGCGGGGGAGGGACACCACACCCGCCAATGCGGGGGGATCTGGCTTATCCTGCTACCGTAACCGTGGGAGGAGCTGGCTTACCCAAACACCGCCGAAGCGGGAGGGGTACAAAGCTACCCTACTGCCGCACGAAGCGGGAGGGAGCGCTGGCTTAATTTAGTTATCAATCCAGCCACCGCCGAAACGGGGGGAGAGGAAGCAACAGCTCACTGTAACACAAAATCGTTTCAACTCAAGGAAAATCCAATTGAAAGAACTTGAACACGAAGTCCTCCTGAACAGGAACTGAAAATTAAACTTGAACCTGAAATATAACCAGAACAAAAACAATACAGATGTCTGGGCGGGGCTATGGATTGATCTGCTGTGATTAATGGAAAGAAAATTATCAGGTATGATACATAATTTTACCTTCCATTTCATCAAGCAGATCAATCCATACACTGGTGGGATGTACCGAAGCAGTACTCAAACAGGCCGGGACATGGAAATCCCTGAACGCAACACTGAAGCTCCAAACTGGGCCTCGGCCCGAGCAGCCACATCCAAGCGGTAATGTGGTGAGAAGGTATGAGCCGACGCCCAAGTTGCCGCTCTACAAATCTCTTCCAAGGAGATGGATCTGGACTCTGCCATCGATGCTGCCTGTGCTCTAGTAAAGTGCGCCTTCAGCTGATTAGGCGGAAGCTTCCCTGCAGCCACATAAGCTGCTGCAATCGTCTCCTTGACCCAACGTGCCACAGTAGGCTTAGATGCCTGCAGACCCTTACGAGGGCCTGCGAACAGCACGAACAGGTGATCCGACTTCCGGAAGTCATTGGTCACTTCCAAGTATCTGATGATGACTCGTCTCACATCCAGACATTTGAGAGCAGGGTACTCCTCTGGGTAATCCTCCCTATGAAAGGAGGGTAGACAAAGCTGCTGATTCACATGGAAGCGAGAAACAATCTTGGGCAGAAAGGAAGGCAATGGGCGAATCGACACTCCTGAATCAGTGAACCGCCTGGAGCTTGGAAATTCTTCTGGCTGAAGTGTTAGCCACCAAAAAGACCGCTTTCAACGTCAGGTCCTTCAGCGATGCCCTTGACAAGGGCTCAAAGGGCGGCTTCTGCAAGGCCCGTAGCACCAGATTGAGATTCCACGTAGGCACTAGCGAGTGCAGAGGAGGGCGCAGGTGACTAACTCCCTTGAGGAATCGCACCACGTCTGGCTGCGAAGCCAGGGAAGCACCCTTCAAACGGCTCCTGAAGCAAGCTAGAGCCGCCACCTGGACTTTCAGAGAACTGAGTGACAGGCCTTTCTCCAGACCCTCTTGCAGGAATACCAACACTGAAGATATTGGAGCAGTGAAGGGCGATAGACAGCCTGCCTTGCACCACGATGCAAAGGTACGTCAAACCCTGGCGTAAGTAGTAGAAGTAGAGCGCTTCCTCACTCTCAGCATAGTGGCAATGACCTTGTCTGAGAAGCCTTTCTTCCTCAGCCACTTCCGCTCAAGAGCCAGGCCATAAAACCAAAGAGGGAGGGATCCTCCATCCGGAAGTGCCGTATTTTCAAGGCCCGATTGACTCCCTTGAGGTTGAGAATAGGCCGAACAGAATCTCCCTTCTTTGGCACCACAAACTAAATGGAGTAATGACCCTTGCTAAGTTGATCCACTGGCACTGGGACCACCGCGCCCAGGCGGATCATGTTGTCCAAAGTCTGCTGCACTGCCGCAGCTTTGACTGGAGACTTGCAGGGGAAGTTCACAAACCCGTCTCTCAAGGGCCGGCAGAACTCCAACTTGTAGCCGTCTCTGATGACTTCCAGAACCCAAGCATCTGAAGTTACCCTGGTCCACTCTACCAGAAACGAGGATAGCCGTCCTCCTATCTGCTCTGGGCCATGGACCAGGGCCCCATCATTGGGTACGAGACCCTGGGGGAGGGCCGGAGGATGAACCTCCGGAACGGCGGTCCCTGCGAAAGGGATGCTGCTTGGGGGAGAAGTTCCGCTTGCAGGAAGAGGAGGAAGAGGAGGTCGACTTGCTTGGGCGATACCGACGGGCTTCCTGAAATCGGCCCTTGGAGGAACCAGGGCGAACACTGCCGGCCTGTGCCCTGACCTGCGGCAACCTCTTGCCCTTAGATGTGCCGAGCTCCGTCACAATCTTATCCAGTTTGTCCCCAAAGAGCAGCTTGCCTTTAAAAGGCAACTTGGCTAGGCGAGATTTTGAGGCATGGTCAGCAGACCAGTGCTTAAGCCAGAGCCACCGCCGCGCAGAGACTGTCTGAGCCATACCTTTAGCCGAGGCTCTCAAGACATCATACAGCAAGTCTGCCAAGTAGGTCAAGCCCGACTCCAGGGCCGGCCAATCCGCCCTCAAGGAAGAATCCGAGGGGGAAGCCCGCTGCAAAACAGTCAGGCACGCCCTGGCCACATAGGAGCCGCAAACCGAGGCTTGCAAACCCAGGGTGGCCGCCTCAAAGGCCGACTTTAAGGCCACCTCCAATCTCCTGTCCTGAGCGTCCTTCAGGGCAGTGCCACCTTCCACCGGCAGAGCCGTTTTCTTAGTCACCGCAGGGATTAAAGAATCCACCGTAGGCCAGTTAAAGGCTTCCCGTTCCCCCTCTGGCAGAGGATACAGACGGGACATAGCCCTGGCTACTTTAAGGCTCGCTTCAGGGGAATCCCATTGAGCCGAAATTAAAGTCTGCATGGCTTCATGAACATGGAAGGTTCTAGGCGGGCGCTTCGTTCCCAGCATAATGGCAAAGCCAGCAGAGGCTGAGAGAGGGCCTTCCTCCGGAGAGGAAATCTTCAAAATGCTCATGGCCTGCACTAACAGGTTGGGCAAATCCTCTGAGCGAAAAAGCCGCGCTGCAGAGGGGTCATCCGCTCCATCCGAGCGACGATCAGTCTCCTCCATAGAAACCGCTGAGGGGAGAGTTCAAAATGGCCGCCGTGTAGGTCGGACGCATTTTTAGAGCTCCTGCAAGTTTTCCTTTTTTGCGGGTTTATCCTGGCAAACTTACATAGAGATGCCGAAGAGGAGAGGGAAGGCAGCTGCCGTGGCCCACCAGCCCCCGATAACCCCTACCCGAAGCGGCCCACTTGATGCTTTTTTTGCAGCGCGCTCAACAAGACGCGAGTACGCCGGTGAGCAGCTCGCTGGGATCATCCGCCGGTGGTGAAGGCGTGCGGGAATCCCTTGAGCTTGAAATATCTTTGAGCCCCGACACTCGAACACCTCCTCCCCCTCCAACACAACGCGGGTTTGCTCCTCCACAGGCGGCGTCAGTGAATCCTAACCCGGAAAGGGAAATGGACGAAGGCAGACCGAGGGCAAGAGAAGAACACGAAGGAGAGAGGACCGTGTTGACTGGGACATCGATGGAGGGAGAAATTAACCCCAATCGGGCTGGACGTTTCCTGCAACAAGAGGTAGGAAGCTTTTCAATTGCTCGATTTCAGCATAAACCTCCCGAAGTTACACTTGACTGTTTATGGAATTTGATAGCAGATCTCGGCAAAGCTCTGCTTCCACAGATACATAAACTTAAACAAGATGTTGAAAATGTTGAGGATAAAGTCAAATGCTTAAACACTCAGGTGGAAAATCAAGCCAAGGAAATACAGCAGATACAAGAGATTCAAAATGTAATGTTGAAGGATTTAATTAGTTTAAGGAAAAAAGCTGAAAATATGGAAAATTTTACTAGAAATAACAACCTGCGGTTTGTGAATTTTCCATATTTGCCTAATGTGGCTCCAAGAGAGACTTTAAAAAATTACCTTAAGGAAATTCTTCAAATTGAAGAAGATAATATACCACCTTTTACTCAAATATTCTATATTCCCTCTGGGATCATAAGGCAGCAACAACAACAACAAGAGAATCAACCCTTAGATGTGTCTGCATTATTAGAGACCTCCGATACTGACCAAGCACTGCCAGCCACTTTGGTGGCGACAGTAACTTTATTACCCGATAAGATCTGGATTTTGAGACTATTTTATAAACATCGTGATAAAGTATTTAAGGGATTAAAGATTAATATTTTCCCAGATGTGTCAAGAGAAACACAGGTACGCCGACGGAAATTTTTGCAGAAGAAACAAGAAGTGATTAACATGGGAGCTACTTTTTTCCTAAAATTTCCATGCAAATGTTTAGTAACCTACCAACAAGAAAAATTTGTCTTTTTTGACCCATCCCAATTGGAGTTGTTTATTACAGCAAGAAAGACTGATGGAACACCAGTTCCAACTAGTTAAAGCGTTTGAAATAGAATTAAAGCGTCTTAAATGGGTCCGACCCACCATTTGTTAGAGCTTTTCCTTGTTAAGCTTCACTTATTGTACACTTTGAACTCCCTGTCTGTGGACTTTTGACTGAGACAAGAAATTATTATGTAAAATGTCTTGCTTTATGAAGTTTTTTCTTTCTTGATCAGTCTTTCCTGTTACAAGATTGATACGCTTGTATAATTAAAATTGAATAAATAAATAAATTAAAAAAAGAAACCGCTGAGGACCTCTGGGAGAACTCAGACACGCTGCCCTCATCCACATCAGAGGAGACAGAGTCCCCTAGGGCCTGGAGATCCACCCAAGGGCGTTTGATCATAGAGGTCTCATCACCCTTATCAGACAGGGGAGCAGGGGCAGCGTTTTGCATAAGAAAGGCCTGATGCAGCAGCAAAAGGAACTCAGGGGAGAAACCCCCCAGTCTGTGCACTTCTGCAGCCTGGGCCACAGCCCTAGAGGCACTCTCAACCTGCGCTCTCAAGAGCGGGGGAGAGGCGCGCTGCACATCCAAAATGGCGTCCGTCACGACACTCCGCGAAGGAGCCACGCGGGAAGAATGGCGCTTTAACTTCGCCGACTTTTTACCGTTGCCCGAGTCAAGGGCGACCATACTATTAACGTCTCCCACCTCGAGGGCGGCCCAAGAAGAAGCCGTCCGAGCAGCGTGGCCGGCCACAACCGGGAGGGCGGCCAGCGGGGGATGGGCGCCTAAGGCGGGAAAAACAGCCGCACCCGACTCCGAAAAGGCGCCCAAAAAGGCGACTCTGTCTTCGGACCCCCCCGCTTCCCGGCTAGACGCGCGTACGCGTTCCGGGGAACGTCTTTTCACAAGGAGGTTAGATTGAGAACACAGCATGAGAGGGAGACCATGCCCCTTCCATTGATTGGTCACAACATTCGTGAGGCAGAAACGGAGGCTAAGATCCCGCCCCTCTGACACTGTGATTTGTCAGATTCCACCTAGGGCGGTCCTAATGGTCCAGGGGTTCCTTCCTGCTTCTCTCTGATTCCCATTTCCCAGATCTGCCCCCAGGGATGAAGGGCAGGAGGATGGCTCTTGGGTTTGTGCTGAGCAGGTAGGAGACTGGCAGCCCTGGAAACTGTTTTCTCTGCAGCATCTGAGTGAAACATCCGGCCACAGGTGGCAGCAGCTGATGTGTCTCAAGATAAAGAGGGAGTTGGTGCTGCCTCTCTCTGCTCTCACTCCCTGCACGTGCAGCCCAGGAACTGACTCTATGATGTCATTCACAAGGAGGTTAGATTGAGAACAAGGAGGTTAGATTGAGAACACAGCATGAGATAGACTCTATGATGTCACTCACAAGGAGGTTAGATTGAGAACACAGCATGAGTCTCAAGATAAAGAGTAGTTACTTACC
The DNA here is from genome assembly GCF_901765095.1 of Microcaecilia unicolor. Classification (NCBI taxonomy): domain Eukaryota; kingdom Metazoa; phylum Chordata; class Amphibia; order Gymnophiona; family Siphonopidae; genus Microcaecilia; species Microcaecilia unicolor. Next base: position 7,722,280 of record NC_044031.1, read on the forward strand.
TGTAACAGGTGTTCTCCGAAGACAGCAGGCAATATATTCTCACAGATGGGTGACGTCACGTCGGCCCGGAGGACTTTCTAGCAAAGTCCATGACAAAATCAAAAAATGTCCCCCGTCGCGCGGGCGGATGCAGTGCGCATGCGCGCGTCCGTTTTCCCGCCCGTCGCGCGGGCACATTCCTCAGTTAATTTACAAGAATTAGAGGAATACAACTCCAAAGGGGAGGTGGGAGGGTTGTGAGAATATATTGCCTGCTGTCTTCGGAGAACACCTGTTACAGGTAAGTAACTACTCTTTCTCCAAAGACAAGCAGGCCAATATTCTCACAGATGGGTATCCCTAGCCCCCAGGCTCACTCAACATAACAAAGAATGGTCAATTGGGTCCCGCAACGGCGAGGACAAAAACAAAATTGACCTGAAACCAAACACAACTAACTGAGAGTGCAGCCTGGAACAGAATAAAAATGGGCCTAGGGGGGTGGAGTTGGATTCTAAACCCCAAACAGACTCTGCAGCACGACTGCCCAAACCGACTGTCGCGTCGGCTATGCTGCTGAAGGCAGTAATGTGATGTGAATGTGTGGATTGAAGACCACGTCGCAGCTTTGCAAATCTCTTCTATGGTGGCTGACTTTAGATGAGCCAGTGACGCCGCCATGGCTCTAACATTATGAGCCGTGACATGGCCATCCAAAGTCAGCCCAGCTTGGGCGTAAGAGAAGGAAATGCAATCTGCTAGCCAATTAGAAATGGTGCGTTTTCCGACAGCAACTCCCCTCTTATTGGGATTAAAAGAAATAAACAGATGGGCAGACTGTCTGAAGGGGCGTGTCCGCTCCACGTAACAGGCTAGTGCTCTTTTACAGTCCAAAGTGTGCAACTTGCTTTCGCCCGGGCTCGTGTGAGGAGGGGGAAAAAATGTTGGCAAGACAATTGACTGGTTCAGATGGAACTCCGACACCACCTTCGGTAGAAACTTTGGGTGCGTGCGGAGAACTACTCTGTCATGATGAAAGACAAGGAATGGTGCATGAACTACCAGGGCTTGAAGCTCACTGACCCTACGAGCTGAAGTAACAGCCACCAAGAAAATGACCTTCAAGGTCAAGTACTTCAGATGACAGGAATCCAGTGGCTCGAAAGGAGTTGTCATCAGCTGGGTGAGAACGACATTGAGATCCCATGGCACTGGAGGAGGTTTGACAGGGGGCTTTGACAAAAACAAACCTCTCATGAAACGCATGACTAAAGGCTGTCCAGAGATAGGCAAGCCATCAACATGAGAATGATAAGCACTGATTGCGCTAAGATGAACCTTGACCGAGTTGGTCTTAAGACCAGACTCGGATAAATGCAGAAGGTACTCAAGCAAGGTCTGTGCAGGACAAGAGAAAGGATCTAGACCGTTGCTGTCACACCAGACGGCAAACCTCCTCCATTTAAAAGAGTAACACCTATGTGTGGAATCTTTCCTGGAAGCAAACAGAACTCTGGAGACACCCTCAGAGAGACCAAAGGAGGCAACCTCTATGCTCGCAACATCCAGGCCGTGAGAGCTAGAGACCGGAGGTTGGGATGTAGAAGCGCCCCCTCGTTCTGAGTAATGAGGGTCGGAAAACAGTCCAATCTCCATGGCTCTTCTGAAGAAAGTTCCAGAAGAAGGGGAAACCAAATCTGACGGGGCCAAAAGGGCGCTATCAGAATCATGGTTCCCTGGTCTTGCTTGAGTTTCAGGAGAGTCTTCCCCACTAAAGGGATGGGAGGATACGCATATAGGAGTCCTGCCCCCCAAAAAAGGAGGAAGGCATCCGACGCTAGTCTGCCGTGGGCCTGAAGTCTGGAACAGAATTGAGGAACCTTGTGAGTGTCCTGGGAAGCAAAAGATCTATCGATGGAGTGCCCCAAACTCGAAAGATCTTTTTGGCAATAGTCATGTTCAAGGACCACTCGTGAGGCCGCATAACTCTGCTCAGCCTGTCGGCCAGACTGTTGTTTACACCAGCTAGATAAGTGGCTTGGAGAAACATTCCGTTTTGATATGCCCATAGCCACATCTGCACGGCCTCCTGACACAGGGGACGAGATCCGGTACCCCCTTGCTTGTTGGTGTAATACATTGCCACCTGATTGTCCGTCTGAATGAGGACAATTTTGTTGGCTAGCCGATCTCTGAAGGCCTTCAGGGCGTTCCAGATCGCTCGCAATTCCAGGAGGTTGATCTGGAGATGCCTCTCCTGAAGAGACCAAGCTCCTTGAGTGTGAAGCCCATCTACATGCGCTCCCCACCCGAGGAGGGATGCATCCGTCATCAGCACTTTTTGTGGCTGAGGAATTTGGAATGGGCGTCCCAAGACCAGATTGGATCGAATGGTCCACCAATTGAGGGAGTTGCGAAAATTGATGGACAGCCGGACTACATCCTCTAGATTCCCCGTGGCCTGAAACCACTGAGAAGCTAGGGTCCATTGAGCAGATCTCATGTGTAAACGTGCCATGGGTGTCACATGAACTGTGGAGGCCATGTGGCCAAGCAATCTCAACATCTGCCGAGCTGTGATCTGCTGAGACGCTTGCACTGTGGAAACCAGAGACAGAAGTCTGTCCGCTCTGGGTCCTGGGAGATAAGCGCAAGCTGTCTTTGTGCACAACAGAGCTCCTATGAATTCCAATTTTTGAGCTGGGACGAGATGGGACTTGGGATAATTGATGACAAACCCCAACATCTCTAGCACCTGAATAGTCATCCGCATGGACTGCAAAGTTTCTTGCGGGGAGGTGTTCTTCACCAGCCAATCGTCCAGATAAGGGAACACATGCACTCCCAGTCTGCGTAGCGATGCTGCCACAACTGCCAGGCACTTTGTGAATACCCTGGGTGCAGACGCCAAGCCAAAAGGCAAAACACAGTACTGAAAGTGCTGTTGAGGCAGCCATGGGCAAGGAAAGTGTTAACTCTGAGAAATTATATACATAAGAAATGATATTAAAAGCTTGAAGTTTGAATTCTAGCTTTTTACCTTGCAACTAAAGTGAAGGAATGCAGGCTGGAATTAATTACTAGAACTCTGTTGAGCAAAAGGTTAGGAAAGGTCAGTGAGAAATGAAACTCTGTCCTTTGTGAATTGCCAATGCTAGCTGGCACATCTGTATACTATTAAATCTTGAGGGGATATTATTATGAATGAACAAAGGAATGAGCTAGATATATTGTAGTTTAAGATTAGATAGAAATACTGTTTAGAGAGAGGCAATAGATTAGAATTTAGAAGTTCTTGATATCTAGAATATGTCTTATAAGGATGCTTATTTTAGAATATGTATTCTGTGTAGTTAATATGTAGGAAACCTTTTTAAATTCTGTATCATTCTTTGTCTGACTTTCTAAGCAAGGACTGCAGTGAAGAGGCCAACATGTGTTTTAAGTTATCTGCAGTTCTGGCTGGTTCAATGTATAAGCTGATAGGTGAAAGAGGTCAGGACTAGTCAGCTCTCTTCTCCTTGATTAATTATAGGTAAAATGTAGAAATGGTCTTGAAAGTAATAACCTGATATGTATGCTATTAAGTAAGATTGGCCCTTGACCCCTTTAATGAATACCAGAGTTTAGTTAGCAGTTAGTACTAGGAATATGAGAAATCAATCATAATAACATGTAAGAGACTGGAGCCCAAATGTCTGGTGTAAGGGGCCCCAGGTCAGAGGTCAGTTTAGGATGTCTGGAACCTATGTAACTGATATTTGTATGGAGCTGATTGGTTGAGGCAAGGTAATCAATCTATTCCTTAACCAATTGGAGAGTAAGGGGGCTAGGCTAGGCTAGATAGAACTGTATTTAAGTGGGAGAAGAAGCAGTTTACGTCAGAAGGAGCTCAGAAGAGAAAGAAGGACAGAAGGAACAGACAGAAGAAGGAGAAGACAGCATAAGAAGAGAAGCAGCTGAGACAGAAGCCACAAAGACACAGAGAGCTGAGAGAGAGACAAAGAGAGCTGAGAAAGAGAAGAAGAGACTTAATGCTGATGTTCTACTTTGTTTGCTGGCAAATAAAGAAGATTACTCTCTCATTCTGGTGTGTGCTGTCTGACTCCTGAAGTATCATAAATTCATGCATCAATTCCTGCAACACTGTGATCCCAGCCGAAATCGAAGATACCTCCTGTGAGCTGGAAGTATCGATATGTGGGTGTAAGCGTCCTTCAAGTCCAGAGAGCATAGCCAATCGTTTTCCTGAATCATGGGAAGAAGGGTGCCCAGGGAAAGCATCCTGAACTTTTCTTGGACCAGGAATTTGTTCAGGGCCCTTAGGTCTAGGTTGGGACACATCCCCCCTGTTTTCTTTTCCACAAGGAAGTACCTGGAATAGAATCCCAGCCCTTCTTGCCCTGGTGGAACGGGCTCGACCGCATTGGCGCTGAGAAGGGCGGAGAGTTCCTCTGCAAGTACCTGCTTGTGGTAGAAGCTGAAAGACTGAGCTCCTGGTGGGCAATTTGGAGGTTCGGAAATCAAATTGAGAGCGTACCCGCACCAGACTATTTGGAGAACCCACCGATCGGAGGTTAAGAGAGGCCACCTTTGGTGAAAAAATTTTAACCTCCCCCCGACCGGCAGATCGTCCGGCACAGGTACTTTGATTTCGGCTATGCTCTGCCGGAGCCAGTCAAAACCCGTCCCTGGTTTTTGCTGGGGAGCTGCAGGGGCCTGCTTCGGTGCCCGCTGCTGACGAGAGCGAGCGGGCTGGGGTCGAGCCTGAACCGGCTGACGGGAATAAGGAGTGTACTTTCGGTTCCTAGAAGCGAAAGGAGCACTTCTTCTTCCCTTAAAAAACTTCCTAGCAGTGGAAGTGGTTGCAGAAGGCGCCCGGCGGGAGAGAGAATCCATAGCGTTGTCACGCTGGTAGAGATGATCAATCATCTCTTCTACCTTCTCTCCAAAAAGGTGATCCCCCCGGCATGGGATATCTGCTATCTTCCGCTGAGTTCGTTCCTCCAGGTTAGAGGCACGCAGCCATGAGAGCCTGCGCATCGCTATACCTTGAGCAGAGAAGCGAGATACCACATCGCAAGTGTCAAAAATGCCCCTGGACAGGAACTTGCGACACGCCTTCTGCTGCCTGATCACTTGACGAAAGGGTTCGGCTTTCTCCTCAGGGAGTGTATCTACCAAACTCTCAAGTTGCCTCACAGAGTTCCGTAAATGAATACTCGTGTAGAGTTGGTATGACTGGATCTTGGCGGCGAGCAGACCGGCCTGATACGCCTTTCTCCCAAAAGAGTCCAGAGTTCCAAACTCCCGCCCCGGGGGCGCCGAGGAGAAGCTCCTGGAACTCTTGGCTCTTCTGAGAGCGGAATCCACCACCGCTGAATCATGAGACAATTGAGTCTGCATGAGACTGGGTTCCCCGTGGATCCGGTATTGGGACTCAACTTTTTTGAGGACGGTTGGGCAAGAGAAAGGCTTCTCCCAGTTCCTCAGCATAAGTTCCTTGAGAGTCTCATGAAAAGGAACTGTGGCAGAAGATGAAGGTGGAGATGGATAGTCCAGAACCTCAAGCATTTTGGCTCTGGGCTCATCCACAATTTCCACGGGGAAGGGGATGGCCTCAGACATCTCCCGAACAAAAGATGAAAAAGACAAGCTCTCGGGAGGAGACAGCTGCCTCTGTGGCGAGGGAGTGGAGTCAGATGGAATGCCTTGAGAATCCTCGCCAGAGAACTCCCCATGCACTCCTTCATCATCCTCAGATGAGGTATTGTCAGATGGGGCTAAAAGCTCAGACAGAGCTGCCTGGATCTGAGCCCGTCTCGACGAAGAGGCTTGACGGCCTCTATGATGATGCCGAGAAGTTGACGGTCCCTGAGACTCCGGAGAAGCTTCCTGCCCCGATGTCTCGGGAGAGTCAACTCGGGAAGTCAAAGACACCGGCGCCGGAGGCGGCACCGGTGAGACAGACCTCACCACAGGCTGAAGGCCTGATGCAGAAACATCCGGCACCGGCAATGTCGACACCTCCGACGCCGTCGGCACCGGTGCCTCTGAAAACATCGACACCGGCACCGCCGACGCCGTCGGCACCGACAACCTCGATGCCGACTGCCACTGCTGCATCATGTTCAGAAAAAAAGGGAACATGGCCTGCATACGCTCATCCAGAGTTGGTGCCGGAAGATGCTGCGGGGTCGGTTGAGGCATCGGAGGCAAAGTCTGCTGAGGTTGGGGAGTGGGGACTCGGCTGCCAGTGACCCCACGCGTCGGAACCTCAGTAATAGAGGGAGAGCGGTCCTCTCGGCACCGACGCTTCTCGGGTATCGAATGTATCGATGACCCGGAGCTCCCGGTGCCATGTCTCGAAGGAGATCGACGACGATGCCTCTTGGCCTTCGCCCGACGCATGTCGTCGAGACTCCTCGGCACCGGAGAAGAGGACGTGGAATCCACACGTCTCTTCGGGGCCGGGTCCGACGCAGGACGGTCCCGGGGGGTCTGCAAAGCAGGAGGCGCCGAGGCGGGTGGAGACCCACTCGATGCATCACTGCTCCCAGCGTGCATCGGTCGAATGGCAGCCTGTCCCCGGTCTCCCGGTGCCGACGCTTCCTTCGACGTCGACCTCGACGACGCCGGCCCCGAAGATATCGTCCTCGACGGCACCGACTTCACCGGCACCGACTTCCCCGGCGCCGATTTGGACGGTGCCGACTTAGACGACGCCGACTGCGCCGATGTCGACGGCGCCAACGCCGAAGCACTGGGCCCAAAAATCTTTTCTTTCTGGGCGTCTCGAGAGAGCAGTGTCCGCTTCTTCATGGCGAGACACAACTTACAGCTCTCCGAGTGGTGGTCTGGCCCAAGGCACTGAATACACCACGAGTGTGTGTCAGTGCCAGAGATGGCCCGATGACAGCGGGCACAAGGCTTGAAGCCGCTGGGCGTCTTCGTTGACATCTCGGGGAAAACTATCCCTGCCAAATCAAAAGACGCGATTGTGTCTATAAAAAGAGGACACAAGACAACAAAAGAAAAAAAAGGGGAAGAATAAACCCGACTGAGCGATTTAAATAAAATCGCAGGCTAAAAGAAAGGAAACTTAATAAACGAAAAAATTACTAAGACAACTAGTAAGGATACTTCCTTTTCTTTCCGAATCTTCACCTCCGGGCACAGGAGGAACACGAAGACGAAGGTCGAGCTCCGTGTCACCTCAGACGCGGAGAAGAAAAAACTGAGGAATGTGCCCGCGCGACGGGCGGGAAAGTGGACGCGCGCATGCGCACTGCATCCGCCCACGCGACGGGGGACATTTTTTATTTTTGTCATGGACTTTGCTAGAAAGTCCTCCGGGCCGACGTGACGTCACCAATCAGTGAGAATATTGGCTGCTTGTCTTTGGAGAAAGCCCAGCTCTCACTCCCTGCACGTTGTAAGAAGGAAGAGGCTGTCCTACCCTGGTTAGGCCCCTAGAGGGCGTAGTTCCCCCTAAAATGTCCAGGGAAAAGGGCTGGGTGAGTTGCTGAAGGGAGCCAGAAAGGGGATGTAGAGCAGGAGGTCGTTAGGACCGGGGAGAGTCCTGGGGATAGAAACAGGTGCAGCAGGTTATGGGCTGGGGCCTGTTTGGCTATTAACTACTTATACTCCTCCTGAGTTGTGCAGTGAGGAAGGAGGAGAGCTGGCAGCTGAGAAAGAAGGCTGGTAACTGAAGCAGAGGGATCCCCATGAGAAGTGCTGGCAGAGCCCTATGGCCTTGTGATGAAAAAACTGTGGCTAGAACAGTGAAGAGGTACTGTGTGTCCCAGAGGAAGAGACTGTGTGGCTAGAGCTGGGGGCTACCAGGAGGGACTGTGTGTCCAGGGACTGAGTTAGTACTGAGCCCAAATGCCTGTGTGAGAGGGCTCAGGGGGAAGAAATCCATGGATATTGAACTGTGCAAGAAGAAATGTTTCAAAGGGAAGATTGCACTGAGTAGGAAGAAATGAAAGGGTTAAGCTGGAAGAACTGTTGAAGCTTGTAGCTTGTGAAAGTGTTTTAAGCTAAAAGAAGTGTGCCCCAGAGGCTGGAATAAAGTTGTGTATGAAAATAGCCTGATTGGTGAACATAGTAACATAGTAACATAGTAGATGACGGCAGAAAAAGACCTGCACGGTCCATCTAGTCTGCCCACGATAAACTCATATGTGTATACCTTACCTTGATTTGTACCTGTCTTTTTCAGGGCACAGACCGTATAAGTCTGTCCAGCAGTATTTCCCGCCTCCCAACCACCAGTCCCGCCTCCCATCACCGGCTCCGGCACAGACCCCGTATAAGTCTGCCCTCCCCCATCCTAGCCTCTCAACCACCAACCCCTCTTCCCCCCGCCACCCAATTTCAGCTAAGCTTCTGTGGATCCATTCCTTCTGCACAGGATTCCTTTATGCCTGTCCCACGCATGCTTGAATTCCATTACCGTTTTCATCTCCACCACCTCCCGCGGGAGGGCATTCCAAGCGTTCACCACCCTCACCCTGACTATGTTGGCTTTTTGAGAACCAGGTCACCCCGAGTGAAAGAGGGACCTGGGATCCTGAGGTGGGAGCTTCATCAGCACATCACACAAGCCTCATCCTTTTCACAACGTGCAGCCCAGGAAGTGACTCTATGATCAGGGTTGCCAGGTGGAAAATTTTTTTCCAGCCCGATCGAGCCCAAAAAACAGCCCAAAACCCGCCCAAACACAAACCCCGCCCCTGACACCCCCACCCCCGCGTCATCACGCCCGCCCCCGCCGTCATCAACCCCGCCCCCGCCGTCACTGGCCCCGCCTTCCACGTCACCGGCCACGCCTCCCCGTCATCGGCCCCGCCTCCCATGTCATCGGCCCCGCCTCCCCGTCATCGGCCCCGCCTCCTACGTCATCGGCCCCACCTCCCACGTCACTAACCCCGCCCAAAACGTCATTAACCCCACCCAAAAACGTCACTAACCCCGCCCCCCCGCGGCCGAAAAAACCGCACTGAAGGCCAAAAACAGCCCAAAAAACCGCAACCCGCCGCGGGCAAAAATTTCCCGCGGCGGGTCGCGGAAAACCGCCCAATTGGGCGGTAAAACCGCCCACCTGGCAACACTGTCTATGATGTCACTCACAAGGAGGTTAGATTGAGAACACAGTATGAGAGGGAGACCACGCCCTTTCCATTGTTTGGTCACAAGGCAGGGGAGAGGAGGCTAAGATCCCGCCCCTCTGACACTGTGATTTGTCAGATTCCAAAATACAAAACAAACGCTCCAGTCCAAATTTTTAAGGTGTTTTATGGTTATAACAGAGAAAAAAGCCCTCAGAAGCCACTGGTAAATTACCTGTGGTTTAGTGCATAGTTATAAATAATTGATTTAAATAACTTATGCAGTGTTTCTATCACTGGGCAAAAAAACTCTGTTATTTTATTTGGGGCTAAATTAAAAAGCCTCAATTTAATGTTAACTGGCAGCACAAAATTATATTGACTGACTGCGTTAAATACATCAGGCTCGGTTAAGAAAACCTGAATTGTATCAGCAAACCAAAAAACCAAAAACTTAGCTTTAAGCTGGTTTCAAACACTTGGCGCCATTTTCTGAAAAGAGATTGAACCTTCAATATCAACTTCAGCAACCGCTTATGGTCAGCATTCCGTTCCAGATGAAGCCGTGGTCTTAGGTGAAACGGTGATCTCTGTAGAACGGATTATGACAAGTGTTTGAAACCAGCTTAAAGCTAAGTTTTTGGTTTTTTGGTTTTTTGGTTTGCTGATACAATTCAGGTTTTCTTAACCGAGCCTGATGTATTTAACGCAGTCAGTCAATATAATTTTGTGCTGCCAGTTAACATTAAATTGAGGCTTTTTAATTTAGCCCCAAATAAAATAACAGAGTTTTTTTGCCCAGTGATAGAAACACTGCATAAGTTATTTAAATCAATTATTTATAACTATGCACTAAACCACAGGTAATTTACCAGTGGCTTCTGAGGGCTTTTTTCTCTGTTATAACCATAAAACACCTTAAAAATTTGGACTGGAGCGTTTGTTTTGTACTGTGGTATATTTTTTGCTCCAGCGAACTGCATTTTGTTCTAGTCACTATTTTGATTTGTCAGATTCCACCTAGGGCGGTCCTAATGGTCCAGGGGTTCCTTCCTGCTTCTCTCTGATTCCCATTTCCCAGATCTGCCCCCAAGGATGAAGGACAGGAGGATGGCTCTTGGGGTTTGTGCTGAGCAGGTAGGAGACTGGCAGCCCTGGAAACTGTTTTCTCTGCAGCATCTGAGTGAAACATCCGGCCACAGGTGGCAGCAGCTGATGTGTCTCAAGATAAAGAGGGAGTTGGTGCTGCCTCTCTCTGCTCTCACTCCTTGCACTGACTCTATGATGTCACTCACAAGGAGGTTAGATTGAGAACAAGGAGGTTAGATTGAGAACCCAGCATGAGTCTCAAGATAAAGAGGGAGTTGGTGCTGCAGGTCAGGAAGAGACTCTATGATGTCACTCACAAGGAGGTTAGATTGAGAACACAGCATGAGAGAGACTCTATGATGTCACTCACAAGGTTAGATGGAGAACAAGGAGGTTACTACTACTACTACTACTATTTAACATTTCTAGAGCGCTACAAAGTGTACGCAGCGCTGTACAAACACAGAAGAAAGACAGTCCCTGCTCAAAGAGCTTACAATCTAATAGACAAAGGTTAGATTGAGAACACAGCATGAGAGGGAGACCACGCCCCTTCCATTAATTGGTCACAAGGCAGGGGAGAGGAGGCTAAGGTCCTGCCCCTCTGACACTGTGATTTGTCAGATTCCACCTAGGGCGGTCCTAATGGTCCAGGGGTTCCTTCCTGCTTCTCTCTGATTCCCATTTCCCAGATCTGCCCCCAGGGATGAAGGACAGGAGGATGGCTCTTGGGGTTTGTGCTGAGCAGGTAGGAGACTGGCAGCCCTGGAAACTGTTTTCTCTGCAGCATCTGAGTGAAACATCCGGCCACAGGTGGCAGCAGCTGATGTGTCTCAAGATAAAGAGGGAGTTGGTGCTGCCTCTCTCTGCTCTCACTCCTTGCACTGACTCTATGATGTCACTCACAAGCAGGGTAGATTGAGAACAAGGAGGTTAGATTGAGAACACAGCATGAGAGAGACTCTATGATGTCACTCACACGGAGGTTAGATTGAGAACAAGGAGGTTAGATTGAGAACACAGCATAAGAGGGAGACCACGCCCCTTCCATTGATTGGTCACAAGACTCGTGAGGCAGGGGTGGTCGTGAGGGTGGTCCTAATGGCCCAGGCCAGGGGTTCTCTTTCCTTTCCTTTTGTTTCTCTGTCCACGAGGAGACCCTGATTCCCATTTCCCAGCACTGACCCAACAAAGCCCAGATCTGCCCCAGGGATGAAGGGCAGGAGGATGGCTCTTGGGGTTTGTGCTGAGCAGGTAGGAGACTGGCAGGAGGTGGGCAGCAGGGGATGCAGTGCCAGGCAATGCCACACACACACAAGAAGAAATGAGCCTGGCACTGCTCAATCCATTCCCTGCTGTAGCCCCTCAGACTCTTCTTCCTCATTCTCCTCCCCTCACTGGCAGGAGGTGGGCAGCAGGGGATGCAGTGCCAGGCAATGCCACACACACACAAGAAGAAATGAGCCTGGCACTGCTCAATCCATTCCCTGCTGTAGCCCCTCAGGCTCTTCTTCCTCATTCTCCTCCCCTCACTGGCAGGAGGTGGGCAGCAGGGGATGCAGTGCCAGGCAATGCCACACACACACAAGAAGAAATGAGCCTGGCACTGCTCAATCCATTCCCTGCTGTAGCCCCTCAGGCTCTTCTTCCTCATTCTCCTCCCCTCACTGGCAGGAGGTGGGCAGCAGGGGATGCAGTGCCAGGCAATGCCACACACACACAAGAAGAAATGAGCCTGGCACTGCTCAATCCATTCCCTGCTGTAGCCCCTCAGGCTCTTCTTCCTCATTCTCCTCCCCTCACTGGCAGGAGGTGGGCAGCAGGGGATGCAGTGCCAGGCAATGCCACACACACACAAGAAGAAATGAGCCTGGCACTGCTCAATCCATTCCCTCCTGTAGCCCCTCAGGCTCTTCTTCCTCATTCTCCTCCCCTCACACAGCAGCTGCTGCTCTTCTTCCTGATTCTCCTCCACTCACTGGCACGAGGTGGGCAGCAGGGGATGCAGTGCCAGGCAATGCCACACACACACAAGAAGAAATGAGCCTGGCACTGCTCAATCCATTCCCTGCTGTAGCCCCTCAGGCTCTTCTTCCTCATTCTCCTCCCCTCACACTGGCAGGAGGTGGGCAGCAGGGGATTCAGTGCCAGGCAATGCCACACACACACAAGAAGAAATGAGCCTGGCACTGCTCAATCCATTCCCTGCTGTAGCCCCTCAGGCTCTTCTTCCTCATTCTCCTCCCCTCACACAGCAGCTGCTGCTCTTCTTCCTGATTCTCCTCCCCTCACACTGGCAGGAGGTGGGCAGCAAGGGATGCAGTGCCAGGCAATGCCACACACACACAAGAAGAAATGAATACAGAAAAATGTTTAATATAAATCATAAATATATAAATTGTACTAACACAGCTACAAATGGTGATGCAAATCATTAAAAAATATGTACTAAAAAACCCCTGGCAATTATAAACCACAGAGCTCAGCCAAAAAAACAGGCAAATAAAGGGTGTGGGGAGCATTTGTTCCCCCCTCTCATGAACTGCATGTCTGGAAGGGGAAAAGGATGTGTAAAAGATAATGTTGTGGGGGGGGGGGGGGGGTGAGGGGTTACGATCTGGAAGAGAAAGAGAGTGAGATTACTCGCCTTAAGTGTTTTGTATTTTTTGAGTTATGGGTGGAAATTGTTCACATGGGAATTGGTGGGTGGCAACGGTCCGGTGGGAACTGATCTAGAATCCTCATCACTCTAACCACTAGGAGTGGCCTAGTGGTTAAAGTGGTGGACTTTGGTCCTGGGGAACTGGGTTTGATTCCCACTGCAGGCACAGGCAGCTCCTTGTGACTCTGGGCAAGTCACTTAACCCCCATTGCCCCATGTAAGCCGCATTGTAAGCTCTTTGAGCAGGGACTGTCTTTCTTCTATGTTTGTGCAGCGCTGCGTATGCCTTGTAGCGCTATAGAAATGCTAAATAGTAGTAGTAGTACTTAACCCTCCATTGCCCCATGTAAGCCGCATTGAGCCTGCCATGAGTGGGAAAGCACTGGGTACAAATTAAAAAAAAACCAGAAAGAGGAGAGCATCTGCATGTTGGTCTGTGTCCTGTTCCTTTGCCGCACTGGCTTTGACTGCTGAATTTGAGCCTTGGGGGACACCGTAGAACCTCACGGTTCAAATTCAGCAGTCAAAGTCGTTGTGGCAGAGGCGAAGGATCTAGCCGGCATCAATCTTCTTGCTTCTTCATCTGTGTAGAGCATTGGGAACGAAAGGAAATGAAAGGTAATGAACAGGACAAGTTAGGTGGTGCAGCGAGAGGGCAGGTGCATACTAGGGGTGGAGGGAGAGATTGGGGAGTGAGGAGAGAGAGAGAGGAGATGAAAAGGGCAAGTTGAGGAGGGGGAGCTGCAGGAGGGACAAAGAGAAAAAGCTGGGGGTGTCAGGAGTGAAACGTGGCTGAATTTTAGAGATTCCATAGGACGGGAAGAGTTTAGTATGTTACTGGGTGGGGAGGGGGGGGGGGGGGGTCGGGCCAGGGTTCCTGTGGGGGGCTGCTGCATTGGGGGGAATGGGGACCTGCTAGCACGCAAATGCATGCTAGACAGGGTTCACCATTCCTCCCCAATGTCGTAGGGTTTGCCGCAGCCAGCGAGCCAATCTTTAGCGTGCTGGTCGCTGATCATTGCGGATGAATAGGTTTAGCATGCATTGAGTGGTCTAGTGGTTAGGGTGGTGGACTTTGGTCCTGGGGAACTGAGTTCAATTCCCACTTCAGGCACAGGCAGCTCCTTGTGACAAATAAGTACCTGTATACATAAGTAATGCCACACTGGGAAAAGACCAAGGGTCCATCGAGCCCAGCATCCTGTCCACAACAGCAGCCAATCCAGGTCAAGGGCACCTGGCAAACTTCCCAAATGTACAAACATTCTGTACATGTTATTCCTGGAATTGTGGATTTTTCCCAAGTCCATTTAGTAGCTCCTTGTGACAAATAAGTACCTGTATACAATATGTAAGCCGCTTTGAGCCTGCCATGAGTGGAAAAGCGTGGGGTACAAATGTAACAAAAAAAAAAAGAGCCCTGTTTTACATGCTAGTTGCATTCAGAGCCAGCAAGCACGTTGTTTCACGCGCTCGCTCTGATCATGGGGTGGTAGCAGCCTCTAGCGCCTGTGTTTGCTTCTGATCATCGGCCCAAAAGAGCTGTGAGTGCTTAGGATGTTGAGAGAACAGTGGAGGGTGTGAGCTGGGGGCAAGAGGGATTTCAGAAAGAGAAGCAGTGTGTGCAGTATGAGAGAGAGCTCTGGGTGTTTTTACTGCTGGGGGGGGAGCTGCGGATTGACAGAGGTATGGGATTTGTGTGCTCTGGGAGGAATGGGGAGGTGGGATTCTTGAAATGAGTAAAAAAAGAAATACAAGTTGGGGCAGAGAAAACTGCTGGGTGGGGGGGGGGGGGATCAGCCTTCTTAGGGAGGGGTTCATACTAGTTGGAGACTGAGATTACTGAGGGGATGGGGTAATCAAGCCTGAGCTGGGAGACGGCTTAGGCGGAGTCAGACCTAGAGAACAGAAGAGCTGGGTGTTAATGCTGGGCGAATTCTACACAAAAAGATAGATAAAGCTGAATTTTTAAAACATCTGCACAGTTACAACCCCCAGAACAAAGGCAGGAGCTGAAATCTAATGCATTCTGAGCACCTCCCGTGTCCCTGACTGTGTTTCTGGTTTGTGTTTCAGATGCGGGTGACATTTGAGGACATCTCTGTCTCTTTCTCCCAAGAGGAGTGGGAGTATTTAGATGAAGGGCAGAAGGAGCTTTGGAGGGAGGTGATGAAGGAGAACTATGAGATCCTGATGTCTCTAGGTAAGGGTTTCCTGTTATTCTTAAAATCTCGTCTCAGGCACATTAAGTAGTGACTGGCAGTGGGTGAGTCTCACTACAGGAAGCCGGTGAGACTGATAATGAGTGATGGCGAGATGACATTAGTACCTGGGGTGGGCCTGTTTCTAAGATTCTTCTGTTTTCATTGGAGTATTGTTTCGATTCCTGTCTGTAATACCTTCAATAACTATGACTATGGCATTCTTAGGGTATCCTATACTTTGTTTTTTCACAATTTCTCACTCGGTGGGACGTGGGGGTGGTTGTGTCTGATGACCTTAAGGTAGCCAAACAGGTAGAAAAGGCAACGGTCAAAGCCAGAAGGATGCTTGGGTGCATAAGGAGAGGGATGCAATTCTGGAGACCACACCTACAGAAGGATAGAAACAGGATGGAGTCTGTCCAGAGGGCGGCTACAAAATTGGTAAGCGGTCTCCATCATAAAACATAGAGAGACAGGCTCATGAACCTCAACATGTATACGCTGGAAGAGAGGCGAGAGAGAGGGGAAATGATAGAGATGTTTAAATACCTCAGTGGCATTGATAAACAGGAGGTGAGCTTTTTTCACATGAAGGAAAACTCTGGAATGAGGGGGCATACAAGGATGTTAAAAGAAATAGGCTTAGGAGGAATCTACGAAAGTATTTGTTCACGGAAAGGGTGGTGGAGGCGTGGAATGGCCTCCTGGTGGAGGTCGTGGCAACGAAGACTGTCAACTTAAGAAAGCATGGGACAGGCACGTGGGATCTGTTAGGAAAAGGACGAGTTAGTGGTTTCTCAGGAAACGCAGACTGGATGGGCCATCATGATTCTATGTTTGGGGAGGGGAAAGGGAGGTTGAGGCTTTGCTGGGTCAGTTGTTGTTTCATCTTATACTGTAGGGGGCTATCGGAGCCAAAGCTAGTAGCTTTATTGGTTTAGGAACAGTTAGATGCGAGAACCGACGTGGGGCAGATGCCTGCTGCCGAGATCGCGGAACTGATCTGATCCTAGGAGGCCCGCGCGGCGAAACGAGGTGAAAACAGGTGCCACCTTCGCTGAACCTAAACGGGCCGATGTGCCCAAGTCCCCGGGACAATAGCTAACGTGGCAACGGAGACAAAAGGCCCCATTGAGACGCGGAGCGGAGAACACGCTTTCATTAGGGAGATGGCGGATCACTCACTAAAAGAACCACGGGGCCTAATTCGGAACCTGTTTACCGCCTGGCCGTTTGAATCGAGCTGAGAGCGATCACATCGAACCCTCTGGGACCAATCCGGCTCCTGACCAGCCACCACGACACCACGCAGAACGAGACGGTCGCATGGGAGACTGCTCTGGATGATCGGTGAAGGTTTGAAACATTGTAACAATGGACTCTTGTAAAAACTTGCTAGCTTAAATGTTTTAAATGCAACGCTACTTTTAAACACATTTTAAAGCTTTGTAACGGCCTTAGATACCCTGCTTCTAAATGCTTTAAACGCTTTGCCTTATAAATGTTTAAATGCTAACATAAATGTTTTGAATTGCCTTGCCACTTTAAGCACACTCTAAAGGCCTTTCAAATGCTCTAAATGTCTGCTTCTAAATGCCTCTCAAGGCCTTGCTTCATGAATGACTTGCTAAACATCTAATACTACCACAAGGAAGCACACTCTGGAATCTACCACTTTTAAATACATATCACGCATTTCGGCACATCAGCCAACATGAATACAAACAAACTGCTCAAGATAATCTACTTCTTCCCCCTAATACACTACGCATGGACTATTCCCAACATAAACACCAATTTACCCACAATGACTAGCTGTGAATAATTGCCTAGCTTTGAACTGTTGCTAAGCTTAAATGCAAATGTAAGCTTTCCCTCGATTTGAATTGTAGCCAAGCTCAAATGCAAATGTAGACTTCGAACTGCCTAGCCTCAATGCAAATGTAAGCTTGATTTATTTGGATGAAAACCAGCTGAACATTTGCCACAGCGCCTTAGACATAGACATGTACACCAGTAAAACACTCCTAACCATCCATTGTCTCTCCCTACTCTTATACGCACACACAACCTACAACCAAAACAACACCAACACCACTGCCCACAAACCACACAGCACTCACATAAACACAATGCCCACCCTAAAGAACATCCATAACAACTCACCCACAATACAACAATCCTATGTACAACCGATCAACAACCTACCAAACCAAAAGCATAACAACCAACCAAACGGAACAATCTCTGGATATGAATACCGCCGACTAACAGATGAAAACAACAACAATAACAAATTCAACCACTGAAGAAACAGACAACTAATAAAAATAAACACATCGAACCCCCCCCCCCCCCCCCCCCCCCCCCCCCACGGAACTATACCACTCAATCCAACTAGGATATATCAATGCAAGATCAGCAGTAAGCAACTCAGTAGATATACTAGACTGGATCACCACAGATAAATTAGACCTTTTATTCATCACAGAAACCTGGTTCCATAGCCCTACAGACCCCACTATCTTAGAAACATGCCCACCAGAATACAAAATCACCCACTGCACAAGAAATGGGAAAAAAAGAGAAGGCGGAATAGCTATTATCTACAAACCCGAATTCACAATCACGGGCGAATCTACCTCGCCACAACTCGAAATTGCATCGACTAGAATTAATCATCCAAACCTAATAGGGCATCTTAACACAATCCTATTCTACAGGCCACCAGGAAAATGGCAAGACTCCCAAGCACAACTCATGGATTTCATCTCGAATTCCTGCGTGTCTGCCTCAAACATCCTCATACTAGGAGACATCAACCTACACCTAGAAGATGACACCTCACCAAGCACACGAGAATGCAAAGAATTCCTAAAACTCTGGGACTTACAAGTACCCAATACGCAACCAACACACAAAAAAGGACACACTCTTGATATCATAACAAATAAATTTGAACCGGATTCAACCATCACGATTACTGACACAAGATGGACACCTACGTTATGGTCAGACCACCACAAAGCAAATGTCTCTCTCTGCTGGCGAAAAACACACATAAACACAGGCAATAAACAGGAGCGAACAACATACACAACGAGAGGAAAAATAGACCCCACAATATTCTGGCAACAGATCTACCAGAACGAATGGCCAACAAACGCTGACACCATCCAATTCCTCCAAGAATGGGATGATCTATGTACAACAACACTAGACAAAATCGCCCCAACCCAAACCAGAACATCACACAGGAAAAAAACAAATCCATGGTTCACCGAAGAGCTGAAAAAACTTAAAACACAAGTCAGGAAACTAGAACGAGAATGGAACAAAAAGAAAGACGAACAAACACTAAACGCATGGAAATTACTTCGGAGAAAATACAAATACACCATAAAACAGACCAAAAGACTACATTACAAAACAATAATAGGACCAAACTACAAAGACACACATAAACTCTTCAACCTTGTGAACAAACTGTTAGACACCACACCAGCTACAAACAACGGCAAAGATGTACCAGATGTGGACAACCTTGCGAAATACTTTGAGGAGAAAATTATACAACTAGGACTCAAAATACCTGCAAGCCCTATTGAGTACGCCACACTCTTAGATTGTCTTGACCCAGAAGAAGGAACATACCCTGCAGACAGAACATGGACCGAATTCGAAATACTATCAGAAGACCTCATCTCTGAAACTCTCAAAAGATATGCCAAATCCCACTGCAAACTAGACACGTGCCCAAATAACCTCATGAAATCTGCTCCTCAACAATTCATAATAGACCTAACGAGCCATGTGAACTTCATGCTACAGAACGGACTCTACCCAAAAGAAAAAGGAAAAATCTTACTCACCCCAATTCCTAAAGATACAAAGAAATGCACAAGTGAAATAACCAACTACAGGCCAGTAGCCTCCATACCACTAATAACCAAAATAACTGAAGGAATGGTAACCAAACAACTTACAAACTATCTAAACAAACACTCAATACTGCATGACGCCCAATCAGGATTCCGGTCGAATCATAGCACAGAAACAGTATTAGTCACCCTTATGACTAGATTTAAACAAATAATTGCAACTGGCAACAATATACTCCTCCTACAATTTGACATGTCAAGTGCCTTCGATATGGTTGACCATGGAATCCTATTACACATACTCGAATACTTTGGCATTGGAGGAAATGTCCTGAATTGGTTCGAAGGGTTCCTAACCCAACGTTCGTATCAAGTCACATCAAATTCGACCACGTCTAAGGCATGGACACCTGAATGTGGAATACCACAAGGATCACCTCTCTGACCAACTATCTTCAACCTAATGATGATCCCTCTGGCAAAACTCCTATCAAACCATAACCTCAACCCATATATATACGCTGATGATGTGACAATATACATCCCCTTCAAACAAGACATTAACGAAATCTTCAACGAAATCAATCAAAGTCTACACATCATGAACACATGGGCAGATGCATTCCGTCTGAAATTAAATGCAGAAAAAACTCAATGCCTAATACTCACCTCCCAATACAACACAAAAGAATTCACAGCTATAAACACACCAAACCTGAACCTTCAAATCTCAGAAACGCTAAAAATCCTTGGAATCACTATCGACCGCCACCTAACGCTCGAAACTCATGCTAACAACACAACTAAAAAGATGATCTACAGCATGTGGAAACTGAAAAGGATAAGACCATACTTCCCAAGATCCGTCTTTCGCAGCCTAGTGCAATCCCTCGTGCTCAGCCATCTGGATTACTGCAACTCACTATACGCAGGTTGCAAAGAACAAACACTGAGAAAACTTCAAACAGCCCAGAATACGGCAGCCAGACTCATCTTTGGAAAGCCAAAATATGAGAGTGCAAAACCATTACGAGAGAAACTGCACTGGCTTCCACTAAAGGAACGCATCACTTTTAAAGTATGCACATTAGTCCACAAAATCATTCACGGCGAAGCCCCAGCCTACATGTCTGAGTTAATAGACTTACCACCCAGAAACGCCAAAAGATCATCCCGAACCTTCCTAAACCTCCACTTCCCCAATTGCAAAGGCGTGAAATACAAAGCGCTACATGCATCAACCTTTTCTCACATGAGCACGCAGTATTGGAATACACTGCCAAGCAACTTAAGAACAATCAACGAGCAAGCTTCCTTCCGCAGATCATTGAAGACCCATCTTTTCGAAAAGATTTACGGAAAGAACCAAAACACATAAAGTCCACACCTACTGTTCACGAATGCATCACACATTCACCTCTGAACTCTCATTCCCGTAATATCACATCATTCATACCTTCAATCACAGAAAGATATATATCATATGTCTTTATGCCTTTTTATTGCCCTCTAAGCTCCCATTGTTTCCTTCCAATGTTTCAATGTTTGTGCTCCATTGTTACATTCCTTAACGACACTTCAATTGTTTCGCATAATTCTGCAAAATGTAATCCATAACCAATCTGTAACAAATTGTATTTCCAACATTTAACTCATATTGTAAGCCACACTGAACCCGCAAAAAGGTGGGAAAATGTGGGATACAAATGCAATAAATAAATAAAATGCACACTCCCTACATACAACATACGCACTACTCACCAGAACAAAAGAATGACAACCAACTAAAAGGAAAAACAAACACATATGGAAACAACCAAAAGAGAGGGAAGAAAGGACACAACAAAACTAGATACCAAGAAAGCAGGCAACTTATAAAAATTAACACATCTACGTCCCGAACTGAACCCTACCAGTTAGATAAAGAATAAAAGGAATGTTTTGCTACCTCCGAAACAGGAATTTTGCTGGCACTGAGAAGCGATTTGCTTCCAGGCTGGTCTAGTTCCTGTCACAGGAAAAAAGAGACTCTTTTTGCTTGTTTATAGACTAGGCTGAGAAGTTGACCATGAAACAGTTCTATTTTACTTAAAGCAAGTTCTATTCTTTACCTTCTATGTTCAGGCTAATTTAGTAAGTATATTTTTAAGTTTATTTTTTATTATGTACTTTTTCTCTCGCTAGGAAGAAAAGGCTCCTGATGTTCAGTATGCTTAATGACTTTCGCTTATCGCTATGTCAGCTGCCGAACCAACGTCTTCATTAGGTCTATAGTTTAATGAAGAAATTGCTTCGACAGCTGACATAGCGATAAGCGAAAGTCATTAAGCATACTGAACATCAGAAGCCTTTTTCTCCTAGCAAGAGAAAAAATACATAATAAAAAATAAACATTAAAATATACTTACTAAATTAGCTTGAACATAGACGGTAAGAAATAGAACTTGCTTTAAGTGAAATATAACTTATTATTGGCAAGTTTGCAATCAGATGTCTATTCTCATATTTAGAATAACTAAGCTTCTGTAACAAATGTATGATTGGCTAATGGTGAATCTCTTCCTGTGAACTTCAGGATCAGCTAACGCCCAACTTAGTTTATCTGGGGAACAAGCACCCTGAAGGTTTAGTCTTGCATCTTGCAGCCTGTCTGATAAAGAACAGTTAAAGGGCTAAACGATATCTATGTACAAAGACCAAAAGGTGCTTTTAAATATCAACTTGAATATAATCATATATTCTGTATTCATCCCTGGTAGTGATTAGCTTGGAAATGTATTCCCAACAGGGAGGGGGTGGAAAATTTACAATTAATTATATAGATTTTTTTATTGAACTCGTTAAACTGCTGTTCTCCTACAGTACTATACAATGCTCTCTTTTTATTTATTTAGAAAAAGATGACCCTAAGAACAGTAATGCAGAGACACATAAATGGAATCTCAGTGAGAAGCCTGAAGAGGAAAAGATGTTCTCAGAAAGAGAGAAAGAAGAGACTTCGTCCTGTTCTGACCGGGGAGAAAAGGGAAAAAATCAAAATAAACAAAAACCTTCAACAGGAAGCTCAGCTCCGTGTGAACATTGTACCAGTAATATCACACAAACAGTGGAAGAACAGACAAACCAGATGAGAGTTCAGAAATGTTTGTGTGATGGATGTGAGATATTCCTTAATGATCATTTAACTCTGAAATCACATCAGAGATCCGATACTGAAGAGAGACCATATACAGGTACGGACTGTGGGAAAACCTTCAGTCAAAAGAGAGAACTACAGCAACAGCAGAAAACATGCATAAGAGAGACACACTGTATAGGTTCTGAGTGTGGGAAAGATTTCAGTAGGAAGAAAGAGAAACATGAGAACAATAATAAAGAAACTAGAGTGTGTACAACTACAGTAGATGAGAAAACCTTTATCAATAAAGGAAACGTTACAAAACACCAGAAAAATGACACTGATGAGGGATTATCTGCATGTTCTAGTCGTGACAACAGCTTCAGTCAGGAAGAAAATTTCATAAGAAATGCAAAATTCCACCCAGAAGAGATACTAGTTTCAAGTGCTGAATGTAAGAAAAAATTCAGCCATAGAGAAACATTCACAGATCATAAAACACCTCAGACTGGTGAAGAATCAATGACTACTACTAAACCTGAAAAAGTCTTTTGCAGAAAGACAGACCTCTCAAACTACCAGAAAATTCAGAAAAATGAAAGCTTGTGTACTTCTGCTGACAGTGGTACAAGTGCTTGCTGGAAAAGAAACCTCCCAATGCACAAGAGAAACCACAAAGGAATGACACCATTCATCTGCAGTGAGTGTAATAAAAGCTTCAGTCGGAAGGGAAACCTCACCACACACCAGAGAATCCACATAGGCATCAAACCATTTATTTGCACTGAGTGCAACAGACGCTTCAGTCAGAAGGCACACCTCACAAAACACCAGAGAATCCACACAGGAATGAAACCATTCATCTGCAGTGAGTGTAATAAAAGCTTCAGTCAGAAGAAATACCTCACAAAACACCGGACAATCCACACAGGAGTGAAACCATTCATCTGCACTGAGTGCAACAGATGCTTCAGCCAGAAGGTACACTTCACAGAACACCAGAAAATCCACACAGGAATGAAACCATTCATCTGCACTGAGTGTAATAAAAGCTTCACTCATAAAATAAGCCTCACACAACACCAGAGAAGCCACACAGGAGTGAAACCATTCATCTGCACTGAGTGTAATAAAAGCTTCAGTCGGAAGGGAAACCTCACAGAACACCAGAGAATCCACACAGGAATGAAACCATTCATCTGCACTGAGTGTAATAAAAGCTTCAGGGAGAAGGGAAACCTCACAAAACACCAGAGAAGCCACACAGGAGTGAAACCATTCATCTGCACTGAGTGTAATAAAAGCTTCAGGGAGAAGGGAAAACTCATAATACACCAGAGAAGCCACACAGGAATGAAACCATTCATCTGCACTGAGTGTAATAAAAGCTTCACTCAAAAAATAAGCCTCACACGACACCAGATAATCCACACAGGGATGAAACCATTCATCTGCAGTGAGTGTAATAAAAGCTTCAGTCAGAAGAAATACCTCACAAAACACCGGACAATCCACACAGGAGTGAAACCATTCATCTGCACTGAGTGCAACAGACGCTTCAGCCAGAAGGTACACTTCACAGAACACCAGAAAATCCACACAGGAATGAAACCATTCATCTGCACTGAGTGTAATAAAAGCTTCACTCATAAAATAAGCCTCACACAACACCAGAGAAGCCACACAGGAGTGAAACCATTCATCTGCACTGAGTGTAATAAAAGCTTCAGTCGGAAGGGAAACCTCACAGAACACCAGAGAATCCACACAGGAATGAAACCATTCATCTGCACTGAGTGTAATAAAAGCTTCACTCATAAAATAAGCCTCACACAACACCAGAGAAGCCACACAGGAGTGAAACCATTCATCTGCACTGAGTGTAATAAAAGCTTCAGTCGGAAGGGAAACCTCACAGAACACCAGAGAATCCACACAGGAATGAAACCATTCATCTGCACTGAGTGTAATAAAAGCTTCAGGGAGAAGGGAAACCTCACAAAACACCAGAGAAGCCACACAGGAGTGAAACCATTCATCTGCACTGAGTGTAATAAAAGCTTCAGGGAGAAGGGAAAACTCATAATACACCAGAGAAGCCACACAGGAATGAAACCATTCATCTGCAGTGAGTGTAATAAAAGCTTCAGTCGGAAGGAAAACCTCACAAAACACCAGAGAATCCATGCAGGAGTGAAGCCATTTAGATGCTCTGAGTGTGGTAAGACCTTCATTGACAAGGAAACACTTACTATGCACCAGAATAGCCATTGAGTAGTAAAACCATTTCCATGTACTGAGTGTGGCAAATGCTTCAGGTTGCCTGGTGTACAGCGCTGCGTATGCCTTGTAGCGCTATAGAAATGATAAATAGTAGTAGTAGTTGAAGAAATACGTGATACATCACCAAAGAATCCACACAGGAGTGAAGCTATTTAAATGTACTGAGTGTGGTAAAAGCTTCAGTGAGAAGGGAAACCTGACAAGGCACCATAACTTTTACATGAGAGTGAAGTCATTTACATGTAGTGAGTGTGGGAAGAGCTTCATTGAGAGTGGAACACTCGCCATAAACCAGAGAATACATTCACAAGGAAAACTATTTCTGGGCACTGACTGTGGCAAAAGCTTCACAAAGAAATACATGACAATACACCAGAGAATCCACAGAGGAGTGAAGCCTTTTGCATGTATTGAGTGTGGTAAAAGCTTTACTGAAAAGGAACACTGAACAGACACTGGAGAATCCTCACAGGAATTAAACCATTTATCTGCACCGAAGTTGAAGAAATACATGATAATGCACCAGAGAATTCACACAGGAGTTAAGCCATTTACATGCACTGAGTGTAATAAAAGCTTCTGTTAGAAGGTAAACCTCAAGAACCTATAGAAATGATAAGTAGTAGTAGTAGAAACCACTGAATGAACCACACAGGAAGGTTCCTGCACTCTCATATTGTTTTGGTAATTCAGACTGGCCTCTTAAACACCTGCAAAAACTTGGGGGCGCTTTTACTAAGCTGCGTAGATGCCTACAAGCACCCAATGTGCATCAATTTGGAGTCATCACCCGGCTACCGCATGGCCTGGGCGGTAATTTCGATTTTTAAGTGTGTCCACTATGCACGTCAGAAAATTATTTCTATTTTTGGTGCATGGCAGAAACTGGGCGGTAATCGTCATTCTATGCACATAGACCATTACCACCCGGTTAACGCTTGAGACCCTACCACTAAGTCAATGGGTGGCGGTAAGGTGTCAGGCCCAAAATGGACGTGTGCCAATTTTTATTTTGATGAAGTCAAGGACTGCTTTATGGAGCAGCTGGTTCAGGAATCAACAAGAGGGGGAACAATTCTAGACCTCGTGCTTAATGGAGCATGATCTGGTTCAGGAGGTAATGGTGCTGGGTTCACTTGATAACAGCAATCATAACATGATCAGATTTGATATAAGCTCTGTAGTAAGTACATGCAGGAAATCCAATATGTTAGCATTTAACTTTCAAAAAGGAGACTATGATAAAATGAGAAGAAGGGCGAAAAAAAAACTTAGAGGAGCAGCTGCAAAGGTCAAAAACGTACATGGGGGGGGGGGGGGGGGGGAGCAGAGCAATATGGCTGAGAGGACACACGAGAATCTGCTCTATCATGTGTAAGAGGTTTGAGAGGAGTCCGCTTCAAGGAGGGCGAAGGCAGAGGCAGAAGGAAGGTGTGCTCTTGAGGAAGATCAAATTTCGTTCACATTCCTTATAAACATGGAATTCGCCCCCTAGTGGCCAAAAGACCAACCAGCATACTAACTAGCAGTAAGAACTACCATCCCCAGAACCCACCTGGCCTTAGGCAGGACTCTCAGGAGATAGAGGGAGAGGGGCAGGACTGGGAGATGAGGAGCAGCTGCGAGAACTAGGTGGGGAGGAGGCAGTAGAGGAGATGGGGGAGGAGAACATGGAGGTTTCAGCTCTTGCACAGACTCCAGATGGCAAGGTAAAAGGTTTCCTGGCTGCAGTTCTACCTGAATTGTTTAAGATTGGGGAAGCAAAGCTGGTGCAGTTTGGGAGGAACCTGTGGAGTAGATTAGTACAGCATACTACACAAGGACAGAAGGTAGGGCCTGGAAAGATTGAATTGTGATTAAAGCTCCTTAAAAGAGGAGACTGAGACTGTGTTAATGAACTGATTGTGAAAAGTGCAAGTAGCCAGCAAACTACCTGAGGACAGAAGATAGTGCTGAGGAAAGCTGGACTGTGTTTAAAATTATTTGAGGCAGGAACTTAAACTATATGATGGGGCTGGAGAAGCTTCAGGTGTGGAGCTGTCCTGTGATGATGAAGCTGGAACAAGAATAAGAATGTGTGATTTAACCTTTGTAAATAAAAACCTTTTCACTTATAAAAGTATTGGAGCCTCTGCCCGTTTTGTTCAACTACTACCGTAAGGACAGCTGGTGCAGCGGTTTACTGAAAGGAGCTGCAGAAATTGAAGGTCTGGAGTAAGACCAAGATTGTAACCCGAGTGTCCTGGAGTGCATAGAATCCTTCAAGCTGAACAGGGTCGACCCTGGCTGTCAGTGGAAGGGAGACCAGGTGACACATGCCTTCTAAGCATAAGGGTAAGGTGAGGTTTTATCCCCCTGAAACCACCTCTACCCCTCTTGGTCAACTGAAGTTGGATTTGTTTGTGCTCCCGCAGCGGGCAGGAAATGAGGGTGAGATCCCAGCTCAGCACTGGACACAGGGAGAGTCCTAGCTTTTGGGAGAGACATCTTTGTCCCCTTCAGACCAGGTTGCTCCACCGCTCTGACAACACCACGGAGAAGGCTGTGAAGACTCCGAAGGAAGATGTGACATCTTCAGGAGCCGCTGTGGGGGATTTCCTGGGTCAAGTCACTGGTCCTTGTTTCTGACTATCCCTTTTTGCTGGGTGGATATTTTGTACCCATTTGTTTTAGGATCGGCCGAGACAAACTGCGCGATATGCTTACCCCTAGAGATCTCGCTCTTTAATTTACGAAACTGTAGTAAGGGCAGTGCTAGAAAATAAACAAAATTCAGCAGGAATAAGTACATAAGTAATGTCATACTGGGAAAAGACCAAAGGTCCATGAAGCCCGGCATCCTGTCTCCGACAGCGGCCAATCCAGGTCAAGGGCACCTGGCAAGCTACCCAAACATACAAACATTTTATACATGTTATTCCCGAAATTGTGGATTTTTCCCAAGTAGTAGCGGTCTATGGACTTGTCCTTTAGGAAACCGTCCAACCCCTTTTTAAACTCTACCAAGCTAACCGCCTTCACTACATTCTCCATCAACGAATTCCAGAGTTTAATTACGCGTTGGGTGAAGAAAAAGTTTCTCCTATTTGTTTTAAATTTACTACACTGTAGTTTCATCGCATGCCCCCTAGTCCTAGTATTTTTGGAGAGCGTGAACAGATGCTTCACATCCACCTGTTCCACTCCACTCATTATTTTATATACCTCTATCATGTCTCCCCTCAGCCGTCTCTTCTCCAAGTTGAAAAGGCCTAGCCTCCTTAGTCTTTCTTCATAGGGAAGTCGTCCCATCCCCGCTATCATTTTTGTCACCCTTCGCGGCACCTTTTCCAGTTCTACTATATCTTTCTTGAGATGCAGCAACCAGAATTGAACTCAATACTCAAGGTGCGGTCGCACCATGGAGCGATACAACGGCATTATAACATCCTCACACCTGTTCTCCATACCTTTCCTAATAATACCCAACATTCTATTCGCTTTCCTAGCCACAGCAGCACACTGAGCAGAAGGTTTCAGTGTATTATCGACGACGACACCCAGATCCCTTTCTTGGTCTGTAACTCCTAACATGGACCCTTGCATGACGTAGCTAAAATTCGGGTTCTTTGATTCACTTCCATCCACTCCACACCACTCAGGATTTTGTAGACCTCAGTCATATTCCACCTCAGCCATCTCTTTTCCAATGTGAAGAGACCTAACCTATTTAGCCTTTCTTCATACAGGAGCAGTTCCATCCTGTCTATCATTCTGGTCATTCTTCTTTGAACTATATCTTTTTTGAGATACAGTGACCAGAATTGGCCAAATACTCAAGGTGAGGTCGCGCCATGGAGCGATACAGAGGCATTATAATATTTTTGGTCTTATTTTGCATCTGTCTCTCAATAATTCCTAGCATACTGTTTGTTTTTTTGGCTGCTACCGCACACTGGGCAAACGATTTCAGTGTATTGTCTACAATTTATTTATTTATTTGTTTGTTTGTTGCATTTGTATCCCACCTCTTTGCAGGCTCAAAGTGGCTTACAATACATCATGAATAGTGGAAGAATGTTAGTTAATAAACATTTAGTATTGCGGGGTTTTGGTCAGCATTATGACAATAAGACAGAATCATAGTGTACAAGCAGATATTAAGAGACAGATCTAAATATGAATAAGGAATATGTACATATTCACATTGGTTGATCTTTGTGATAGGCTTTATTAAAGAGGTGGGTCTACAATGACACCTAGATCTTTTTCTTGACTCCTAAAGTGGACCCCAGCATCAGGTAACTATGATTGGGATTATTCTTCCCAATGTGCATCACTTTGCATTTGTCCATATTAAATTTCATCTGCCATTTGAATGCCCAGTCTTCCAGTTTCCTAAGGTCTTCCTGCAAATTTTCATAAACCACATGCATTTTGACAACTTTGAGTATTTTCGTGTCATCTGCAAATGTAATCACCTCACTCATTCCAATTTCCAGATCATTTATAAATATGTTATATAGCACCGGTCCCAGTACAGATCCCTGTGGCACTCCACTATTCACCCTCCTCCATTGAGAAAAATGTCCATTTAATCCTACCCAGTGTTTTACGTCCAATAACCAATTCTCAGTCCATAGAAGGACATTGCCCTCTATCCCATGACTTCTTAATTTTCTTATGAGTCTTTGAACATGAGCTATAAATCCTGTTTGGTTAGTGGGTCAGGGAAAATCCTCTGCATCAGAAATAGTATGTCCTACCTCATATGTGGGTTCTTAAAACAAGAACCTACATATGAGGGGAAAGATGCACTCCTTGAGCATAAGCACATACTATTTCTGATGCAGAGGATTTTCTCCTACAGGATTTCTATTCATTCCTTGACTCCTAGATATTTATATAAAATTTTCTATTCAAGTTTCTTAATGGTACAATCATCAGTCAGGTAGATGTTTTCAGTTGTACTTAATGTTCCTCCCAGGAAAGGTGTCTTAGTGTCATGATTGTGGCCGTGACCCCCCCCCCCCCCCCCCAGACTTACTTTATTTCTAGGGGTCAGCTTCTTAGCTGGCTTCTGTTTCTTTTATCTGTCCTTTCTGAGCTAGCTCAGTATCTCTATGCTGGCAGCTTCCAGCAGCATGACTCTAATTGCTTCACTATACTGCAGCTGTGTGTGTTGCCTGAGTTAGCTCTGCCTCTCTCTGGGTGTACTGGCTGTTTCCAGCGTGGCTTCAATTGCTTCAATATACTGCATCTGTGTGGGTAAGGCCTCTCTGGTTCAGTGTACTGTCTGTCTGAAAACGGTAACAGAATTCAAACATGCGTGGGATAAATATAAAGGAATCCTGTTCAGAAGGAATGGATCCTCAGGAGCTTAACCGAGATTGGATAGCAGAGCCAGTAGTGGGAGGCGGGGCTGGAGGTTGGGAGGCGGGGATAGTGCTGGGCAGACTTATACGGTCTGTGCCAGAGCCGGTGGTGGGAGGCAGGGATAGTGCTAGGCAGACTTATACTGTCTGTGCCAGAGACGGTGGTAGGAGGCGGGGCTGGTGCTGGGCAGACTTATACGGTCTGTGCCAGAACCAGTGGTGGGAGGCGGGACTGGTGGTTGGGAGGCAGGGATAGTGCTGGGCAGACTTATATGGTCTGTGCCAGAGCCGGAGGTGGGGACAATGCTGGGCAGACTTATATGGTCTGTTCCAGAGCCGGTAGTGGGAGGCAGGGATAGTGCTGGGCAGACTTATACGGTCTGTGCCAGAGCCAGTGGTGGGAGGCGGGGCTGGTGGTTGGGAGGCGGGGATAGTGCTGGGCAGACTTATACGGTCTGTGCCAGAGCCGGTGGTGGGAGGCGGGGATAGTGCTAGGCAGACTTATACGGTCTGTGCCAAAGCCGGTGGTTGGGAGGCGGGGCTGGTGGTTGGGAGGCGGGGATAGTGCTGGGCAGACTTATACGGTCTGTGCCCTGAAGAGCACAGGTACAAATCAAAGTAGGGTATACACAAAAAGTAGCACATATGAGTTGTCTTGTTGGGCAGACTGGATGGACCGTGCAGGTCTTTTTTCTGCCGTCATCTACTATGTTACTATGTCTGTGTCTGGTAATGGTGACATCATCAGACTTGGCCCTGATAAGGAAGTGGTGTTCTTCCATTCAGGGCCTTTGCAACGTGTGCTTGAGGTAGGGTTAGTGCAGTGGGCACTTTTTCTGATGTGTTTGGCTTTCCTGCTTGCGTTTGCTTTAGGTCCAGGTTAGTGTTGGTGCAGTGTGCACATTTGACCAGTGTTTATGTGTTTAGTTTCCCTGTCTTTCCCTTGTGGCTCCCCTGCTTTCCCTTTGTTTGCTGTTAGAAGTACTTCTGGTTTTGGTGCTGTTAGAAGCACTTCAGGTTTGCTGTTAGAAGTACTTCTGGTTTTGGTGCTGTTAGAGGCACTTCAGTTTTGCTGTTAGTAGTACTTCTGTAGCTTAGTGCTTAGTGGCACCTGGGTTAGGTTAGTGCTGTAGAGCACTGCTGTAGTTTGGTGCTTAGAGCACCTGTGTTAGTGCTGTGGTGCACTGCTGTAGCGTGGTGCTTAGGAAGCTCCTTTGCTAGTTTATGTGTTTAGCTTTCCTGCATTTCCCTTGTGGCTCCCCTGCTTTCCCTTTTGTAGCACTTCTGTTGGTTTGGTGCTTAGGAAGCACCGTTGGTAGTTTAGTGCAGTGGGACACTGCTGTAGTTCAGTGCATAGGTGCACTGTGGTTAGGAACACTTTTGTTGGTTTCTGTTGGGAACACTTTTGTTGGTTTACTGTTAGGAGCACTTTTGTTGGTTAAGGACTGGGGAGCACTTATGTCAGTTTAGGTTTTAGGAGCACTTCTGTTACCAGCTTGTTCTTGTACTGGTCCCTGTGTCATCCGGTATCCGGTAAGTCCTGCCGGCCACTCGAACCCAAGGGCTCAACCCTTGGGGGGCAGTGGCTAAGTGCAGGTGAAGCTGTACAGACCAGTCCAGTGTGTGTTCAGTCCGGTGTTCCAGTCCTGTTTCCTCCAGTCCGGGGGATTCCAGTCCTTGTGTTCCGGCTCGCTGGGCGGTGCCTGCAGTCCTTGCAGGTGCCGCTGTGCTTGCCCAGTGTTGGTTGAGAGAGTTTTGCCTGCTGCTGCCGCTCCTCGGCAGCAGCCCAAGGGCTCACGTTTGCTCCAGAGCCTGGCCCACGGGCTCTGAACCTGAGAACCTGACACTTAACATCTTAGCTGAGGGAGAGAAATATGTGGAAGATAAGGATAAAGCTGAACTGCTTAACGATATTTTAGCTCTGTGTTCACGAATGAAAGACCGGGGGTAGGGCTGCACAAAACAAAGGCTAAAGGGGATGGTAGACCAAGACCCGTTTACGGAGGACTGTGTTTGTGAGGAGCTTGCCAAACTAAAAGTAGACAGAGTGATGGGGCCTGATGGGATAAACCCGAGGGTGCTTAAGGAACTTGGAGAAGTTCTGTCGGCTCCGCTGACTGACCTTTTCAATGCTTCCTTAGAAACAGGAGTGGTCCCGGTGGACTGGAGAAGAGCGGATGTGGTTCCTTTGCACAAGAGTGGAAGTAAGGAGGAGGTAGGGAATTACAGATCTGTCAGTCTGACCTCGGTGGTAAGCTAATGGAAACGCTTCTAAGGAGGAGGATTGTGACATTTCTTGAACTACATGGAATGCGGGACCCGAGGCAACATGGCTTCACTAGTGCCAGGTCGTGTCAAACGGATCTGACTGTCTTCTTCGACTGGGTGACCAAACAGTTGGATATGGGAGGGGCGCTTGATGTGGTATACTTGGATTTCAGCAAAGCCTTTGACATGGTTCCGCACAGGCGACTGATAAATAAATTGAGTGCCCTCGGTGTGGGACCTAGAGTAACTGATTGGGTAAAAAAATGGTTGAATGGTAGGAGACAGAGGGTGGAGGTAAATGGAGCTTACTTTGAAGAAAAGGATGTCATCGGTGGAGTACCGCAGGGATCGGTCCTAAGGCCGGCTCTTTTTAACGTCTTTGTAAGCGATATTTCAGAAGGGCTGTCTGGTAAGGTTTGCCGCTTTGCGGATGATACTAAACTCTGCAACAGGGTGGACACCGTGGAGGGTGTGAATGACATGAGGAGGGACCTAGCGAAGCAAGAAGAATGGACCAATATTTGGTAACTAAGGTTTAATCCCCAAAAATGCAGGGTCATGCACTTGGGTTGCAAAAATCCGTGGGAACTGTACAGTATAGGGCAGTGATGGCGAACCTATGGCACGCGTGCCAGAGAGGGCACGCGGAGCCCTCTCTGTTGGCACGCGCGCCGCCGGTCGCCTCACCCGAAACTTAGCCCTCCCACCCACCCGGCGTCAAGCGTTCCTCCCTCCCACCCGGCACCAGCCCGCCCGGCCTCCATCCCTCCCTCCGAACCCGAAGAAATTTAAAAGTATTCCCTGGTTTGAGTAGGCGGCGTCAGCATCAGCAGTAGCAGCGAAAAGCGTGCTGCTGGTTCGTCGCGTCTTCAGCCTTCCGTCTCTCAAGCTCTCTGGTCCCGCCCTCATTTCCTGTTAGGGCGGGACCAGAGAGCTTGAGAGACGGAAGGCTGAAGACGCGCCAAACCAGCAGCACGCTTTTCGCTGCTACTGCTGATGCTGACGCCGCCTACTCGAACCAGGGAAGACTTTTAAATTTCTTGGGGTTCGGAGGAAGGGAGGGATGGCGGGCTGGTGCTGGTGGGAGGGAGGGAGGAATGCTTGACGCCGGGTGGGTGGGAGGGTGCTTTGGTGCACGCTGGGTGGGAGGGAGCCTTGGTGCACGCTGGGTGGGAGGGAGGGTGGCCTGCCTGCTTGCTGCTGCTGCTGCTTGGGTGGGTGGGTGGGAGGGAGCCTTGGTGCAAGCTGGGTGGGAGGGAGGGAGGGAGCGAGGCCTGGTGCTTGGGTGGGAGGGAGGGAGGCTTGGGTGGCCTGGTGCTTGGGTAGGAGTGCTGGGTGAGTGCATGGCCTGGTGCTTGGGTGGGAGGGAGAGGCGCCTGCCTGGTGCTTGGGTGGGTGGGAGAGAGGCCTGCCTGGTGTTTGGGTGGGTGGGAGGCCTGGTGCTTGGGTGGGAGTGCTGGGTGGGTGGATGGCCTGGTGCTTGGGTGGGAGTGCTGGGTGAGTGCATGGCCTGGTGCTTGGGTGAGAGGGAGGCAGGCCTGGTGCTGGGTGGGTGGCCTGGTGCTTGGGTGGGAGGGAGAGAGGCCTGCCTGGTGCTTGGGTGGGTGGGTGTCCTGGTGCTTGGGTGGACACGGGAGTGCTGGGTGGGTGGATGGCCTGGTGCTGGGTGGGTGGGAGGGAGGCAGGCCTGGGTGCTTGGGTGGGAGGCCTGGTGCTTGGGTGGGAGTGCTGGGTGGGTGCTGGGTGGGAGGGAGGGAGGCTTGATGCTGGGTGGACTGGTGCTGGGTGGGAGGGAGGCCTGCCGCTGGGAGGGCAGTGGGGAGAGGAGGGTGGCTGGAGGGGAGGGCAGGGGGAGAGGAGGGTGGCTGGAGGGGAGGGTGGCTGGACATGGGCAGCTGGAGGGGAGAGGAGGGTGACTGGACATTTGTGGCTGGAGGGGAGAGGAGGGTTGCTGGACATGGATGGAGGGCAAGAAATGAAGAAGAAAGGAGGAAAGTAAACAAATAAATGGAAAGGAAGCCCTGGAAACAGAGTTAAGAGAACAGATAGCAGCAGAATCAGCGACTAGGACCAATATGGATAGAAAAACAAAATCACCAGACAAAGGTAGAAAAAAATCATTTTATTTTCATTTTAGTGTTTGGAATATGTCCAATTTGAGAATTTACATCTGCTGTCTTATTTTGCACTGGGTATACTGGAGCTGAAATAACTTACAGAAATGATTTATAATGAAAGAAAATCATGTTATTTTTTTCTCCTATACTAGTATAATATTTTCAATGATGTTTGTTTATATACGCCAAGGCTGGTGTAAGGGGGTGTGGCTATCATGGGGTGGAGTCATATGTGGTGACCCCACCCATAATGAGTACCGGCACTTCGCGATGAGTAATTAGATTTTGGGTTGCTGTTTGGGCATTGGGCACTCGGTCTCTGAAAGGTTCGCCATCACTGGTATAGGGGGTGAAGTGCTATAGTGTGCGAAGGAAGAGCGGGACTTGTGTCTGATGACCTTAAAGCTTTCAAACAGGTAGAAAAAGCGACGGCCAAAGCTAGAAGGATGCTTGGGTGCATAAAGAGAGGCATGACCAGCAGGAAAAAGGCCCCATTTGGAGTACTGCATGCAGTTCTGGAGACCGCGTTACAGAAAAAGTGGAGACCGCACCTATGGAAAGATATAAACAGGATGGAGTCAGTCCAGAGGGCGGCTACGAAATTAGTAAGCGGTCTTGAATGCAAAAATTATAGGGACAGGCTTATGAACCTCAACATGTATACGCTGGGAGAGAGGAGACATGATAGGAACGTTTAAATATCTCAAGGGCATTTAAGTACAGGAAGAGAACCTTTTTCAAATGAAGGAGAGCTCTGGAATGAGGGGACATACGACAACGTTAAGAGGGAATAGGTTTAGGAGTAACCTAAGGACGTATTATTTCACAGAAAGGGTGGTGGAGGTGTGGAATGGCCTCCCGGTGGAGGTGGTGGAGTCTAGGACTGTTCCAGAATTTTAAAAGGCATGCATCCTAGAACTGCTACAGTGTCTTTGTAACAGGACCCCCAGGAGGATGAATTACTGAAAGAGATATTCCCATCCCCACCAGTGTTGGCCTTCCAACAGCCCCCAAATTAAAACACAAGCTAATTAGAAGTAAGCTCCTAACACAGACTCAAAAAGAAAAGAATGGCACACATCCTTGCAATATATCCAGCTGCAATCTGTGCCAAAATATTTCACAGGACCCCACGGTCATTCACAAAAGAAAAATATTCAACATTAAGGAATTTATTTATTTATTTATTGCATTTGTATCCCACATTTTCCCACCTCTTTGCAGGCTCAGTGTGGCTTGCAATACACCATGAATAGTGGAAATATATAAGAAAGTATACATTTGGTACAACAGAAGGATCTTGGGTAACATGATAATGATAAAACGTGATCGTAGTTAACAAGCAAATATTAAAAGGCAGTATTGGATTTATGTATAGGAGTTAATATTTGTTGCTCTTTGTGGTATGCCTTGTTAAAGAGGTGGGTTTTCATTTGTTTGCGGAAGTTGATGAGTTCATAGATCATTTTCAAGTTGTGCGGCAGCGCGTTCCAGAGTTGTGTGCTTAAGTAGGAAAAGGTTGATGCATGCGTTAGTCTGTATTTCAGACCTTTTCAGTTGGGGAAGTGAAGATTAAGGAATGTGCAGGATGATTTTTTAGCATTCCTGGGTGGTAAGTCTATCAGGTCTGACATGTAGGCTGCTGCGTCTCCGTGAATGATTTTGTGATCTAGGGAGCATATTTTGAACATGATGCGTTCTTTGAGTAGGAGCCAGTGTAACTTCTCTCGCAGGGGTTTAGCACTTTCATATTTTGTTTTACCAAATATGAGTCTAGCTGCCATGTTCTGAGCTGTCTGTAGTCTTTTGATTATTTGCTCTTTGCAGCCGGCGTAAAGTGCATTGCAGTAATCTAGATGACTGAGTACCATTGATTGTACCAGGTTCCGGAAGACGGTCCTCGGGAAGAAAGTTCTTACTCTTTTTAATTTCCACATTGAGTGGAACATCTTCTTGGTTGTATTTTTTGCGTGATTCTCAAGTGCTAGGTGTCGATCAATGGTGACTCCAAGAATTTTTAGGGTTTCCAAAATTGGAAGATTCAGTTTTGATGTGTTAATGGTGGTGAATTTGTTCGTGTTATGTTGCGAGGTAAGTATTAGGCATTTGGTTTTTTCTGCATTGAGTTTCAGCTTAAATGCATCTGCCCATGTATGCATGATGTGTAGGCTTTGGTTGATGTCATTGGAAATTTCCTTTAAATCTTGGTTAAATGGGATGTAAATTGTTACGTTGTAAATTTCCTTTAAATCTTGGTTAAATCAGATGTAAATTGTTACGTCGTCTGCATATATGTATGGGTTTAGGTTATGGTTTGATAGTAGTTTCGCCAAGGGAATCATCATTAAGTTGAATAAGGTTGGTGAGAGGGGAGATCCCTGTGGAACTCCGCATTCAGGTATCCAGATAGCTGATGTAGTCGAATTAGATATCACTTGGTATGATCGTGTGGTTAGGAACCCCTTGAACCAATTGAGAACATTGCCTCCAATTCCGAAGTAATTGAGGATATGTAGTAATATTCCATGGTCGACCATGTCGAAGGCGCTAGACATATCAAATTGTAGAAGTAGTATGTTTTTTGCCAGTTGCGATCATTTGTTTAAATTTATTCATGAGAGTGACTAGTACCGTTTCAGTACAGTGGTTGGATCGGAAGCCTGACTGGGAGTCAGGTAGTATTGAGAATTTGTTTAGGTAGTTTGTGAGTTGTTTGGTTACCAACCCTTCCGTTAGTTTGGTTATTAAGGGAATGGATGTTACTGGTCTGTAGTTGGTTAGTTCATTAGCATTCTTCTTTGCGTCTTTGATATGGGGGTGAGTAGAATGTTTCCATTCTCCTTTGGGAAGAGTCCAGTTTGTAACATGTATTTCACGTGATTCGTAAGGTCTGTTATAAATTGTTGAGAGGCTGATTTCATGAGGTTGTTTGGGCATGTGTCTAATTTGCAATGAGATTTGGCGAATCTTTTGAGCGTTTGGGAAATAAGATCTTCCGATAATATCTCGAAGTTAGTCCAGATTCTGTCTGCTGGGTATACACCAGGGTCTGGATCTAGACAGTCAAGGAGTATGGCGTAGTCGGTGGTACTGGCTGGTATTTTAAGTCGCATTTGTACAATTTTCTCATTAAAGTATTTCACGAGATTGTCTGCTCCTGGTGTATCTTTGCTGTTGGTTGTGATTGGTGTGATATCTAGTAATCTATTCACAAGTTGGAAGAGTTTATGTGTGTCTTTGTAATTTGGTCCAATTTCAGTTTTGTAATATCATTTTTTAGTTTGTCTCATTGTATATTTATATTTTCTTTAAAGTTGTTTCCAGGCGTTGAGTGTGGGATCGTCTTTCTTTTTATTCCACGCACGTTCTAACCTTCTAACTTGTGTTTTAAGTTTTTTCAGATCTTCATTGAACCATGGTGTTGAGTTCTTCCTGTGTGAGGTTCTGGTTTGAATTGGGGCAATGTTGTCTAGTATTGATCTACATCTGTCGTCCCATTCTAGTAGGAATTGGTTTGTGTCTGTTTTTATTGTCCATCCGTTGTGGTAGATGATGATCTGTTGTTCATCTTCCAATGTGGTATATATCATTCACTGTAAAAAATGCAACAAAGGCTGCTATATTGGAGAAACCAGTCAGATGCTAAAGAAGAGATTTAATTTACATAGACACCATATGAAAAATGCCAGTACCAATAAAGATGTCACGCCTGTGGGGCAGCAGTTTACAAAACCAGAACACTGTACCAGTGACTTCATGCTAAGAATCTTAAAAGGGAACTTTAAAACAATACAGGAACATAATACCTTTGAAGTCAGAATGATTAAATATTTTCACACCCACCAGACAGGACTTAACAAAGATCTGGGTTTTCTAGCCCATTATAAACCATAAAGTTGTACTGCTTTGTCACCCTCCTGTCTCCATGCATATCTCCCTGTCCCTCTTCCTGTCTCTCACGTATCCACCCCCATCCTGTTAGACTGTCACTGGAATGCTTTGATGTTTCATTTATATATACTGTCATCTACCAACATTTGCTTATTTCTGATCTGACGAAGGGCTACCTTTGAAAGCTAATCAAAAAATGTATTGTTATGTCCAATAAAAAGGTATCATCTTATTTTCTT
Source organism: Microcaecilia unicolor (assembly GCF_901765095.1). Taxonomy (NCBI): domain Eukaryota; kingdom Metazoa; phylum Chordata; class Amphibia; order Gymnophiona; family Siphonopidae; genus Microcaecilia; species Microcaecilia unicolor. The sequence continues at coordinate 7,760,478 of NC_044031.1, forward strand.
TTCCATGTTTTATTTCTATAGATTGCCTTTAAAAGTGGACTAACACGGCTACCCCACCTCTCTACTAAAGGGACCCCTAAACTCTCCTTTCATTGGGGCACATGGAATCACATCTTCACTTCATCTATTTTGTAGAAGTTTACATTTTAGATACACAAATGGATTCTGCTTTTGAACATGTTTCAGGAGCAAGTGCTTTTATAAGTCAAATATAAAAATAAATATTTTGGGAGGTCACGTGATGCTAGGTGAGGGATAGGACGCCGCAGGAGAGAGCTCTGAGGCCCCGATATAGCATCAACCCTAACAGCTGAAATTGGCTGTAAAATAGAAACAGAACGTTACCGAGGAGAGATTTGAGAAGATCCGCCAAAAAATCTCAATAGTATGGCATCCAAATCGCTGCGGAAAGATGGAGCACGAGGGCGAGCTGGAGACGGCAAAATGGCGGACTCCGGCCCCTCGGGAGAAACAGTGAGCTCTGTCTGGGCGGCTGAAATAGCGGCGGAGGTCTCGCAACTGCTGGAGTCATCGGTAGACGTTAAATTGCAGAGGATCTCCGAAAAGCTTGATAATATGGATGACAAACTAGAAGGACTGAAGACTGACATGGCGGGATTTCAGCAAAGACTTTCAGAACTAGAAGATCGGAGCGCACAGCAGGAGGTCCGCAATAAGGACTGGCAGAAGAGGATCACCCAACTAGAAATGAAATTGGAAGATTTGGAGAACAAAGCAAGAAGGAACAATCTCAGACTAGTGGGGATCCCGGAATCTGTAAGAGAAGTGGATTTGCGCGAAGTTTTAGAGTCCTGGCTGCCAAAGGTCTTACAAGTAAAAGCCCTGGAGAACAACCTAAAGATAGAGCGTGCACACCATTTGGGACAGTTGAGATCGGAAGCGCAGCGTCCCCGAGTTGTAATTTGTAAAACCTTAAATTACACTCACAAACAGGAGATCTTGAGAGCCTGGCGATCTCTGGGAAAAGTATGCTATGAAGAGCAGAGGGTGTTGTGCTTCCAGGATTTTTCAGCTGCAGTGGCAGCGCAACGCAAGCAATTTGTGGGTCCCTGTACGGAGCTTCATCAACATCGAGTTCGCTTTGCCTTGTTGTATCCGGCGTGCCTGAGGGTTCACTATGATTGTCAGACACGATTTTTCACTGCCCCAGCGGAGGCGACGCAGTTCGTCAAGGAGATCAAAGATGGCATGGAGCAGAACGCGGAGGAGGCAGCGCGCTGACAGGAGTGGAGATGCCCTTACAGGAGATGTGGATGGTGGGGATCAGACGGAGTGGACGCAGGAGAAATGGATCCATTTTGACAGAGCGGGAGCAGAAACTGGAGAATGCGGTTTAGTAAGACTTCAAATGCAACAGCACTAGAGACCCATGTTTGGGGATTTAAAGTTTGGAAAGTGTTTTTATAGTTTAACAGTTTAGTTATTTGAGAAAAATAGTGGTTTGGGAGGAATTTTAGGCTAGGAGGGACTATATCAGTTTGAATATGGGAGGAGGGTTTAAGCAATATATGGTGACATGTTGAAAAGGGTTGTACGTGTTAATTTATAGTTGAGGCTAGAGGGGGCGGGGGCAGAGTAGACGCGTGACCAGTTCTCGGATGAGAACATTATATGGTGGATTGTGGAGAGGGGGGGGGAGGGAAGGGGAGGGGAGGTTTGGGGCTTTTTGGGACTGTATTTGATGTTTTTTATATAATTTGCTTGCTGAGGGGGGCCATGGAGGACACGGTGGTTAAGAGGGGAGGCACCTAAGGGCTGGGAGGTGCGCTCTCCAAATAATAGGAAGGAAATCACACTGAGTTATGTGCTAATTTGGAGTGCCGGGGCAGGTTAGGTTGTTTTCGTGGAATGTGGGGGGGTCTCATCGCCCGTAAAGCAGAAAAAAATCTTACAGGCTTTGCAGCGTCATGCAGCGGACGTTGTGTTTCTTCAAGAAATCCGGCAGGGGTGGGTAGAAACTGTGGTTGGCGCCCCAGCTCACAATAAGAAGGCAGGTGTGTTGATTTTGTTTCGGAAGGGGTTGCAGCTGGCCATAAAGTCAGTTAAGAGGAGTGCAGTGAGTAGGTATGTAATGGCAGAAGTAGAGATAGGGGGGACGTCCCACATTTTTTGTAATATATATGCGGCGAATGCATATGATAAGAAATTTCACAAAGAAATCATAGCATTGCTGACTCCATATCAGAGGGGGAATGTGGTGCTCGGGGGAGATTTTAATATGGTGTATGACCCATTAATGGATAAGACAGGTCCGGGGGGCCTGGGCCCTAGTCACTACTCTAGGGGACTACCGTTTTTATGTACCACCTTAGATTTGATAGACGTGTGGAGAGTGCTACATCTGGGGTGCAGAGATTACACACACTTATCTCGGGCCCACTCTTCCCTATCCCAAATTGATTACATATTTGTTTCACACCCTCTTTTTTCTAAAACTGTGGAGGCAGAGATTGGGCCAAGCGAAATATCAGACCACTCCCCCATATGGGTGACTTTAGAATTGGCAGGAGATAGGAGAGGGCATGGGGGGTGGACATTTCCATTTGAGCTTTATCGGGATACGAAATTCCAAGAACTTTTACAAGAAAAGTGGAGGGACTACGAATATCATAACGGAGGGCATATAGAACAACATGGGTTGTATTGGGAAACAGCAAAGGCGGTCCTAAAAGGTGAGATAATTGCATATAGGGCATGGAAGAGGAAACGGAGAGACAAAGAGATATTGAGGTTGGAAAGGGAGGTGAGAGTGCACCGGAAGAAATATGGGGCAGCTCAGACAGAAGAAAAGAAGTTAATATATTTGGAGGCCCAGAGGGAATTGAATGAACTCATACAGGAGAGGGCACAGAAATCCATTCTGTATTATAAACATCAGATGTTCATGTACGGGAATAAGGCGGGGACTTTGTTAGGCTGATTAGCTAAGGGGAAAAGAGGAACTCTAGGATTTTGCAAGTGAAGAGTCAAGAGGGCAGACTGCTCAGACTTGAACAGGACATAGTAGATAGTTTTAGGTATTACTATGGAAGCCTGTACAAGGAGGGCACGGACATAGTACCTGATAGTGCATTGTTTTTGGATAATATTGACCTCCCAATGCTGACAGACTCACAGAAACAATACCTTAATGCCCCCATTGGAGAGGGGGAGCTAATTTTAGCGTTACAACAGAGTGATATTCACAAGGCACCAGGGCCTGATGGGTATAGCATGGCTTTTTATAAATTGCTACAAGAACAGGTGACCCCTCCTTTATTAAATCTTTTTAATTCCATGGCAGCCTCTGGGTCGGTCCCAGAGACTTTAAGTATGGCCAAAATGATTGTGTTGCTGAAACTGGGCAAAGACCTGGAGGACAATGGTTCGTATAGGCCAATATCCCTACTAAACTGCGATGTTAAACTTTACGCAAAAATCCTGGCAAACCGGTTGGCACGGGTGCTTCCCGGTTTGGTAGCATCCCTGCAGGTGGGGTTTGTAAAGGGTAGGTCAGTAGTAAGCAATGTGAGGGCTCTGATAGCCTCATTGGAGCGAGTGGAGGAACAAGGACAGCCTTCTCTGCTAGTAAGTTTCGATGCAGAGAAGGCTTTTGACCGAGTGGTTTGGCAGTTTATGTTCGCAGTTTTGCAGAAAGTAGGTATAGAGGGTTTTTTTAGGACAGTGGTAGGGGCTCTGTACTCGAACCCTCAAGCGTTTATGTGGATTAATGGTGAACGTTCGCAGACATTCTTGATCAGGAGAGGGGTGAGACAGGGGTGCCCTCTCTCCCCATTACTTTTTGTTCTGACGTTGGATCCCCTGATTAGAGAGATTGAGTCTCACCCGGAAATCGCTGGAGTAGAATGGGGGACGGTCGGATTTAAGATATCCGCATTTGTGGACGACATCTTGGTGCATCTCACGGACCCCAGAAAGTCCCTAGCCACTTTGTTAGAATTATTCAGGGAATATGGGGACTTTGCTGGATTTCAGGTCAATTTCTCAAAATCCTTGGCATTAACAGCAACGGATAAAGTGCGGGGGGAGTGGGGAGAGGGGTTCCCATTAAAGAGGGCTAAAGACAGTTTGACATACTTAGGGGTGCAGGTGGCCATGAAAGCTACGGCCTTTTATAGCCTTAACCTTACCAAGTTGTTGGACAACATGCATAGGATGCAAAAAATGGGCAGTATTACCGCTCTCGTTACATGGGAGAGTCCAGCTGTTCCGCATGGTAGAATTCCCCAGGTGGCTGTATGTCTTGCAAGTTTTACCGCTACGTCTGAGAAACAAGGATCTTAGGCAATTCCACAAGCATCTACGACAGTTTGTCTGGGGGGGGGGGGGGAAGCCCAAATTACCATTGGAACTCTTAATGGGTTCTTGGAGGGTGGGGGGTATGGGGATCCCAGATATTAAAAAATACAATCAAGCATGTTTGCTACGACATCTGAGAGACTGGCTGTTAGACAAACAGGATTTCACCCCGAGGGGGCTGGAACAGGCTTTTTTTTCGCCGTTTCACTTACATTATCTACTGCATGGCCCACAGAGTTTGATGCCACATAAATTTATGGATAGTCTATTATAAGGACCCATGAGGGAGGTTTGGAAGGATTTAAATGGGTACTGGGAATCGGCAGCGGACACATCTGATATGTTGCCATTGCAAGGTAATCCTGCGTTTACACCTGGTTCCGAGAATAAGGTATTCAGAAGGTGGGCATCTATGGGTATCATAAGATTGGAACATGTATTGGGGACTAGAGAGGGACTGCTAAATTTGGGGGCGCTGGGGGTAGGCATAGATGTTAGTCATGAGTTTGCATATCAGCAATTAGCTCACTATGTTCGATCCCTAAATATGGAACAGTTGAATAGTGGGCATGGGAGGAAAGTAAGGGAATTTTTTAAGGAAGTCCCGGGGACACGGTTCTCGATCTCGAGTTTGCACAAGCGACTGTGGGAGTTGCGACCCCAGAAAAATACAGCAGCAATCACAGCCAGTTGGGCACGAGACATGCAGAGACCTAGTTTGACTTTAGATTATACAAAGCTGGTGTCCCATATACCAGGGATCTCTGTGCATGCGAATCTGAGGGAATGTCAATTTCGTATTCTGCACAGAGCTTACATGACCAAACCACAGGTGTTCAAGATGGGAGGGGTACCAGATCCATTATGTTCTAAGTGTCAGCAGCGGGAAGGTACACTTTATCATTGTCTCTGGGAGTACCCGGGTATACAAAGGTATTGGCATTTGATCATAAAGTATCTGGAAGGCTTGGTAAAATCTCGAATAAGCTGCACTCCTCTGGGGATTATATTTGACAAATATGAACTTTTTGTCCTTCAGCGGGGGGGGGGGGGGGGGGGGGGGGGGGCGGGGGGGCCAACGACAGTTGATTCGTAAGGCATGCCTGATGGGGAAGAAGGTGATCCTGAATGGGTGGCTGACTGTGGACCCACCAGATTTTTGGCACTGGAGGAATAGATTTCATGACCTGCTGCTGCATGAACGCCGGGCGGTGGGACCCTCTCCGAAAAAAAGAACACATTTTTGGGAGGTCTGGGGGCCTTATATTCAATCCCTGTCTCCAAGTGCGCAAAGTTTGGATTTTGATCTTGACCCAGTTTCTGATCTTAATAGTTTTATCACGCTTCGTGATTACCGGGAACAACTTCTCTTTGATCCAGCCTTAAAGAATACCCCTGAAGCTGCAGCGGAGAGAGAGCGTGTCTGGGGGCTTGGGTTCTCTGTAAACCCAGTCTCTGCTATTGATCCTGCTACCATGCTCTTCGGGTACCGCTGCAGACATCTCTTGGATCCAGCCCTGCAGGATACTCCTGAAGCTGACTCTGAAAGAAGGCATTGTGAAACTCCCAAGCTCAGGGCTTATCAGCAGTTTGTGTGGAGCAGTCTGAGTTCCAGTTGCAACCAAGATACGGAGTCCAAGCCAAGTTCCAGTTCCAGCCAAGATGCTGAATCCATGCCGAATTGCAGTGCCAGCCAAGATGCTGAGTCCGGATCAAGTTGCAGCAGTGCCAGCCAAGATGCTGAGTCCGGATCGAGTTGCAGTGCCGGCCAAGATGCTGAGTCCGGATCGAGTTCCAGTTCTGGCCAAGCTGCTGAGTCTACTCCAAGTTTCCGTTTCAGCCAAGATGCTGAACCAAGTTCCAGTTCCAGCCAAAATGTTGAACCCATTCTGAGTTCCAGCTCCAGCCAAGAGGCGAGGTCCAGTCCTGATGCCAGTCCGAGGTCCAGTCCTGATGCCAGTCCGAGGTCCAGTCTTGACGTCAGTCCGGGTTCTAGTCTTGACTCCCGTTCAAGCTCCAGCCCAGCTACCCCTAGTCATGTTTTGAAGCTCCTCTGTAGGTTTCATCATTGTTATCCATGGAGACCTGAATTCCCCATGAAAGTCGGGGGGGGCCTTAAGGGGGAGGTACTGTCACGTTTGTGACCGTTTCCTTGTCTGTGCTCACCTCACCCTCTCGTGGCCAGACCTGGTGGCTGAAATGGACTGTCTGTTTACTGCCACCCGTTCCAGTCTTCAGCCCAGTTCAGTCCAGATCTTCCGGGCTGCCAGAATTGCTTTCCCTGTTTGTACCTGAACAGCACACATAATTGCCTTGTGATTGCTGCAGCTGAGCTTTAGCAGCTGATGGGCTTTATTAATCACCTAGAAACTTCTGTGTTTGCCTTTGCATCGTCTAAGGTCCCTGGTATGTGGGTGTGCTCTGTGCACTTCTGCCTAGTCCAGTTGTAGCCTGAGTTTCTTGCCTGATTCTAGTTTGTTTGTGTGTAGTTAGCTTTCATTTTATTGCTTAGTTCCTAGTCTTGTTTCTGGTTTGCATTCCCTTGTCTTGTGCCTGTGTTTCTTTTTCATGGCTGCTTGGCAGCTTTCAGTCCTGACTCTCACCTGTCTGTGTTTCTGTCTTAGTGGCTGCCTGGCAACTCCTGGAGAAGGGTGGTCAAGTGCAGGTGTAGCCTTGCTCCAGTCCTGTGTTCCAGTCCAAGTGTTCTTGTCCAGTGTGTTCCTGCTTTGCTTATCCCTGTCTGCAGTCCCTGCTTTATGTGTGTGTTAGCCCAGTGCTGGTTGGGGTGGTTTTGCCTGCCACTGCCGCAACTTGGCAGCGGCCCAAGGGCTCACAAACCTAGTTGCTGCTTTGAGACCTAACACAAACTCAAGTTCAATGTGGCTTACATTCGAAAATACAGTATGACAGAATAATAGAAATCAGGTATATTCTGGGACCAAGTGGATATGTCTGAAACATTTAACAAAGCTGAGATTAGCATATATATCCAACTGGGCATTTAAAAGTCTGTCCTTTAATGATGCCAAATGACGCAAAGAAAAGCGCCAGTGAACTAACCAACTACAGGCCAGTAGCATCCATTCCATTAATAACCAAAATAACGGAAGGGTTGGTGACCAAACAACTCACAAGCTAGCTAAACAAATTCTCAATACTCCATGACTCCCAATCAGGATTTCGGTCAAACCACAGTACTAGTTACCCTCATGACTAAATTAAAACAAACAGTCGCAACAGGAAAGAACATACTACTTCTACAATTCGACATGTCAAGCGCTTTTGACATGGTTGATCATGGAATATTACTACATATCCTTGAATACTTCGGAATTGGAGGCAATGTTCTCAATTGGTTCAAGGGATTCCTAACCACACGATCATATCAAGTGACATCCAACTCGACTACTTCAGCCACATGGATACCTGAATGCAGAGTCCCACAGGGATCCCCCCTATTGCCGACCCTATTCAACTTAATGATGATACCTTTAGCCAAACTACTATCAAACCAAAACCTTAACCCATACATATATGCAGACGACGTAACGATCTACATCCTATTTAAACAAGATTTAAAGGAAATTTCCAACGACATCAACCAAAGTCTCCATATCATGCATTCATGGGCGGATGCTTTTAGATTGAAACTTAATGCAGAAAAAACCCAATGCCTAATACTCACATCTCAACATAACAAGAACAAATTCACAGCCATTAACACACCAAATCTGAACCTTCCTATTTCGGACACCCTAAAAATTCTTGGAGTTACCATCGATAGACATCTAACACTCGAAAGCCATGCGAAAAACACAATCAAGAAGATGTTCCACTCGATGTGGAAATTAAAAAGAGTAAAACCTTTCTTCCCAAGGAATGTTTTCCGTAATCTGGTACAATCAATGGTGCTCAGTCATTTAGATTACTGCAACGCACTCTATGCCGGCTGTAAAGAGCAAATAATCAAGAAACTTCAGACAGCCCAGAGCACTGCAGCTAGACTCATATTCGGAAAAACAAAATATGAAAGTGCCAAGCCCCTACGAGAAAAACTACACTGGCTCCCACTAAAAGAACGCATCACGTTCAAAATTTGCTCCCTAGTTCACAAAATCATTCATGGAGATGCACCAGCCTACATGTCAGACCTGATAGACTTACCACCCAGGAATGCTAAAAAATCATCCCGCACATTCCTTGATCTGAACTTCCCTAACTGCAAAGGTTTAAAATACAAAGTAATGCACGTGTCAAATTTCACCTACTTAAGCACACAGTTATGGAACGCACTGCCGTGCAACTTAAAAATGACTTACAAACTAACGAACTTCCGCAAACAACTGAAGACCCATCTCTTCAGCAAGGCTTACCACAAAAATCAACCAATGTGAATATACATAAATCCTCCACATGTAGTTAGAAATGTGTTATAATATCTGTTTCTCCGAGGACAAGCAGGCTGCTTGTTCTCACTGATGGGTGACGTCCACGGCAGCCCCTCCAATCGGAACACTTTTCTAGCAAAGTCCTTTGCTAGCCCTCGCGCGCCGATGCGCACCGCGCATGCGCGGCAGACTTCCCACCCGAACCGGCTCATGTTCGTCAGTCTTCTTTTGTCCGCGCTCGGTACGGTCGTGTTTACGCCGTTCACGCCCCTTAAGTTGACCTCGCACGTCTCTTTTGGCTTTTCACTAAAAAAACAGAAAAAAGGATTTCGGAAGAAGCCCTTTTCAGACTTTTTCCCCGTCCTGTATTTCTAGTTTTTGCCCCGTTAAGTTTTCTTTCGTTTTCGGGGTAGGCCCTTTTGAGGCCTCGGGTCGAATTTTTTCTCCCCCTCTTTTTGGTGCCTTACCGCAATTACGAGTTTTGATTTCGCCAGCGTGATTTTTCCGCCCATGTCATCGAAGTCTCCCAGCGGCTTCAAGAAGTGCACCCAGTGCGCCCGGGTAATCTCGCTCACTGACAGGCACGCGTCGTGTCTTCAGTGTCTGGGGGCTGGGCACCACCCGCAGGCCTGTAGTCTTTGCGCCCTTTTACAGAAAAGGACTCAGGTAGCGAGATTGGCCCAGTGGAACGTTTTGTTCTCGGGCTCTTCGTCAGCATCGGCACCGGGAGTATCGAGTACGTCGACGTCGACAGCGTCACCACCTCCGTCCTCGGCAGCGACTGCATTGAGTGCATCGAGGCATCGACCCTCTGCATCGGGGCCGAGACATCGGAAGGCTGCGTCGGCATCGGTGGTACCGGGACCTCCACTAGTGCTGATGTCGTCGGACGGTGGTGCTTCGACTGGAGTGCAGGTGAGGGCTGTCCATTCCCCTGCTGGTGGCGGTGAGTCTTCGGGTGGGTCTCCCCCTACCCTGAGGGCTCCTGCGGTACAGCCCCCCCGAGACCGACCTTCTTCGGCCTCGGCCCCGAGGAAGCGACGGCTGGATTCTACGTCCTCCTCGTCGGTACCGGGAAGCTCCGGTGACATGCTTCGTTTGAAAAAGTCAAAGAAGCATCGACACCGGTCTCCTTCCCGCGTCGGTACCGAGAGCTCTGGGTCGCCGAGGGAGTCGGCACCCAGTAGGCATCGGCACCGGGAGGACCGCTCACCCTCTGTTCAGGAGGTGTCGATGCGCTCCACCTTGGACAGCCCGGAACAGCCTCCACGCCTGGAACAGACTCTGACATCGACTCCTGCATCGGCTTCAATGTCTTTCTCCACAGCCGCCCTGCACAAGAGTCTCCGGGCCGTTCTCCCAGAGATCCTGGGAGAGCTGTTGCGCCCTTCCCCTCCGGTACCGGGGGTGCTTGCGCCACCAGTACCATCGAGTGAGGCGCCGGCTGGCCCCTTGCCCGGGGTGAGGTCTCCGACATCAAGCGGTACCGAGAGCTTCGCCGGTGCGGGCGAGGGAGTCTACCTCTCGACACTCCCACTGTGGCCGTGGTTCCACGGAGTCGAGCCGGGCACGGCTTCAGACACAGGTCCGTGAACTTGTGTCTGATACCGATGGTGAGGCCTCGTGGGAGGAGGAGGAGGACATCAGATATTTCTCTGACGAGGAGTCTGATGGCCTTCCTTCTGATCCCACTCCCTCCCCTGAAAGGCAGCTTTCTCCTCCCGAGAGTCTGTCTTTTGCGGTCTTTGTCCGGGAGATGTCTACGGCCATCCCCTTCCCGGTGGTTGTGGAGGACGAGCCCAGGGCTGAAATGTTTGAGCTCCTGGACTATCCTTCTCCACCTAAGAAAGCGTCCACTGTTCCCCTGCACCATGTCCTAAAAAAGACATTGCTGGCGAACTGGACCAAGCCTTTAAGTAATCCCCACATTCCCAAGAAGATCGAGTCCCAGTACCAGATCAATGGGGACCCAGAGCTGATGCGCACTCAGTTGCCTCATGACTCTGGAGTTGTGGATTTGGCCCTAAAGAAGGCTAAGAGTTCTAGGGAGCATGCTTCGTCGCCCCCGGGCAAGGACTCTAGAACCTTAGACTCCTTTGGGAGGAAGGCCTACCATTCTTCTAAGCTCGTGGCCAAAATCCAGTCTTACCAGCTCTACACGAGCATACACATGCAGAACAATGTGCGGCAGTTGGCGGGCTTGGTGCACAAGCTCCCCCCTGAGCAAGCCAAGCCTTTTCAGGAGGTGGTCAGGCAGCTGATGGCGTGCAGAAAATTCCTGGCCAGAGGGGTGTATGACACCTTTGATGTTGCGTCCAGGGCCGCTGCTCAAGGTGTGGTGATGCGCAGACTCTCATGGCTGCGTGCTTCCAACCTGGAGAACAGAATCCAGCAGCAGATTGCGGACTCGCCTTGCCGTGCGGATAATATTTTTGGAGAAAAAGTCGAGCAGGTGGTAGAGCAGCTCCACCAGCGGGATACCGCGTTTGACAAGTTCTCCCGCCGGCAGCCTTCAGCTTCTACCTCCACAGGTAGACGTTTTTATGGGGGAAGGAAGACTGTTCCCTACTCTTCTGGTAAGCCTAGGTACAATCCTCCTTCCCGACAGCTTGCGGCCCAGGCTAAGCCCCAGCGCGCTCGCTCTCGTCAGCAGCGTGCGCCTCAGCAAGGCCCCTCGGCTCCCCAGCAAAAGCAAGGGGCGAGCTTTTGACTGGCTCCAGCAGAGCATAGCCGACATCAACGTGTCAGTGCCGGGCGACCTGCCGGTCGGGGGGAGGTTGAAAGTTTTTCACCAAAGGTGGCCTCTCATAACCTCCGATCAGTGGGTTCTCCAAATAGTCCGGCAAGGATACACCCTCAATTTGGCCTCAAAACCTCCAAATTGTCCACCGGGAGCTCGGTCTTACAGCTTCCAGCACAAGCAGGTACTTGCAGAGGAACTCTCCGCCCTTCTCAGCGCCAATGTGGTCGAGCCCGTGCCATCCGGGCAAGAAGGGCTGGGATTCTATTCCAGGTACTTCCTTGTGGAAAAGAAAACAGGGGGATGCGTCCCATCCTAGACCTAAGGGCCGTGAACAAATATCTGGTCAAAGAAAAGTTCAGGATGCTTTCCCTGGGCACCCTTCTTCCCATGATTCAGGAAAACGATTGGCTATGCTCTCTGGACTTGAAGGACGCCTACACGCACATCCCGATACTGCCAGCTCACAGACAGTATTTGCGATTTCAGTTGGGCACACGTCACTTCCAGTACTGTGTGCTACCCTTTGGGCTCGCCTCTGCGCCCAGAGTGTTCACGAAGTGCTTGGCTGTAGTAGCAGCAGCACTTCGCAGGCTGGGGGTGCACGTGTTCCCATATCTCGACAATTGGCTGGTGAAGAACACATCCGAGGCAGGAGCTCTGCAGTCCATGCGGATGACTATTCGACTCCTGGAGCTACTGGGGTTTGTGATAAATTATCCAAAGTCCCATCTTCTCCCAGTGCAGAGACTCGAATTCATAGGAGCTCTGCTGGATTCTCGGACGGCTCGTGCCTATCTCCCAGAAGCGAGAGCCAACAACTTGTTGTCCCTCGTCTCGCGGGTGCGAGCGTCCCAGCAGATCACAGCTCGGCAGATGTTGAGATTGCTGGGCCACATGGCCTCCACAGTCCATGTGACTCCCATGGCCCGCCTTCACATGAGATCTGCTCAATGGACCCTAGCTTCCCAGTGGTTTCAGGCCGCTGGGGATCTAGAAGACGTGATCCACCTGTCCACAAGTTTTCTCAAATCCCTGTATTGGTGGACGATTTGGTCCAATTTGACTCTGGGACGTCCTTTCCAAATTCCTCAGCCACAAAAAGTGCTGACTACGGATGCGTCTCTCCTGGGATGGGGAGCTCATGTCGATGGGCTTCACACCCAAGGAAGCTGGTCCCTCCAGGAACGCGATCTGCAGATCAATCTCCTGGAGTTACGAGCGGTGTGGAACGCTCTGAAGGCTTTCAGAGATCGGCTGTCCCATCAAATTATCCAAATTCAGACAGACAACCAGGTTGCCATGTATTACATCAACAAGCAGGGGGGCACCGGATCTCGCCCCCTGTGTCAGGAAGCCGTCAGCATGTGGCTCTGGGCTCGCCGTCACGGCATGGTGCTCCAAGCCACATATCTGGCAGGCGTAAACAACAGTCTGGCCAACAGGTTGAGCCAGATTATGCAACCTCACGAGTGGTCGCTCAATTCCCGTGTAGTGCGACCGATCTTCCAGGTGTGGGGCACCCCCTTGGTAGATCTCTTCGCATCTCGAGCCAACCACAAAGTCCCTCAGTTCTGTTCCAGGCTTCAGGCCCACGGCAGACTGGCATCGGATGCCTTCCTCCTGGACTGGGGGGAAGGTCTGCTGTATGCTTATCCTCCCATACCTCTGGTGGGGAAGACTTTGTTGAAACTCAAGCAAGACCGAGGCACCATGATTCTGATTGCTCCTTTTTGGCCGCGTCAGATCTGGTTCCCTCTTCTTCTGGAGTTGTCCTCCGAAGAACCGTGGAGATTGGAGTGTTTTCCGACCCTCATCACACAGGACGAAGGGGCGCTTCTGCATCCCAACCTCTAGTCTCTGGCTCTCACGGCCTGGATGTTGAGAGCGTAGACTTTGCCTCTTTGGGTCTGTCAGAGGGTGTCTCCCGCATCTTGCTTGCTTCCAGGAAAGATTCCACTAAGAGGAGTTACTTCTTTCTATGGAGGAGGTTTGTCGTCTGGTGTGACAGCAAGGCCCTAGATCCTCGCTCTTGTCCTACACAGACCCTGCTTAAATACCTTCTGCACTTGTCTGAGTCTGGTTTCAAGACCAACTCTGTAAGGGTTCACCTTAGTGCAATCAGTGCATACCATTACCGTGTGGAAGGTAAGCCGATCTCAGGACAGCCTTTAGTTGTTCGCTTCATGAGAGTTTGCTTTTGTCAAAGCCCCCCGTCAAACCTCCTACAGTGTCATGGGATCTCAATGTCGTTCTCACCCAGCTGATGAAACCTCCTTTTGAGCCACTGAACTCCTGCCATCTGAAGTACTTGACCTGGAAGGTCATTTTCTTGGTGGCAGTTACTTCAGCTCGTAGAGTCAGTGAGCTTCAGGCCCTGGTAGCCCAGGCCCCTTACACCAAATTTCATCATAACAGAGTAGTCTTCCGCACTCACCCTAAGTTCTTGCCAAAGGTTGTGTCGGAGTTCCATCTGAACCAGTCAATTGTCTTGCCAACATTCTTTCCCCGTCCTCATTCCTGCCCTGCTGAACGTCAGCTGCACACATTGGACTGCAAGAGAGCATTGGCCTTCTATCTGGAGCGGACACAGCCCAACAGACAGTCCGCCCAATTGTTTGTTTCTTTTGATCCCAACAGGAGGGGAGTGGCTGTGGGGAAACGCACCATATCCAATTGGCTAGCAGATTGCATTTCCTTCACTTACGCCCAGGCTGGGCTGGCTCTTGAGGGTCATGTCACGGCTCATAATGTTAGAGCCATGGCAGCGTCGGTAGCCCACTTGAAGTCAGACACTATTGAAGAGATCTGCAAAGCTGCGACGTGGTCTTCTGTCCACACATTCACATCTCATTACTGCCTGCAGCAGGATACCCAACGCGACATTGAGCCTGCAAATAGGTGAGAAAATGTGGGATACAAGTGCAATAAATAAATAAATAAAAACACATACTAGAGTGTGTGTAGAAGGAATGGATCCTAAGGAGCTTAGCCTAACCAGCCCCTCCAAATGTTTTAGAAAAGAAATTACTACTCTTATTTATCTCTATAAAGGTATTCCGTTATTATATTTCCTCTGTGTCCATCTGTATACTGCACAAGCCGGCAAGTTTGCAAATATAAGTGAGATGAACTAAATGGATGTAGCAGCTCATAGGAGTGTTGCTTTGTTTTGAGTGTACTAGAGATGACGGATGTGCGGAAAAGGCGAAAGAGAGATTACCCTACGTGGCTTCAACGATTTGATGTCACTTCAGACTCTAGAGCCCGCTTCTTCCCCTGATTGGTCAGAAGACTCCCGAGGGCGGGATTGCTCTAATAGAGGACGTGCTAGAAGGAAAGATGCTCCCTCCCTATTTGTTGTTCATCAAGTGCAGGAAATGACGTATAGACTGTTTTAGAGCCTCTGCTTCCTCCTTCATTAGGGGAGACCGTAAATACTATTTCCTGATCCCAGCACTGATTGTTCAACAAAGCCCAGATCTGCCCCCAGGGATGAAGGGCAGGAGGATGGCTCTTGGGGTTTGTGCTGAGCAGGTAGGAGACTGGCAGCCCTGGAAACTGTTTTCTCTGCAGCATCTGAGTGAAACATCCAGCCACAGGTGGCAGCAGCTGATGTGTCTCAAGATAAAGAGGGAGTTGGTGCTGCCTCTCTCTGCTCTCACTCCTGCACGTGCAGCCTAGGAAGAGACTCTATGATGTCACTCACAAGGAGGGTAGATTGAGAACAAGGAGGGTAGATTGAGAACACAGCATGAGAGAGACTCTATGATGTCACTCACAAGGAGGTTAGATTGAGAACAAGGAGGTTAGATTGAGAACACAGCATAAGAGGGAGACCACGCCCCTTCCATTTGATTGGTCACAAGACTCGTGAAGCAGGGGAGAGGAGGCTAAGATCCCGCCCCTCTGACACTGTGATTTGTCAGATTCCACCTAGGGCGGTCCTAATGGTCCAGGGGTTCCTTCCTGCTTCTCTCTGATTCCCATTTCACAGCACTGACCCAACAAAGCCCAGATCTGCCCCCAGGGATGAAGGGCAGGAGGATGGCTCTTGGGGTTTGTGCTGAGCAGGTAGGAGACTGGCAGCCCTGGAAACTGTTTTCTCTGCAGCATCTGAGTGAAACATCCGGCCACAGGTGGCAGCAGCTGATGTGTCTCAAGATAAAGAGGGACTTGGTGCTGCATCCCAGGAAGAGACTCTATGATGTCACTCACAAGGAGGTTAGATTGAGGACAAAGAGGTTAGATTGAGAACACAGCATGAGAGAGACTCTATGATGTCACTCACAAGGAGGTTAGATTGAAAACAAGGAGGTTAGATTGAGAACACAGCATGAGAGAGACTCTATGATGTCACTCACAAGGCGGTTAGATTGAGAACAAGGAGGTTAGATTGAGAACACAGCATGAGAGGGAGACCACGCCCCTTCCATTGATTGGTCACAACATTCAGTGAGGCAGGGCAGTGGACAAGGTCCCGCCCCTCTGACACTGTGATTTGTCAGATTCCACCTAGGGCGGTCCTAATGGTCCAGGGGTTCCTTCCTGCTTCTCTCTGATTCCCATTTCCCAGCACTGACCCAACAAAGCCCAGATCTGCCCCCAGGGATGAAGGGCAGGAGGATGGCTCTTGGGGTTTGTGCTGAGCAGGTAGGAGACTGGCAGCCCTGGAAACTGTTTTCTCTGCAGCATCTGAGTGAAACATCCGGCCACAGGTGGCAGCAGCTGATGTGTCTCAAGATAAAGAGGGACTTGGTGCTGCCTCTCTCTGCTCTCACTCACTGCATGTGCAACCCAGGAAGAGACTCTATGATGTCACTCATAAGGAGGTTAGATTGAGAACAAGCAGGTTAGATTGAGAACACAGCATAAGAGAGACTCTATGATGTCACTCACAAGGAGGTTAGATTGAGGACAAGGAGGTTAGATTGAGGATGAAGGGCAGGAGGATAGCTCTTGGGGTTTGTACTGAGCAGGTAGGAGACTGGCAGCCCTGGAAACTGTTTTCTCTGCAGCATCTGAGTGAAACATCCAGCCAAAGGTGGCAGCAGCTGATGTGTCTCAAGATAAAGAGAGAGTTGGAGCTGCCTCTCCCTCTGCTCTCACTCCCTGCACATGCAGCCCAGGAAGAGACTCTATGATGTCACTCATAAGGAGGTTAGATTGAGAACAAGCAGGTTAGATTGAGAACACAGCATAAGAGAGACTCTATGATGTCACTCACAAGAAGGGTAGATTGAGAACAAGGAGGTTAGATTGAGAACACAGTGAGGCAGTGGACAAAGAAATTATATTAATTGTTAATTCTGTTTAAAGTTTGGTGGTTAAATTCTCAGTTCTGCAAGTAAAGTGAAGGAATGCCAGATGGTTTAGATTACTTAGAAATCTAGCGTTTGGCTGAGCTAGAGGTTAGAAAGGTCAGAGAGAGAAACTTTCTTTGACCCTTTGTGAGTGATGGACTGCTAATGCTACCACATATGGATACCATTATGAACAAGGCATGTTGCAGACATATTGTAGTTTTAAAAGGATTAGGCTGAAATGCTGTTTAGTTAGAAGAAAATAATTAGATTTTAGAAGTGCTTAATATGTAGATATTCCTGATGTTTAGATTTGTCTTATAAGGAATCTGATGTCTGCTTATTTTAGAATATGTTTTATTTTGTGTAATTAATAATTCTAGGTAGAATATCTGTTCAATCCAGTGTTATATCTTTGCCTGACTCTCAAGCAAGACTGCAGTTGAAAAGGTCAACATCTGGTTTACAGTCCTAGCTAGTTCAATGTATGAAGCTAATAGGTGAAAGAGGTCAGGGAAAGTCTTGATTAATTATAGGTAAATGTAGGACTGGTTTTCTGAAAGTAATAACAAATCATATATGTATGCCATTAAGCAAGACTGGCCCTTGACCCCTTAATGAATGCCAGAGTCCAGTTAGCAGTTTAAGCTATGACTGGGATTATGAAAATAATAATAAATGTAAGATTGGCCTCTTAGCCCCTAAATGAACCTAAGTTGGTATGGAGTTGATTGGGAAACTGATTATGTGAATAATAATAAAATGCAAGAGTTCTGGTGCCCCATTGTCTAGTGTGAGGGGCCCCAGGTCATAGGTCAGTTTAGAATATCTCAAACCTATGTAACTGATATTTTGAACATATGTACAGAGATGATTGGTTGAGACAAGGTAATCAATCTATTCTTTACCATCTGGAAAGTAAGGGGGGCTAGGAGGGGGTTAGAACTGTATATAACTGGGAGCAGAGGCAGCTTACGTGAACACAGACAGAAGAAGGAGAGAAGAGAGCTGAAGAGGACAGACAGAAGCCACAAGACACAGAGAGCTGAGAAAGAGAAGAAAAGTGCTAGAGCTGATGTCCTACTTTGTTTGCTGGCAAATAAAGAAGATTTCTCCCTCATTCTGGTGTGTGCTGTTTGACTCCTGAAGTACCACAGATGCTGCTAACAATAGTGGTAATTCCTGCAACAATTCTTGGTGGCAGCGGTGGGATCCTGAACCCTGCATCAATTTCTGGCACCCAACTGCCTGAGGAACATTAGCCGGGTATGTATTTTGTATTCTGTATTGTAATCCTAGCTAGGAAACTGTAAACCAGCCCCTCAAAAATTGAGGGAAGGGGAGTCTGATCAACTCTCAGCGAAGGCCTTAGTAGCTTCTAGTCGTGGGGACTAGCAGCAAAACCGTCAGCGCTTATCTGTATCTGAGAAATCTGAAATTGTTGGGTGGGATTTTCTGTACTGAATGTGTGTGATGCCTGAATGATTAACTGAGTGCGGACTTCTTATAGCTGCGTTTCCAGTTAACGCGAGTTCAATTGGCCAGCGACAGAAGGAAGCGATTGTTGTTTGTCTACCCTTGTGTCTCGGGAGTGTGGACCCCATAACCACACTTCCAAAAATTCCCTCCCTTTTTGTGTGTTGTAACTGTAAGCATTATGGGAGGGAAATCGTCTAGACAAATTGCTACTCCCCTAGATTGTATGCTTAAGAATTTCAAGAAAGGATTTTTAGTTAATGATTATGGACAGACTTTAAGCTTAAGTACTCTAAGAACCTTGTGTGAAGTTGAGTGGCCATCTATGGGAGTGGGGTGGCCCCCTAGTGGCAGCTTAGATATTGAAGTAATCCGGAAGGTCTACAGCATAATTGTAGGAGAACCAGAATATTCTGAACAACTCCCCTATATAGATTCCTGGGACAGCCTTGTGACTGACCCTCCCTCTTGGTTGAAAACTTATATGGGATCCCCAGTAAAATTCATGTTGGGCCGCGTTCAAAGAAAGATTAGAAAATCTAAACTGGAAGAGGGAAAGAGCCCCAGGAAGCCTACCACCCATTGTTGGGGTTCCGTGCTACCCCCAGAGATCCACGCCGTCCAGCCCAAGCCTCTCCAGCACAGGCTTCTCCGGATAGTTCCTCCCCTCCTGTGCGAACCCCGCCACATTCTAGGTTGGACTTTTCAGCTAGCCTCTACCCTTCTGTGCCACATCCTTCCCTGTTAACCTCCAAATAAATGTAGGACTGGCCCCTTAGCCCCTCAATGAACCTAAGTTATGAAGTTAGCTGAGAATTTAATCATAATAAAATATAAGAAATAGGAGCCACAATGTCTAGTGTGAGAGGCCCCAGGTCATAGGTCAGTTTAGGAAATGTCTTAAACCTATGTAACTGATATTTTGAACATAAATGTACAGAGATGATTGGTTCAGACAGGGTAATTAATCTATTCTTTACCATCTGGAAAGTAAGGGGGGCTAGGAGGGGTTTTAGAACTGTATATAACTAAGAGCAGAAGCAGCTTACGTTGGGACAGACAGAAGAAGAAGGAGAGAAGAGAGCTGAAGAGGACAGACAGAAGCCACAAGACACAGAGAGCTGAGAAAGAGAAGAAAAGAGCTAGAGCTGATGTCCTACTTTGTTTGCTGGCAAATAAAGAAGATTTCTCCCTCATTCTGGTGTGTGCTGTTTGACTCCTGAAGTACCACAGATGCTGCTAACAATAGTGGTAATTCCTGCATCAATTCCTGCAACAACAGAATGAGAGAGACTCTATGATGTCACTAACAAGGAGGTTACATTGAGAACACAGCATGAGAGGGAGACCACGCCCCTTCCATTAATTGGTCACAAGGCAGGGGAGAGGAGGCTAAGATCCCGCCCCTCTGACACTGTGATTTGTCAGATTCCACCTAGGGCGGTCCTAATGGTCCAGGGGTTCCTTCCTGCTTCTCTCTGATTCCCATTTCCCAGATCTGCCCCCAGGGATGAAGGGCAGGAGGATGGCTCTTGGGGTTTGTGCTGAGCAGGTAGGAGACTGGCAGCCCTGGAAACTGTTTTCTCTGCAGCATCTGAGTGAAACATCCGGCCACAGGTGGCAGCAGCTGATGTGTCTCAAGATAAAGAGGGAGTTGGTGCTGCCTCTCTCTGCTCTCACTCCTGAAGTGACTATATGATGTCACTAACAAGGAGGTTAGATTGAGAACACAGCATGAGAGGGAGACCACGCCCCTTCCATTAATTGGTCACAAGGCAGGGGAGAGGAGGCTAAGATCCCGCCCCTCTTACACTGTGATTTGTCAGATTCCACCTAGGGCGGTCCTAATGGTCCAGGGGTTCCTTCCTGCTTCTCTCTGATTCCCATTTCCCAGATCTGCCCCCAGGGATGAAGGGCAGGAGGATGGCTCTTGGGGTTTGTGCTGAGCAGGTAGGAGACTGGCAGCCCTGGAAACTGTTTTCTCTGCAGCATCTGAGTGAAACATCCGGCCACAGGTGGCAGCAGCTGATGTGTCTCAAGATAAAGAGGGACTTGGTGCTGCCTCTCTCTGCTCTCACTCCTTGCACTGACTCTATGATGTCACTCACAAGGAGGTTAGATTGAGGACAAGGAGGTTAGATTGAGAACACAGCATAAGAGAGACTCTATGATGTCACTCACAAGAAGGGTAGATTGAGAACAAGGAGGTTAGATTGAGAACACAGCATGAGAGAGACTCTATGATGTCACTAACAAGGAGGTTACATTGAGAACACAGCATGAGAGGGAGACCACGCCCCTTCCATTAATTGGTCACAAGGCAGGGGAGAGGAGGCTAAGATCCCGCCCCTCTGACACTGTGATTTGTCAGATTCCACCTAGGGCGGTCCTAATGGTCCAGGGGTTCCTTCCTGCTTCTCTCTGATTCCCATTTCCCAGATCTGCCCCCAGGGATGAAGGGCAGGAGGATGGCTCTTGGGGTTTGTGCTGAGCAGGTAGGAGACTGGCAGCCCTGGAAACTGTTTTCTCTGCAGCATCTGAGTGAAACATCCGGCCACAGGTGGCAGCAGCTGATGTGTCTCAAGATAAAGAGGGAGTTGGTGCTGCAGCCCAGGAACTGACTCTATGATGTCACTCACAAGGAGGTTAGATTGAGAACACAGCATAAGAGAGACTCTATGATGTCACTCACAAGAAGGGTAGATTGAGAACAAGGAGGTTAGATTGAGAACACAGCGTGAGAGAGACTCTATGATGTCACTAACAAGGAGGTTACATTGAGAACACAGCATGAGAGGGAGACCACGCCCCTTCCATTAATTGGTCACAAGATTCCTGAGGCAGGGAGAGGAGGCTAAGATCCCGCCCCTCTGACACTGTGATTTGTCAGATTCCACCTAGGGCGGTCCTAATGGTCCAGGGGTTCCTTCCTGCTTCTCTCCACGAGGAGAGACTCTGATTCCCAACAAAGCCCAGATCTGACGCCAAATTGAGGTTTTCTTTTGCCTCTTTTGACTCCTCCTTGATCCTGTACATGAATCATTAAATAACACAACATTAGCCCAGCCCCAGTCTCATTTGCAAACCCTTCACAGGGCTAGAGGGAGGTCTCTCAGTCTCAGTCTCTCTTCCTTTGCTTCATGCACAGACTTCCTGTTTCAGAAGCAAGTGCTAAAGAAGCTGATCACTGGCTTCCAGAGAAACCCATCCCTGCAGCCCAGGAGACATTCACAGAGGAGCTGGAGAAGGGCAGGAGGATGGAGCAGGTAGGAGACTGGCAGGAGGTGGGCAGCAGGGGATGCAGTGCCAGGCAATGCCACACACACAGAAGAAGAAATGAGCCTGGCACTGCTCAATCCATTCCCTGCTGTAGCCCCTCAGGCTCTTCTTCCTCATTCTCCTCCCCTCACTGGCAGGAGGTGGGCAGCAGGGGATGCAGTGCCAGGCAATGCCACACAAAGAGAAGAAATGAGCCTGGCACTGCTCAATCCATTCCCTGCTGTAGCCCCTCAGGCTCTTCTTCCTCATTCTCCTCCCCTCACTGGCAGGAGGTGGGCAGCAGGGGATGCAGTGCCAGGCAATGCCACACACACACAAGAAGTAATGAATATAGTAACATAGTAGATGACGGCAGAAAAAGACCTGCATGGTCCATCCAGTCTGCCCAACAAGATAAACTCATATGTGTATACCTTACCTTGATTTGTACCTGTCTTTTTCAGGGCACAGACCGTATAAGTCTGCCCAGCAGTATTTCCCGCCTCCCATCACCGACTCTGGTACAGACCGTATAAGTCTGCCCTCTACTATCCTCGCCTCCCAACCACCAACCTCTCTTCCCCCACCTGCTCCGCCACCCAATTTCGGCTAAGCTTCTGTAGTAGTAGTAGGATCCATTCCTACTGCATAGGATTCCTATATGCATATCCCACGCATGTTTGAACTCCGTTACCGTTTTCATCTCCACCACCTCCCGCGGGAGGGCATTCCAAGCATCCACCACCCTCTCCGTGAAAAAATGCTTCCTGACATTACTACTACTACTTAACATTTCTAGAGCACTACTAGGGTTACGCAGCGCTGTACAAATTAACAATTAAGGACGGTCCCTGCTCGGAAGAGCTTACAATCTAAAGGACGAAATGTCAAGTTGGGGTAGATAAGTTTTCCTGAGAAGAGGTGTAGTGGTTAGGTGCCGAAGGCGACATTGAAGAGGTGGGCTTTGAGCATTGATTTGAAGATGGGTAAGGAGGGGGCACGGCGTATGGGCTCAGGGAGTTTGTTCCATTCTTCTTGAGTCTGCCCCCCTTCAATCTCATTTCATGTCCTCTCGTTCTACCGCCTTCCCATCTCCGGAAAAGGTTCGTTTGCGGATTAATACCTTTCAAATATTTGAACGTCTGTATCATATCACCCCTGTTCCTCCTTTCCTCCAGGGTATACATGTTCAGGTCAGCAAGTCTCTCCTCATACGTCTTGGAACGCAAATCCCATAACAAATACCGAAAAATGTTTAAATAAATCATAAATATATAAATTGTACTAACACAGCTACAAATGGTGATGCAAATCATTAAAAAATATGTGCTAAAAAAACCTGGCAATTATAAACCACAGAGCTCAGCCAAAAACAGGCAAATATCGTCTCCATCAACTCCATGTAGCTTTTCTTTGCACCGCTTCCAGTATTGAAGAATAGCCATAGCCATTTAACTCCCCCACCCCTAGTGTGCACCTGCCCTCCTGTGGCACCGCTCTCCTTGTTCCATTTCATTTCTTGCCCTCTACCTTCCTGGGGCTCAGTCATTTCCCACCCTCTCTAGCCTTTTTTTTTTTACCGATCGTCTCTTCTTTCTTAAATCAGGTCTGGAACAAGGAAGTTAGAGCAGCAAACGGATGTGCACAGAGGACAGAATAACTTTTCATAGGTAGAGTAGTTATTTGTTATAAATCATAATCAGTACATCATTTTGAGGGACTGAATTAGGTTCAAACCTAGTTTAGTGGTGTGGGGGGCATTTGTCCCCCCCCGCTCATGAACTGCATATCTGGAAGGGGAAAAGGATGTGTAAAAGATAATGTTGGGGGGGGGGGGGGGGGGGGTGAGGGGTTACGATCTGGAAGAGAAAAGAGAGTGAGATTACTTGCCTTAAGTGTTTTGTATTTTTTGAGTTATGGGTGGGAATTGTTCACATGGGAATTGGTGGGTGGCAACGGTCCGGTGGGAACTGATCTAGAATCCTCATCACTCTAACCACTAGGAGTGGCCTAGTGGTTAAAGTGGTGGACTTTGGTCCTGGGGAACTGGGTTTGATTCCCACTGCAGGCACAGGCAGCTCCTTGTGACTCTGGGCAAGTCACTTAACCCTCCATTGCCCCATGTAAGCCGCATTGAGCCTGCCATGAGTGGGAAAGCGCAGGGTACAAATTAAAAAAAAAACAAAACAGAAGGAGGAGAGCATCTGCATGTTGGTCTGTGTCCTGTTCCTTTGCCGCACTGGCTTTGACTGCTGAATCTGAGCCTTGGGGGACACCGTAGAACCTCACGGTTCAAGCTCAGTCAAAGTCGTTGTGGCAGAGGCGCAGGATCTAGCCGGCATCAATCTTCTTGCTTCTTCATCTGTGTAGAGCATTGGGAACGAAAGGAAATGAAAGGTAATGAACAGGACAAGTTAGGTGGTGCAGCGAGAGGGCAGGTGCATACTAGGGGTGGAGGGAGAGAGGAGATGAAAAGGGCAAGCTGAGGAGGGGGTGCTGCAGGAGGGACAAAGAGGAAAAGCTGGGGGTGTCAGGGGTGAAACGTGGCTGAATTTTAGGGATTCCATAGGGCGGGAGGAGTTCCGTATGGGAGGGAGGGAGGGAGACAGCTGGTGATATGTATTGGCAATATTCACAAATGGGCAGATGATCAAAAGCCCCGTGCTGTTCCAAACAGCGCTCTAAAAATAGTGCTGGAAGAGCAGGGGGCTTTACTGGACCTATGATCAGAGATAATTGCATGCAAATTTAAGCACACAATTCTCTCTGATCATGGAGTAGACAATCCTCCCGCACTTGTTTGACAAGTCTGGGTTGTCAAAAGGTGGTCTCCCTCCTCTTCCATCCCAGTGCATCCCAGAGGAGGCCACCTCCCTCCTCCAACTGAAGGTGGGGGGAGGGGTAAGGAAGGGCCACTAGAGTACCAGGTGGTGGGGGGGGGATTGTCCCGCAACCCACTGGGCCACCAGGGACATTGAGGGATGCTGGGGGGGGGGAGCGTTGGAGACCGCTGGATCTCCAGCTCCCCCCCCCAAACCGGTGTCGGGGGACCAGAGATCCGCTGGATCTCCAGCCCCCTGTTGCTGGGCTGGGGGGGGGGGTCAGGTCAAGGTTCCTGCGGGGGGCTACTGCATTGGGGGGAATGGGGACCTGCTAGCATGCAAATGCATGCTAGACAGGGTTCACCATTCCTCCCCAATGGCGTAGGGTTTGCCGCAGCCAACGAGCCAATCTTTAGCGTGCTGGTCGCTGATCATTGCGGATGAATAGGTTTAGCATGCATTTGCATGTGACTTATGCTAAGAGCCCTGTTTTGCATGCTAGTTACGTTCAGAGCCAGCAAGCGCATTGTTTCACGCGCTCGGTTGCTCTGATTATGGGGTGGTAGCAGTCTCTAGCGCCTGAGTTTGCTTCTGATCAGTGTGGGGGGGTTTGGTATGGCTATGATGCTGTGAGTGCTGAGGGTGTGGGTTGGGGGCTATGTGGGTTGGGGGTATTCTGAGAGAGCTGTGGAAGTATATGTGCTAAGGGCAAGAGGGATTTCAGAAAGAGAACCAGTGTGTGCAGTATGAGAGAGAGCTCTGGGTATTTTTACTGCTGGGGGGGAGCTGCGGATTGACAGAGGTATGGGATTTGTGTGCTGTGGGAGGAATGGGGAGGTGGGATTCTTGGAATGAGTAAAAAAGAAATACAAGTTGGGGCAGAGAAGCTGGGTGGGGGGGGGGGGGGGAATCAGCCTTCTTAGGGAGGGGTTCATACTAGTTGGAGACTGAGATTACTGAGGGGATGGGGTAATCAAGCCTGAGCTGGGAGACGGCTTAGGCGGAGTCAGTCCTGGAGAACAGAAGAGCTGGGTGTTAATGCCGGGGGGGGGGGGGGGGGGGGAATTCTGCACAGTTACAACCCCAAAAAGAAAGGCAGGAGCTGAAATCTAATGCATTCTGAGCACCTCCCTGTGTCCCTGACTGTGTTTCTGGTTTGTGTTTCAGATGCGGGTGACATTTGAGGACGTCTCTGTCTCTTTCTCCCAGGAGGAGTGGGAGTATTTAGATGAGGAGCAGAAGGAGCTTTGGAGGGAGGTGATGAAGGACAACTATGAGATCCTGATGTCTCTAGGTAAGGGTTTCCCGTTATTCTTAAAATCTGGGTGAGTCTCACTACAGGAAGCAGGTGTGACTGATAATGAGTGATGGCGAGATGACATTAGAACCTGGGGTGGGTCTGTTTCTAAGATTCTTCTGTTTTTATTGGAGTATTGTTTAGATTCCTGTCTGTAAAACCTTCAATAACTATTTCCATATCATCATGCTGATCAATCCATAGACTGGTGGGTTGTGTCCATCTACCAGCAGGTGGAGATAGAGAGCAATCCTTTTGCCTCCCTATATGTGGTCATGTGCTGCCGGAAACTCCTCAGTATGTTCTCTATCACAGCAGGTGGTGGTCACACACAGCAGCAGCTCTGGCTAGGTCTCCAAGCCTAATTTTTAGGTTTTGTTGAGTACCTGGGGTTGAGGGCTCTTCTTGAGCAAGTGCAAACCTGGTGGCGCCAGGTCCCTCCTTTTCTCCCCCCTCCCGCTGGCTCCGTTAAAAAAAAAAAAAAAAAAATTTTTTGGACGTCCTTAAGGGCGTTTATTTCGACGTTTATTTAAAACGTTTATTGCAGCTCGGAGTGTGAAGCAGGTAATTTTTACCTTTTTATAGCGGGCAGGGGGTTCCCCGATCGATCTCCACGTGGCCTATGGCGTCGGAGGGCGAGGGCGCGAAGAATCGCTCCCCGGACCGCATGTGCGCCTCTAGCGGGGATGCGGGGGTCTTAAAGTCTGATTCGCACTTGGTGGGTGTCAGTTCAGAGGCCGGTCAGTGTCCCGGGTCTTCCTCCGGTGCGGCGGTTTTTCCCGCCATAAACGCCCATCCCCCGCTGCTCGCCTCCACCATCTTGGCCGGCCACTCTGCTCGGACGGCTTCTTCTTGTGCCGCCCTTGAGCTGGGAGACGTTCATGCCATGGCCGCCCTTGATTTGGGCGACGGCAAAAAAGCGGCTAAAGTTAAGCGCCGTTCTTCCCGCGCGGCTCCTTCGCGGAGTGTCGCGCCGGACGCCATCTTGGATGCGCAGCATGTTTCTCCCCCGCTCTTGCGAGCGCCGGTTGAGGGTGCGTCTAGGGCTGTGGCCCAGGCTGCTGAAGTGCACAGTCTGGGGGGTTTCTCCCCCAAGTTTATTTTGCTGCTGCATCAGGCCTTCCTTATGCAAAACGCTGCCCCTTCTCCCTTGTCCGATAAAGGGGTTGAGGCCCCCGGAAGTAAACGCCCTCGGGTGGATTCCCAGGCCTTAGAGGACTCTGTTTCCTCTGATGTAGATGAGGGCAGCGTATCTGAGTTCTCCCAACGGTCCTTTGGGGATTCCTTGGAGGAGACGGATTCCCGCTCGGATGGAGCGGATGAACCCTCTGCAGCGCGGATCTTTCGCTCAGAGGATTTGCCCAACCTGTTAGTGCAGGCCATGAGCATTTTGAAGATTTCCTCTCCAGAGGACGTCTCTCCCTCAGCCCCTGTTGGCTTCGCCATTATGCTGGGGACGAAGCGCCCGCCTAGAACCTTCCACGTGCATGATGCCATGCACACCTTAATTTCGGCTCAATGGGATGTCCCGGAAGCGAGCCTGAAAGTGGCTAGGGCTATGTCCCGCCTCTATCCTTTGCCTGAAAGTGAACGGGAGGCCTTTCTTTGGCCTACCGTGGATTCTTTAATCACTGCGGTGACTAAGAAAACGGTGTTGCCGGTGGAAAGTGGCACGGCCCTAAAGGACGCCCAAGACAGAAGATTGGAGGCGGCCTTAAGGTCGTCCTTCGAGGCGGCTGCCTTAAGTTTGCAGGCCTCAGTTTGCGGCTCCTACGTGGCCAGGGCGTGCCTGACGATAGTGCAGCGGGCTTCCCCCTCGGATCCTTCCTTGAGGGCTGATTGGCCGGCCCTGGAATCGGGCTTGGCTTATTTGGCAGACTTACTGTATGATGTCTTGAGAGCCTCGGCTAAAGGTATGGCTCAGACAGTCTCTGCGCGGCGGTGGCTTTGGCTGAAACATTGGTCTGCTGACCACGCCTCCAAGTCCCGCCTGGCTAAGTTGCCTTTTAAAGGCAAGCTGCTCTTTGGGGTCGAGCTGGACAAAATTGTGACCGATCTTGGCACGTCTAAGGGCAAGAGGTTACCAGAGGTCAGGGCTCGGGCCAGTGCTCGCCCCAGTATCTCCAGAGAACGGTTTCAGGAAGCCCGTCGGTACCGCCCGGGCAAGTCGGGCTCCTCTGCCCCCTCTTCCTTCAAGAGGAACTTCTTTCCCAAGCAGCATTCCTTTCGCAGAGACCGCCGTCCCGGAGGTGCGCCCTCCGGTCCTCCCCCAGGGTCTCGTACCGAATGACGGGGTCCTGGTCCATGGCCCAGTGCAGATTGGAGGACGCCTGTCCTCGTTTCTGGGCGAGTGGACCAGGGTAACTTCAGACGCTTGGGTGCTGGAAGTCATCAGAGACGGCTACAAGCTAGAGTTCTGCCGACCCTTAAGAGACGGGTTTGTACTCTCTCCCTGCAAGTCTCCGGTCAAAGCTGTGGCAGTGCAGCAGACCTTGGACAATCTGATCCGCCTGGGTGCGGTCGTTCCGGTGCCAGAAAATCAGCTTGGCAAAGGACGTTACTCCATTTACTTTGTGGTACCAAAGAAAGGAGGTTCTGTCCGGCCTATCCTCGACCTAAAAGGGGTCAATCGGGCCTTGAAAGTTCGGCACTTTCGCATGGAGACTCTCCGCTCTGTTATAGCGGCAGTGAAGGCAGGGGAGTTCCTGGCATCCTTGGACATCAAGGAAGCGTACTTGCATATTCCCATCTGGCCTCCTCATCAACGCTTTCTGCGTTTTGCAGTCCTGGGCCGAGACTTCCAGTTCAGAGCCCTCCCGTTCGGGTTGGCTACTGCTCCGCGGACCTTCTCCAAAGTAATGGTGATCATCACGGCCTTCCTGCGAAAGGAAGGAGTACAAGTCCATCCTTATCTGGACGACTGGTTGATCCGAGCCCCCTCTTATGCAGAGTGCGGCAAAGCTGTGGACCGGGTGATTGCTCTTTTGAGCTCCCTGGGGTGGATCATCAACTGGGAGAAAAGCCAGCTGCGCCCGACTTAGTCCCTGGAGTATCTGGGAGTTCGTTTCGACACCCAAGTGGGCAGAGTGTTCCTGCCGGACAATCGGATTGTCAAACTTCAGGCTCAGGTGGACCAGTTCCTAGTAGCCTCTCCGCTTCGGGCTTGGGACTATGTGCAGCTGTTGGGCTCTATGACGGCCACGATGGAAGTAGTGCCCTGGGCCAGGGCTCATATGAGACCACTACAACACTCTCTGCTGCAGCGCTGGACTCCGGTGTCGGAGGATTATGCTGTGCGCCTTCCCTTGGACCCAGCAGTGCGCAAGGCACTGAGCTGGTGGCTGAAGACAGACAAGTTGTCTGCAGGGATGCCTCTTGTGACCCCGGAGTGGATTGTCATCACGACGGACGCCTCTTTGACGGGCTGGGGAGCCCACTGCTTGGGAAGGACAGCGCAGGGGCTCTGGTCTCCTGCAGAGGCAAAGTGGTCTATCAACCTCCTGGAACTCAGAGCCATTCGGTTGGCGCTTTTGGAGTTCCTCCCGGTACTGGCGTTGAGGCCAGTACGGGTCCTGTCGGACAACGCCACGGCTGTGGCCTATGTCAACCGCCAGGGAGGTACCAAGAGCGCCCCTCTAGCCAAGGAAGCCATGAATCTATGCCAGTGGGCGGAAGCGAACCTGGAACAGCTGTCAGCGGCCCACATTGCCGGAGTCATGAATGTCAAGGCGGACTTTCTCAGTCGCCATACCTTGGATCCCGGAGAGTGGCAGTTATCGGCTCAGGCGTTCTTGGACATCACGAAGCGCTGGGGCCAGCCGAGCCTAGATCTGATGGCGTCATCGGCCAATTGCCAAGTGCCGCGCTTTTTCAGCAGAGGACGGGACCCTCGATCTCTGGGAGTAGATGCTCTCGTAAGGGTCTGCAGGCTGCTAAGCCTACAGTGGCAAGATGGGTCAAGGAAGCCATTGCAGCGGCTTATGTGGCCGCGGGGAAGGTGCCGCCTATCCAGCTGAAGGCTCACTCCACTAGAGCTCAGGCGGCCTCGATGGCAGAGGCCGGGTCCGTCTCCTTGGAGGAGATATGCAAGGCGGCAACTTGGGCATCGGCCCATACCTTCTCCAGGCATTACCGCTTGACTGTGGCTGCTCGGGCGGAGGCCCGGTTTGGAGCTTCAGTGTTGCGGTCAGGGATTTCAATGTCCCGCCCTGGGTGAGTACTGCTTCGGTACATCCCACCAGTCTATGGATTGATCAGCATGATGATATAGAAGGTAAAATTATGTATCATACCTGATAATTTTCTTTCCATTAATCATAGCTGATCAATCCATAGCCCCTCCCAGATATCTGTACTGTTTATATTCTGGTTGCATTTCAGGTTCAAGTTTAGTCTTCAGTTCCTGTTCAGGAGGACTTCGTGTTCAAGTTTTTTCAATTGGATTCTTCAAGAGTTGAGACGAGTTTGTGTTACAGTGAGCTGCTGCATTCCTCTTCCCTCCGTTTTACGGGGCTGGATTGAGACATAAATTCTGCCGGCGCTCCCTCCCGCTTCGTGCGGCTGTAGGGCAGCTTTGTACCCCTCCCGCTTCAGCGGTGTTAGGGTCAGTCAGCTCCTCCCGCGGTTGCGGTTGCAGGATAAGCCAGATCCCCCCGCATCGGCGGGTGGTGTCCCTCCCCCGCTCCGCGGGGATGAGCTGGACGGATTCCCCTCCCCCACTTGTGTGGGGATGAGCTGGGTTAATTCCCCTCCCCCGTTTCGGCGGTGGTGAGCTGGGCAGAGTGTCCCTTTGTGGGTGTAATTCTCTAAGTGCTGAGTCCTGCGGATGGAGCTTGGATATCGACATACTGAGGAGTTTCCGGCAGCACATGACCACATATAGGGAGGCAGAAGGATTGCTCTCTATCTCCACCTGCTGGTAGATGGACACAACCCACCAGTCTATGGATTGATCAGCTATGATTAATGGAAAGAAAATTATCAGGTATGATACATAATTTTACCTTATTTATTTATTTTATTGCATTTGTATCCCACATTTTCCCACCTCTTTGCAGGCTCAATGTGGCTTACAATACATCATAAGTTGTGGAAATACATAGTAGAATAGACATTTGGTATTACATAAGGATCTTGGGTAACATGATAATGGTTTAACAAGCAAGTATCGTAAGGCAATACTGGATATCCGTGTAGGAGTTCACATTTGTTGATCTTTGTGGTATGCCTTATTAAAGAGAGGAGTCTTCAATGGTTTGCGGAAGTTAGTTAGGTCATAGATCGTTTTTAAGTTGCGCGGCAGTGTGTTCCAGAATTGTGTGCTCAAGTAAGAGAAGGTTGACGCATGTGCTAGTTTGTATTTTAGACCTTTACAGTTGGGGAAGTGAAGATTGAGGAATGTGCGGGATGATTTTTTAGCGTTCCTGGGTGGTAAGTCTATCAGGTCTGACATGTAGGCTGGGGCATCTCCGTGAATGATTTTGTGAACTAGGGTACATATTTTGAACGTGATGCGTTCTTTAATTGGGAGCCAGTGTAGCTTTTCTCGTAGAGGTTTAGCATTTTCATATTTTGTTTTGCCGAATATGAGTCTAGCTGCAGTGTTTTGGGCTGTTTGAAGTTTCTTGATTATTTGTTCTTTACAACCAGCATAGAGTGCGTTACAATAGTCTAGATGGCTGAGTACCATTGATTGTACCAGGTTACGGAAGATGGTCCTTGGGAAGAAAGATCTCACTCTTTTCAATTTCCACATTGAGTGGAACATCTTCTTGGTTGTGTTTTTCGCATGATTCTCAAGTGTTAGGTGTCGATCAATGGTAACTCCAAGAATTTTTAGGGTTTCCGAAATGAGAAGATTCAGTTTTGGTGTGTTGATAGTGGTGAATTTGTTCGTGTTATGTTGAGAGGTAAGTATTAGGCATTGGGTTTTTTCTGCATTGAGTTTCAGCTGAAATGCATCCGCTCATGAATGCATGATATGTAGACTCTGGTTGATGTCATTGGAAATTTCCTTTAGATCTTGTTTAAATGGTATGTAAATCGTTATGTTGTCTGCGTATATGTATGGGCTGAGGTTTTGGTTTGATAATAGTTTGGCCAGGGGTAACATCATTAAGTTGAAGAAGGTCGGTGAGAGGGGGGGATCCCTGTGGAACTCTGCATTCAGGTGTCCAAGTGGTTGATGTAGTCGAGTTAGATGTCACTTGGTATGATCGTGTGGTTAAGAACCCCTTGAACCAGTTGAGAACGTTGCCTCCAATTCGGAAGTACTCGAGGATATGTAGTAGTATTCCATGATCAACCATGTCGAAGGCGCTAGACATGTCGAATTGTAGAAGTAGTATGTTCTTGCCAGTTGCAATCAATTGTTTAAATTTATTCATGAGAGTAACTAATACTGTTTCAGTACTGTGGTTAGACCGAAATCCTGACTGGGAGTCGTGTAGTATTGAGAATTTGTTTAAATAATTTGTGAGGAAAGGTCACGTGATGCCACGCTGAAAAGCAGTTGAGGACGAGGAGAGCTCCTGCACCCCGACTGAAAAAGCGGGCACTACAGCTGCAAAACCGGACAGACCGACAATCAGAACATAACATTCTGAAGTACGGACCGCAACTTGCTGGGAGTCAGAGAGAGGGGCATTGATGGCGAGTAAATCGGTCCGGAAACAAGGAGATAAGGTGAAGGTGCCCCACTCACATAAAATGGCGGAGGCTAATGGCGGCGGCCCGGGTTCAGTGTGCTCCACGTGGGTTTCTGAAATCGTGACGGAGGCCACACAGGCGCTAAATGCCTCATTAGATCAAAAATTCCAGAAAATTACTGACAAACTGGAAACGATGGACGAAAAAATGGAGGCGCTCAAAGGAGAGTTCGCTACATCATGCCAGAGACTGTCGGACTTAGAAGACGAAATGCAAACAATGACCTCCGATAAAGATTCCCTGAAAGCCAGAGTAACAGAATTAGAAAACAAACTCGATGACCTGGAAAACAGGTCTCGCAGGGGGAATCTGCGACTGGTGGGGCTAACGGAGGCTGTTACTGAAATCGAAATTCGCCCCTTTTTAGAAGATTGGCTCACTAAGACACTACAATTGCAGTCTTCGGCTGGCCCGCTCCGCATCGAGTGGGCACACAGACTAGGCCCCAGGAGACCAAGAGATGCTAAACCAAGAGTGGTTATTTTGAAACTACTCAACTACGTTCAAAAAACGGAGATTCGTGGAGCAATTCGGGCTAAGGGTCCCTTGAAATATGACAACAAAACTATTCTCTGCTTTCAAGACTTCTTAATGAGAGTCTCGCTACTCAGGAAAGCATACTCGCAGATTTGTTCAACGCTACATCAGACACAGGTGCAATTTGCATTATTGTACCCTGCACGGCTCAAGATATTCACAGATGGAAAGGCCACTTTTTTTGACTCTCACCAGAGGCGGCCCGCGAGTTCTTGAACAAGCATGACTCACTGCAACAGAGAGCAGCAGAGTGAAGGCAAGAGGAGTGATTACGACTTAACATAAGGAGAGGGATCCATCGCTGGTATCGATAAAACCTTGCACTTTGGATTACAAGGCACAAATATAATTTCATGAGACGAATGATTGACGTCGCTTTGTTGTTGGACAAACCACGGTTTCGGACCATCATAACTTGGTAAACTGTGAGTAATGCGACCAATGATGGGATGTATCAGGGATCACAATAGAGACTTTGGCAGAGCTTCCTAGAGGGGCAATAGAAATTTCACACGGACTGTGCTTTACAAAATGGAAATCTTCCCCCCCCCCCCCCCCCCCCGGGTTACTATTGCAGCGGATGGGGGCTTTCGACATGAGGCAGCTCTGAAATAATACGACTGACAAAGAGTTACCAGAATTCAAAAGATGTGCAGTTTTTGGTACCAAGGTGGGAACCTGGGACAATTCGACCAAAGCAGCAGACAGGAGATTTACAAATGATACCAAAATGAGTGCAGCTTATCAAGCAGACAGAGATGTTGACGTATTTGGAGGGTGGAAAAGGGGGAATCTATAAGCATTACAGAGGGACATTTGAAGTATGATTTGAAAAGACACAGACAAAGTGGGAACCAATGGTTATAACTGTTTAAAGATTGATCAGACTGATACGAGTTGGAGGGGAGGGGAAGGGGGGGGGAGGAAAAAAAGGGGGGGAAACCACATATCAGGAAGAGAGAGGAAGGAGATGAGATGAGGGAAAAGGAAAAGAGAAGAAAAACTGCACATGGATGGAGAAAATAGGCAGAAGCTGGATCCACTGGACAGTCAAGTCTGCGGAGGACCCAGCTTTTACTTACAGATGTAGGACAAGAAACGAAGAAGAAAGGCGGAAAGTAAAGAAATAAATGGAAAGGAAGCCCTGGAAATGGAGTTAAGAGGACAGATAGCAGCAGAATCGGATACTGGGCCAGCATGATCAGAAAAACAAAGTCACCAGACAACAAAGGTAGAAAAGAAAATTTTATTTTCATTATAGTGTTTGGAATATGTGCAATTTGAGAATCAGGTGCTCAACATTAAAAGTTAATATTTATTTACTTATTTATGGCATTTTATCCCACATTAAACATGAATTAGGGTGTTTTGTGGCTGTACATGAGAATTGTGATATTATGATCCCTTGTTTCATATTGTTGACGGTCTACATTTTCCGTATGGGTGGTATATTGGTGTATTAAGTTCTGCCCAGTGTAATATTTATGGTACAGTAAGGTTCTGAGTGTGTTTTTGGACAAAGTTGTGCATAGTGTTTTGCAGTTGAGCGATTGTGGTTAGTATATGCTTTGAGCAACCACTTTATTCTTTGACATATGATACATATCTAATATGTAAATTTAATAAAAGGTATTAATTGTGACTTTTATTTTTATTTTTTTTCTGTGTGTTATCAACAATTATGGATTTAAGCTCCACCCCTGACCCCGCCCCCTTTAGCCTCCCCAACCAGTTGGGCCACCGACCGCCTATGGGGATAGGCAGGAGAAGGCTTCGACAGCAACTCCAGTAGTTGGAACATAAGGACAGTGCCAGATGGACTTCTACAGTCTTATGTCCCAGAAATGGCAATGAAAGACCAGGTTCAAGTATTTTATACCGCACTCATTCTTGGTTTAATCCTGAATTGATAATGAGTGTAGCTGTTGGGCTGACTGGGTGGACCATTCAAGTCTTTATATGTCATCATCTACTATGTTGTTATGCTAGATGTTTTATACAGCGGTTAACATGTGCTGTTACTGCAGTGCATTCAGGCTTTCTAGAACTGTGAGTTAACATGTAGGGGCTGGTAGTTGGGAGGCGGGGATAGTGCTGGGCAGACTTATACGGTCTGTGCCAGAGCTGGTGATGGGAGGCGGGGATAGTGCTGGGCAGACTTATACGGTCTGTGCCAGAGCCGGTGGTTGGGAGGTGGGGCTGGTGGTTGGGAGGCGGGGATAGTGCTGGGCAGACTTATACGGTCTGTGCCCTGAAGAGGACAGGTACAAATCAAAGTAGGGTATACACAAAAAGTAGCACATACGAGTTTATCTTGTTGGGCAGACTGGATGGACCGTGCAGGTCTTTTTCTGCCGTCATCTACTATGTTAGGTTCCCACTTTGGCAGAAAATACTGTTACAATTAAGCATATAATACTGTTCGATGGTTTAGTTTGGTTTGAGTTAACAGAAATGTTAGCTGTAGGCAATGGGTTACTATATGTTACATTCAAAGACAAGCCTACAGGGGGGCAACTGTTTGGAGGAAGGGGTGGGGAGTTCTCTATCGAGGTGACCTAAGAAGCTTTGCTCGGCACAGAAAGACTGTGTGCGGGCAAACCTCAGGGGAGGGTAAATTCAACTCTGCAGGGTGTGAGTAGCGGGAGCGCGACGGCGGCCCAGGGGGGGGGGGGACGGTCAAGGGATTAGTGAGGAAAGACCAAGAGGTCAATCTGCGGAACGGGGGAGAGTTGGAGGCTGGGCTGACCCTCCCTTGTATGATAATGGAGAAACGGCTGATTAAGAGAGAACCGAAAGGCGAGGGATGAGACCTCTGCGATTTATTTCATGGAATGTGAGCGGGGTAACTTCCCCGATCAAACGCCAAAAAATATTGCAACTCCTGAACCAAAAGAGGGCAGATGTGGTGTTTTCGCAAGAGACCCACCTATCTTCGGCAGGTAGTTATCTGGTTCTTGCCGCGTTTGAGTAAGAAGAACCGACATTTCAGCCACCGTGAAGAAAGCCAGAGCACGTTGGCTGAAACATCTGTTCCACTTACTCAGACGGACAACCACAACATCATAATCCGTAAATGATTTTATGAACCATCGTGCAGACCTTGAATGTAGTACGTTCTTTAAGTGGGAGCCAGTGTAGTTTCTCTCTTAGGGGTTTTGCACTTTCATATTTTGTTTTTCCAAATATGAGTCTGGCTGCGGTATTCTGGGCCGTCTGAAGTTTCTTGATGGTCTGTTCTTTACAGCCAGCATAGAGTGTGTTGCAATAGTCCAGGTGACTTAGTACCATTGACTGTACCAGGTTTCGAAAAATGGCTCTTGGGAAGAAAGATTTTACTCTTGAGTTTCCACATGGAGTAGAACATCTTCTTCATTGTATTCTTCACGTGGTTTTCGAGTGTGAGATTTCGATCAATGGTAACTCCAAGAATTTTCAAAGTGTTTGAAACGGGAAGGGAAAAGTTTTGGTATATTTATGGTGGTGAATTTACTTGTATTATGTTGTGAGGTGAGTATAAGTCATTGTGTTTTTTCTGCGTTACGTTTTAGCTGGAATGCATCAGCCCAAGAGTGCATGAGTTGGAAACTTTGGTTGATGTCGTTAGTGATTTCCTTTAGATCATGTTTGAATGGGATGTATAGGTTGAAGAGGGTTGGTGAGAGGGGGGATCCTTGAGGAACTCCGCATTCAGGTGTCCATGGGATAGCCGCATTGGCTGTTACTTCGTATGATCTTGTGGTCAGGAATCCTTTAAACCAGTTGAGAACGTTACCTCCGACTCCAAAGTATTCTAGGATATGGAGTAATATTCCGTGGTTGACCATGTCGAAGGCACTGGACATGTCAAATTGTAAGAGAAGTATGTTGTTACCAGTTGCAATTGTTTGTGGCCTAGTGGTTAGGGTGGTGGACTTTGGTCCTGGGGAACTGAGGAACTGAGTTCGATTCCCACTTCAGGCACAGGCAGCTCCTTGTGACTCTGGGCAAGTCACTTAACCCTCCATTGCCCCATGTAAGCCGCATTGAGCCTGCCATGAGTGGGAAAGCACGGGGTAACAAAAATAAAAATAAACTAGTACTGTTTCAGTGCTGTGGTTCGACCAAAATCCTGATTGAGATTCATGAAGAATTGAGAATTTATTTAAGTAGTTAGTGAGCTGTGTTGTCACCAAGCCCTCCATAAGTTTGGTTATCAACGGGTAGATGCTACTGGACGATAATTGGTTAATTCATTTGTATTTTTCTTTGCGTCTTTAGGTAGCGGAGTAAGCAGAATATTTCCTTTATCCTTTGGGAAGAGACCATTTTGTAGCATGTAGTTCAGGTGACTCGTTGGGTCTGTTTTGAGATGTTGAGGGGCAGATCTTATGAGGTTTCTAAAAAAAATTTTTTTTAATGTTTTGTTACATTTGTACCCCGTGCTTTCCCACTCATGGCAGGCTCAATGCGGCTTACATATACAGGTACTTATTTGTACCTGGGGCAATGGAGGGTTAAGTGACTTGCCCAGAGTCACAAGGAGCTGCCCGTGCCTGAAGTGCGAATCGAACTCAGTTCCCCAGTTCCCCAGGACCAGAGTCCACCACCCTAACCACTAGGCCACTCCTCCAGATGTCTAATTTGCATTGTGATTTGGCGTATCTTCCAAGTGATTGGGAGATGTTATCGATCGAGAGTGTGTCAAAGTTGGTCCATGATCGGTCTGCTGGAAATTCCCCAGGTAATGGATCTAAACATTCAAGGAGGTTTACATAGTCAGTTGCGTTGGTGGGTATCATGAGTCGTAATTTAATAATTTTCTCTTTGAAGTAATTCGCAAGATTGTTTGCTGATGGGGTGTCTATGTTGTTAGAGGTAACCGGTGTGGTATTTAGTAGTTTGTTTACGAGTTGGAAGAGTTTATGTGTATCCTTGTAGTCTGGTCCGATTTTAGGTTTATAATATGATCTTTTAGTTTGTCTGATTGTGTATTTGTATTTTCTTTGTAGCTGTTTCCATTCGTTGAGTGCAGAATCGTCTCTTTTCTTATTCCATGCTCGTTCTAATCTTCTGACTTGTGTTTTTAATTCTTTTAGTTCTTCATTAAACAATGGTATCGAGTTCTTTCTGTGTGATGTTCTGGTTTGAAGTGGTGCTATGTTGTCCAATATGCTTCTGCATCTGTTGTCCCATTCATGGAGAAATTGGGGTGAGTCTGTTGGTGATGTCCATTTGTTGTTGTAGAATTCTTGCCAAAATGTTAGTGGGTCTATTTTGCCTCTCGTGGTGTAGGTTAGTTGTTCTTGTTTATGTTGTGAGACTTTTGTTCACCAGTAGAGGGAAAGGTTTGCTTTGTAGTGATCGGACCATGGTATAGCTGTCCATTTTGTATCTGTTAGTGCGAAATTTAGTTCTGTAGAGAATTTGTGTGTAATGATGTGTAATGTGTGTCCTTTAATATGGGTGGGTTGCATATTTGGCCAGTGAAGCTCCCATAGTTGGAGGAAGTCCTTGCATTCACATACGTTTGTTAGGTTAGTATCCTCAAGGTGAAGGTTGATGTCTCCTGCTATGAGAAGGTTTTGGGTAGAAACACATGTGCTCGATATGAAATCCATAAAATGTGTTTGGCAGGAGATCACGTGACGCCATGCCGGAGAGAGGACGCATGTAAAGCGCTCTCCGACCTCGATCCTCGCCCCCTTTAAGATTCTGGCTATTTACAACCCTAAAACGCAAGCCTAAATAACATCGGAAGGGAGGTTGAAGTCCTGGCAATCGTTGCGGGTGTCGAGTAACGAAATGACAACAAAAGCAAGCGCTAAGGAACGCTTGCGACAGAAATCGGCGGACCCAAAGATGGCGGCCTCACCTAGCATGATCGGCTCCTCGGTCTCATCCACGTGGGTCGCCGAAATAACGGCGGAAATGACTACAGTACTGGAAGAGCTTCTGGAAAGAAGATTATCACCTATAGATTCTAAATTAGAGAAGCTGCAGACCCGCATGGAGGACTTGACGCGGGAATGTATAGCGTTCCAGGCCCGAACAAGTGAAGTGGAA
The DNA here is from genome assembly GCF_901765095.1 of Microcaecilia unicolor. Taxonomy (NCBI): domain Eukaryota; kingdom Metazoa; phylum Chordata; class Amphibia; order Gymnophiona; family Siphonopidae; genus Microcaecilia; species Microcaecilia unicolor. The sequence goes on from NC_044031.1 coordinate 7,799,372, forward strand.
GAGCGGGTCACGGAAGTGGAAGCCGGACAGAAACAACTTCGGGAGCAAGTAGAAACGATGGAACAAAAAATCGAGGACCTTGAAAACCGGTCCAGAAGAAATAATTTGCGATTAGTGGGATTCCCCGAGGCCATAGGAGGCAGAGATCTGGTGGGGGTTTTGGAGCGCTGGCTCACGGCGAGAATAAAATTCCCAGACACCATCGGCCCCCTGAGAGTGGAAAGAGCACATCGATTAGGGGTACGTCGTGAGCAAGCCGCTAAACCGCGAGTTATAATCCTAAAGGTGTTAAATTTCGCCCACAAACAGTTGATCCTCCAAGCTGCAAGGAACGAGAGCAACCTACAGTATGAGCAGAAGAGGATTCTTTGCTTTCAGGACTACTCGGTGGGTGTAGCAGAGAAAAGACGTGCTTTTTCCCCAATCTGCTCACAATTATTTAACTTGAAGATCCGCTTCGCGTTGTTATACCCAGCGCGATTGAGAGTCACTCATAATGGGGTAGTTCATTTATATGAATCGGTGGAAGAAGCGAAAGGCTTTCTACAGCGGCTGGAGAAGGGAGAGGTGACCGAAACCAGCACTGCTTCCCCATCTTAAGCAGAAAACGATCTGCAAATGCAAGAATTGTTTGGGGAAGTTAAATGTCAATTTGGAGCCCCAGGTTGGAGGGACTTGGAAGCTATAAGTTCTACAGAGAGAAAGAGAAGATCTGGAGCAGGAGCAAGGGCAGCCACTCCAGATGTGAGAAAGGAATTGTTTAAGACATGTTATTTTTCCTATGTTTCTTTCATCTGTTTGTAGTTGCTGGGGATCATGAAGAGAGATATAATGGGGGGTGGGTCTAGAAGAGTGAAGGGATGGAAACTAAAGCAATACTGGTATAAATGAACTGCAAATAAGGGGTCTCCCAAAGCAAGCAAAATGAGTCTTGAACAATGTATTGAGATGATGTATAGGAGGTTCCCAACTGTTTCATTATCCTTTATCCTTCCTTTCCTTTTCTTAAAGGTACGGTTTCAATGATGGTAAATATAAAGAAATGTTATGTAGGGTTATGATGTTAATGTTCTAACCAATGCAGGGGGGGAGGACTAGAGGCGTTAAAAGTGATTGGTCCCTTATTGAGGGACACAAGTCTGGGGGAATGGGAACTGAGGCGGGAAGAGGGAGGAAACAGACAAATGGGGGGGACAGGAGGGTAAGGGGGGAATTAGAGGGGGATAGGCGGTCAACCAATGTATGGGGGAAAAAGAAGGATCGAGGACAAGGGATGAATCATGAGCGATGGCAGGAATGGAGGGGCATAGGCTGGGATGCCCTTCTGCAAGGAAAAGTTGGTTTTGTAGCGAGGCAGACACGATATAACTCATCTATAGTTTATGGTTAGATGTGTCACCTGGAATGTGGGAGGTATCAACTCACCGATTAAAAGAACAAAAATATTACAGCACTTGCAGAGACATAAAATAGACATCGCTTTGCTGCAAGAAACACACCTTAGCCAAGAAGAACACACTAAGTTAAAGACATGGTGGGTGGAGGAATGTATTTCGGCAGGAGCACAGGGGAAGAAAGGAGGGGTGGCGGAGTTAATTAGGAAAGGGGTGGCAGCGGCAGTCCGACTTCTTAAAGGAGATCCAAAGGGCAGATATGTGTTGGTGGAGGTGGAGATGGCGGGTCAAACGATTCTAATTTGTAATCTCTATGCACCAAACCAATATGACAAGCAATTTTACAACCAGGTAATAGCCCACCTTCTCCAACACTCCAAAACTCATATACTAGTAGGGGGAGATTTCAACACGGTGTGGGATCCCTCAATAGACAGCTCTAGGGGGCAGAGAAGTGATAATACAGCGTCCAATAAGGGCCTGAAGCGTCTGGGACAAATGATGGACTTAATAGATACGTGGAGAGTCCTACATCCTGGTGAGCGGGATTATACCCACCATGCACGGGCGCATGCATCTCAGGCTAGAATAGATTATATATTCACATCAGAAGCTATGTTTGGAGGGATTAGAGAAGTAAATATAGGGCCTTACACGATATCAGATCATGCATGGGTGTATATAGAGTGGAACATGGGAGACACAAGATCTAAGGACGGCTCTTGGCAGTTTCCATTAGAGCTGTTCAAAGATGGGACATTCAGAGAGAAATTAAAGGAACGATGGGAAGATTATATGACCCTGAACACACAACATGTAGGAGACCCGGTTCTGTTTTGGGATGCAGCAAAGGCAGTACTCCGTGGGGAAATAATTAGTTACTATCACCATGTGAAGAAAGCCCGAAACAGAGAAATTTTATGTTTGAGTGCATTGGTCTGTCAAGCCCGGAAAGCATATGGACAGAGACAAACAGACGCCCACCGTAGCAAACTCTTAGAAACACAGACGGCACTCAATGTGCTGCTACATCAGCGGGCATCTAAATCCCAGCTGTACTACAAATATCAGCTACATAGATTCGGCAATAAGGCAGGACGTCTGATGGCTAGACTGGCAAATCCAAGAGGCAGTAAAAGACAAATACTCCAAATACGGGGAGAACAGGGAAAGATAGAGACTAAAGCTGAGCAATCTGTCCCTAAAATCGAGTGTAATACCGGAAGACTGGAGGGTAGCCAATGTTACTCCGATTTTTAAGAAAGGTTCCAGAGGAGATCCGGGAAATTATAGACCGGTGAGTCTGACGTCGGTGCCGGGCAAGATGGTGGAGGCTATTATTAAGAATAAAATTGCAGAGCATATACAAAAACATGGACTGATGAGACAAAGTCAGCACGGATTTAGTGAAGGGAAGTCTTGCCTCACCAATCTAATGCATTTTTTTTGAGGGGGTAAGCAAACATGTGGACAATGGGGAGCCGGTTGATATTGTATATCTGGATTTTCAGAAGGCGTTTGACAAAGTGCCGCACGAAAGACTCCTGAAGAAATTGCAGAGTCATGGAATCGGAGGTAGGGTATTATTATGGATTAAGAACTGGTTGAAAGATAGGAAGCAGAGAGTAGGATTGCGTGGCCAGTATTCTCAGTGGAGGAGGGTAGTTAGTGGGGTCCCGCAGGGGTCTGTGCTGGGTCCGTTGCTTTTTAATGTATTTATAAATGACCTAGAGATGGGAATAACTAGTGAGGTAATTAAATTCGCCGATGACACAAAATTATTCAGGGTCGTCAAGTCGCAGGAGGAATGTGAACGATTACAGGAGGACCTTGCGAGACTGGGAGAATGGGCGTGCAAGTGGCAGATGAAGTTCAATGTTGACAAGTGCAAAGTGATGCATGTGGGTAAGAGGAACCCGAATTATAGCTACGTCTTGCAAGGTTCCGCGTTAGGAGTTACAGATCAAGAAAGGGATCTGGGTGTCGTCGTCGATGATACGCTGAAACCTTCTGCTCAGTGTGCTGCTGCGGCTAGGAAAGCGAATAGAATGTTGGGTGTTATTAGGAAGGGTATGGAGTCCAGGTGTGCGGATGTTATAATGCCGTTGTATCGCTCCATGGTGCGACCGCACCTGGAGTATTGTGTTCAGTACTGGTCTCCGTATCTCAAAAAAGATATAGTAGAATTGGAAAAGGTACAGCGAAGGGCGACGAAAATGATAGTGGGGATGGGACGACTTTCCTATGAAGAGAGGCTGAGAAGGCTAGGGCTTTTCAGCTTGGAGAAGAGACGGCTGAGGGGAGATATGATAGAAGTGTATAAAATAATGAGTGGAATGGATCGGGTGGATGTGAAGCGACTGTTCACGCTATCCAAAATACTAGGACTAGAGGGCATGAGTTGAAGCTACAGTGTGGTAAATTTAAAACGAATCGGAGAAAATTTTTCTTCACCCAACGTGTAATTAGACTCTGGAATTCATTGCCGGAGAACGTGGTACGGGCGGTTAGCTTGACGGAGTTTAAAAAGGGGTTAGATAGATTCCTAAAGGACAAGTCCATAGACCGCTATTAAATGGACTGGAAAAATTCCTCATTTTTAGGTATAACTTGTCTGGAATGTTTTTACGTTTGGGGAGCGTGCCAGGTGCCCTTGACCTGGATTGGCCACTGTCGGTGACAGGATGCTGGGCTAGATGGACCTTTGGTCTTTCCCAGTATGGCACTACTTATGTACTTATGTACTAAATCTGTCAAACTTTCGCTGCATTTTATAGTAAACTATACGCAAAGCCGGAAGAGCAAGGATTGCCAGAGTCTATGTATTTAGACAATTTAAACTTACCATCCATCAGTCAGCAAGACAGAGACAAAATGAACAAGCCAATTGAAGTTGAGGAAGTGTTACTGGGGATAGCACAAGGAAAACGGCAAAAAGCACCAGGCCCAGATGGGCTAAGAATAGAATTCTATAAAATATTAGGAGACAGCATTGCCCCAACATTGACCAATTATTTTAATAAAATGATAGATATGGAGCAATCGCCGGAGGGTTTGGCTCTAGCGCAAATAGTGGTGCTACCAAAGCCAGGGAGAGACTTATTAAGTCCGGAGTCATACCGTCCGATTTCTCTTCTGAATGTGGATTTTAAACTGTTGGCAAAAATAATGGCTAACCGTGTAAAAAGAGTACTGCCAAAGTTAATACATGAGGCACAAGTAGGCTTCGTAGAAGGCAGAGTAATTGCTAAAAACCTCAGGAAAATCATAGCGGCCTTGGAAATGCGGAGGCGCAGGAGCGCCCAGTCTTTACTTATCAGCTTTGATGCCGAAAAGGCTTTTGACAGAGTACACTGGGCGTTCCTGTTCGCAACGCTGGAAAAATATGGGTTTAGCGGCAGGTTCCTGGTGGCAGTACGGACCCTGTATCATAGGCCGAAGGCAAAAATAAGAATCAATGGGGTGGAATCAGAGGAGTTCTTAATACAACGGGGAACTCGTCAGGGGTGCCCCTTGTCCCCGATGCTGTTTGTCTTGACTCTTGACCCGTTGATTCGAGAGATAATAGATAACCCGTTGGTAAAAGGGATGCAAATGGGGCGCTCAGTATTCAAAATAGCGGCCTTTGCAGGTGACCTCCTAGTCATGATCACAGAACCACGGGCATCCCTCTCGGCGTTAATGGAAATTCTGAAAGAATATGGAGACTATGCAGGCCTTAAGCTGAATTTAGCGAAATCGGAAGCACTAGCTTCATCACTAACAGTTAAGCAGCTATGGACTCAGGATTTTCCCTTGAGATGGGCAGATAAGTCATTTAAATATTTAGGAATCAGATTGACCATGGACTTAGAGAATTTATATGAGATTAACATAAACATCATGGTGGATGAAACTAAACGTCAGTTAGAGAAATGGGAGGGTCTCCCATTGACGCTGAGAGGCAGGATAAACCTAATTAGAATGGTAATACTTCCGAGATGGTTATATCTCATGCAGACGCTCCCCGTGCGAATGCTGAAGAAAGATTTGACAAGAGTCATGAGGGTATTCAGTAGGTTTTGCTGGGCACAAAAGAAACCCAAAATGCAAACTCCGTTATTAGTGGGAGGATGGGGTCATAGAGGCCTAGGATTGCCAAATCTGGCTGGATATAATCAGGCATGTCTATTAAGGCATATAGGAGATTGGGTCGGCCAGACTAATTTATTCACACCGCTAGATATAGAAGAAGAATACTTTGCCCCTTATGACATGGTCACTTTGCTGCATCTGAAACAAGACCGGCTCCCGGCTCACCTCAAACGATGTTTGTTGCTTCAACCGCTGAAAGCAGCATGGAGGTGGATGATTAAAAAATTGGGAGGGAGTGCCACAACATCAGAGCTCTTATCATTTAGAGGGAACCCGAACTTTGAACCAGGTCAAAGTAATTCGGTATTTTTCAGATGGGGACAACTAGGAATTATAAGAGTGGAGCATTTATTAGGAGCTGCAGCGACAATTATCCCATTTGAGGAACTACAGGCAAAGATTGGGACTACATGGGGAGACCGATTCGCTTATGCCCAAGCCAAACACTACATCTTAGCCTTGCATCAATCAGATTTACAGAGGAAATTAGGGGGTAAAATACGGACATTCTTCCAACCCATGGAGGTGGCGGGGGTGACAGTATCAAACATATATAAAATGTTGCAGAAACGAACCCCACCACACAACCTAAACTATATAATACAAAAATGGGAAAAAGAATCGGGAACCACCCTAGCGGGATGGGACATTGGGGCAACACTGGCACATATCCCGGCCCTCACAATAGATGAGAGAGAATGTGGATTCAGAGTGGTGGTGAGGGCTTACATGTCTGGACGGCAGCGGGGACACATAGGCGGCACAACAGAGGAGAAATGTGTTAAATGTGATTACATACCCCACACTCTATACCATGCCTTTTGGGGATGTCCAAGAGTAAAAGCTTTTTGGGGAGAGATCCAGAGATTTATGTCTTTTATAGTAAAGAAACCAGTGGGTGGAACCTGGGATCATTATGTACTAGATACACAAACAGCATTCCAAACGCAGATAGGGGGGGGATAGAATATGGTGTCGCAAAGTATGTTTGGTGGCTAGAAAAACTATCTTACAAAGTTGGATCTCATCAGACCCCCCGGCTTACTGGCATTGGAGGAACCAAGTGCACGAGTTGGCTACTTGGGAAGCCAGGGAAGCAAAGGGATCTCTGAAACGGAAAAACAATTTTGTAAAGATCTGGGATCATTACATACAAGAACTAAGCCCACACGGACGAAGTCTGCTTCTTAATTTGCTGTAATCCTGATATGGAGAGCGAACCCACCTACAAAACAGCCCCACATATAAGGTTGACATGCAGGGAAGGGGAGGGAGATACCCCTGGGATATCAGAACCAAGCCCAGAGGGGATAAGGGAATATAGGAGCTATTAAAGAGAACTGAACATGTAGATTATTCGGATGTATGAGTACCAAGGGATTGGGAGGGGAAGCGGGGAGGGGGAGGATGAGGAGAAAGGGAGGGGGGAAACTAAAAGTGTGAAGATCATGATCAGAATTGAGTTGGCTTATAGAGCAAAAGTCGTTGATGATTCAGCCTAGTAAGAAACATTGTGTGATTAATAAGCTAAATGCTGATAAGCCTGTTCAACCATAACAACTCACAGTCAATTCAGGGGTAGGGGGAATGAGGGCAGGGGAGAAAAATGTTAAAACGTTTTGAATACTGTTCAGTAATGTGTGTGATTAATGCAGCATAACTCATTTGTGAAATGTGTCAAGTAAAATGTACTGTTTGGATTTAATATGCTGCAATGTTAATAAAAACTGTTAAAACATAAAATGTGTTTGGCAGTCTTGCCAGTTACCTGGTGGTCTATAGAACAGGATAATGTTTAGGTGGTCGTGTAGGGTTGGGTGGTTGATTCTAACTGAAGCAATTTCGAGTTGGGGAAGTATGGATTCGGCTGTTGTTGTGACGGTGAATTGGGATCTATAGATTATAGCTATGCCTCCTCCTCTTTTTCCATTCCTTGTCCAGTGGGTAATTTTGTACCCTGGAGGGCATAGCTCTAAAATTATGGGTTCTTTGAGGTCTTGGATCCAGGTTTCGCTTCACGGTAAACCTGGAGGACGTAATGGGGCAGTTCGGCAAACTGAAGAGTAGCAAATCTCCTGGACCGGATGGTATTCATCCTAGAGTACTGATAGAACTGAAAAACGAGCTTGCGGAGCTACTGCTAGTGATATGCAACTTATCCTTAAAATCGAGAGTGGTACCGGAAGATTGGAAGGTGGCCAATGTAACGCCCATTTTTCAAAAAGGCTCCAGGGGAGATCCGGGAAATTATAGACCGGTGAGTCTGACGTCGGTGCCAGGGAAAATGGTAGAGGCTATTATTAAAAACAAAATTACAGAGGACATGGATTACTGAGACCAAGTCAGCATGGCTTTTGTGTGGGGAAATCTTGCCTGACCAATTTACTTCAATTCTTTGAAGGAGTGAACAAACATGTGGACAAAGGGGAGTCGGTTTATATTGTGTATCTGGATTTTCAAAAGGCGTTTGACAAGGTACCTCATGAAAGGCTACAGAGGAAATTGGAGGGTCATGGGATAGAAGGAAATGTCCTATTGTGGATTAAAAACTGGTTGAAGGATAGGAAACAGAGAGTGGGGTTAAATGGGCAGTATTCACAATGGAGAAGGGTAGTTAGTGGGGTTCCTCAGGGGTCCGTGCTAGGACCGCTGCTTTTTAATATATTTATAAATGATTTAGAGATGGGAGTAACTAGCGAGGTAATTAAATTTGCTGATGACACAAAGTTATTCAAAGTCGTTAAATCGCGACAGGATTGTGAAAAATTACAAGAGGACCTTACGAGACTGGGAGACTGGGCGGCTAAATGGCAGATGATGTTTAATGTGAGCAAGTGCAAGGTGATGCATGTGGGAAAAAAGAACCCGAATTATAGCTATGTCATGCAAGGTTCCACGTTAGGAGTTACGGACCAAGAAAGGGATCTGGGTGTCGTCGTCGATAACACACTGAAACCTTCTGCTCAGTGTGCTGCTGCGGCTAAGAAAGCAAATAGAATGTTGGGTATTATTAGGAAAGGTATGGAAAACAGGTGTGAGGATGTTATAATGCCGTTGTATCGCTCCATGGTGCGACCGCACCTTGAGTATTGTGTTCAATTCTGGTCGCCGCATCTCAAGAAAGATATAGTAGAATTGGAAAAGGTGCAGCGAAGGGCGACTAAAATGATAGCGGGGATGGGACGACTTCCCTATGAAGAAAGACTAAGGAGGCTAGGGCTATACAGCTTGGAGAAGAGACGGCTGAGGGGAGACATGATAGAGGTATATAAAATAATGAGTGGAGTGGAACAGGTGGATGTGAAGCGTCTGTTCACGCTTTCCAAAAATACTAGGACTAGGGGGCATGCGATGAAACTACAGTGTAGTAAATTTAAAACAAATCAGAGAAAATATTTCTTCACCCAACGTGTAATTAAACTCTGGAATTCGTTGCCGGAGAAAGTGGTGAAGGCGGTTAGCTTAGCAGAATTTAAAAAGGGGTTGGACGGATTCCTAAAGGACAAGTCCATAAACCGCTACTAAACGGAAAAATCCAAAATTCCAGGAATAACATGTATAGAATGTTTGTACGTTTGGGAAGCTTGCCAGGTGCCCTTGGCCTGGATTGGCCGCTGTCGTGGACAGGATGCTGGGCTCGATGGACCCTTGGTCTTTTCCCAGTATGGCATTACTTATGTACTTATGTACTTAAATAAGAAATCGAGATTGTCTGTTGTGATCCAATCGGTTAGAGTTGTAGTTTTGTTAACTACCGATCTGACATTTATATAACCCATGTGTATTAGTTGGTGGGGTTCGGTTGGGGTCGAAGATGTGATGATTTTTATTAGTTGTCTGTCCTCTTGGTATTTGAGTTTGTTTTGTCCCTTTTTTTCCTTTCTGTTGGTTGTGTTCGTAGGTGGTAGGTTTTCCATTCCATTTTTTAATCTTTTGGGTGGGTGTATTGTTTTTGGGTTGTGTGCATGGTTTGTGTCCTGTAGGTAGATTATTGTCTGTGAGAGGAGTCGTCAGTGCATGGTGGATTAGGGAGAGACAATAGATGATTAGGAGTAATTTGTTAGTGTTCATGTTGGCGATAGTTTGTATAGTGCAGTTGGAGCGAGCGTAGGTTAGTGTTCAGTCCTGCAATTTAGTGGTGATTGGTTAGAATTTGCAGTCAGCAGGGCCGTGCCAACACGGTAAGCGGGGTAAGCACAGCAGGGGGGGCGCCGTCCTCTGGGGTGCGGCGCCGCCGCACCATGCTTACCTCGCTCGCCCTCCCGCTCCCATTGCTCAATTGCCCGCCCTCTTCTCCCCCCCAACATCCCTTTTCTTTTCTTTTCCTTTTAAATTTACCTCCGTCTGGCAGCACAGCGTCAGTGAAGGAGGCGGCGCTCCTGACATGTCTAGCGTTCCCTTCGCTCAGTGTTCCGCCTTCTTCTGACGTCAAGGAAATGACATCAGAAGAAGGCGGGGCACTAAGCGAAGAGAAGGCTAGACACGTCGGGAGCGCCGCCTCCTTCACTGACGCTGCGCCTGCGCTGCCGGACAGAGGTAAATTTAAAAGGAATAAAAAAGAAAAGGGATGTTGAGGGGGGAGAAGAGGGCGGGCAGTTGGGACATGGGAGCGGGAGGTCAGGGGAGAGAGGAGCATGGATGCGAGGGGGGGGAAGAGGGCGGGCAGTTGGGACATGGGAGCGGGAGGTATGATTGGCTAATGGTGAATCTTTTCCTGTGAACTTCAGGATCAGCTAACGCCCAACTTAGTTTATCTGGGGAACAAGCACCCTGAAGGTTTAGTCTTGCATCTTGCAGCCTGTCTGATAAAGAGCAGTTATAGGGCTAAACGATATCTATGTACAAAGACCAAAATGTGCTTTTAAATATCAACTTGAATATAATCATATATTCTGTATTCATCCCTGGTAGTGATTAGCTTGGAAATGTATTCCCAACAGGAGGGGGTGGAAAATTTACAATTAATTATACAGATTTTTTATTGAACTCGTTAAACTGCTGTTCTCCTACAGTACTATACAATGCTCTTTTTTTATTTATTTAGAAAAAGATGACCCTAAGAACAGTAATGCAGAGACACATAAATGGAAGCTCAGTGAGAAGCCTGAAGAGGAAAAGATGTTCTCAGAAAGAGAGAAAGAAGAGACTTCGTCCTGTTCTGACTGGGGAGAAAAGGGAAAAAATCAAAATAAACAAAAACCTTCAACAGGAAGCTCAGCTCTGTGTGAACATTGTACCAGTAATATCACACAAACAGTGGAAGAACAGACAAACCCAATGAGAGTTCAGAAATGTTTGTGTGATGGATGTGAGATATTCCTTAATGATCATTTAACTCTGAAATCACATCAGAGATCCGATACTGAAGAGAGACCATATACAGGTACGGACTGTGGGAAAACCTTCAGTCAAAAGAGAGAACTACAGCAGAAAACATGCATAAGAGAGACACACTGTATAGGTTCTGAGTGTGGGAAAGATTTCAGTAGGAAGAAAGAGAAACATGAGAACAATAATAAAGAAACTAGAGTGTGTACAACGACAGTAGATGAGAAAACCTTTATCAATAAAGGAAGCGTTACAAAATACCAGAAAAATGACACTGATGAGGGATTATCTGCATGTTCTAGTCATGACAAAAGCTTCAGACAGGAAGAAAATGTCATAAGAAATGCAAAATTCCAGCCAGAAGAGATACTAGTTTCAAGTGCTGAATGTAAGAAAAAATTCAGCCATAGAGAAGAATTAACAGATCATAAAACACCTCAGACTGGTGAAGAATCAATGACTACTACTAAACCTGAAAAAGTCTTTTGCAGAAAGACAGACCTCTCAAACTACCAGAAAATTCAGAAAAATGAAAACTTGTGTACTTCTGCTGACAGTGGTACAAGTGCTTGCTGGAAAAGAAACCTCCCAATGCACAAGAGAAACCACAAAGGAATGACACCATTCATCTGCAGTGAGTGTAATAAAAGCTTCAGTCGGAAGGGAAACCTCACCAGACACCAGAGAATTCACACAGGAATGAAACCATTCATCTGCAGTGAGTGTAATAAAAGCTTCAGTCAGAAGGAATACCTCACCAACCACCAGAGAATCCACACAGGAGTGAAACTGTTTATCTGCACTGAGTGTAATAAAAGCTTCACTCATAAAACAAGCCTCACAAAACACCGGAGATTCCACACAAGAGTGAAACCATTCATCTGCACTGAGTGTAATAAAAGCTTCATTCGGAAGGCAAACCTCACAGAACACCAGAGAATCCACACAGGAATGAAACAATTCATCTGCACTGAGTGTAATAAAAGCTTCACTCATAAAATAAGCCTCACACAACACCAGAGAATCCACACAGGAGTGAAACCATTCATCTGCAGTGAGTGCAACAGACGCTTCAGTCAGAAGGTACACCTCACAAAACACCAGAGAATCCACACAGGAATGAAACCATTCATCTGCACTGAGTGTAATAAAAGCTTCAGGGAGAAGGGAAACCTCACACAACACCAGAGAATCCACATAGGAGTGAAACCATTCATCTGCAGTGAGTGTAATAAAAGCTTCAGTCATAAAACAAACCTCACAGAACACCAGAGAATCCACACCGGAATGAAACCATTCATCTGCACTGAGTGTAATAAAAGCTTCAGTCGGAAAACAAGCCTCACAATACACCAGATAATCCATACAGGAGTGAAACCATTCATCTGTACTGAGTGTAATAAAAGCTTCAGTCGGAAAATAAGCCTCACAATACACCAGAGAATCCACACAGGAATGAAACCATTCATCTGCACTGAGTGTAATAAAAGCTTCAGTCGGAAAACAAGTCTCACAATACATCAGATAATCCATACAGGAGTGAAACCATTCATCTGCACTGAGTGTAATAAAAGCTTCAGGGAGAAGGGAAAACTCACAATACACCAGAGAATCCACACAGGAATGAAACCATTCATCTGCACTGAGTGTAATAAAAGCTTCACTCACAAAATAAGCCTCACAATACACCAGAGAATCCACACAGGAATGAAACCATTCATCTGCACTGAGTGTAATAAAAGCTTCACTCACAAATCAAGCCTCACAATACACCAGAGAATCCACACAGGAATGAAACCATTCATCTGCACTGAGTGTAATAAAAGCTTCACTCACAAAATAAGCCTCACAATACACCAGAGAATCCACACAGGAATGAAACCATTCATCTGCACTGAGTGTAATAAAAGCTTCACTCACAAAATAAGCCTCACAATACACCAGAGAATCCACACAGGAATGAAACCATTCATCTGCACTGAGTGTAATAAAAGCTTCACTCACAAATCAAGCCTCACAATACACCAGAGAATCCACACAGGAATGAAACCATTCATCTGCACTGAGTGTAATAAAAGCTTCACTCACAAAATAAGCCTCACAATACACCAGAGAATCCACACAGGAATGAAACCATTCATCTGCACTGAGTGTAATAAAAGCTTCAGTCAGAAGGGAAACCTCACCACACACCAGAGAATCCACACAGGAATGAAACCATTCATCTGCACTGAGTGTAATAAAAGCTTCAGGGAGAAGGGAAACCTCACAATACACCAGAGAATCCACACAGGAGTGAAACCATTCATCTGCAGTGAGTGTAATAAAAGCTTCTGTCAGAAAACAAGCCTCACAATGCACCAGAGAATCCACACAGGAGTGAAACCATTCATCTGCAGTGAGTGTAATAAAAGCTTCACTCACAAAACAAGCCTCACAATACACCAGAGAATCCACACAGGAATGAAACCATTCATCTGCACTGAGTGTAATAAAAGCTTCAGTCGGAAGGGACACCTCACCACACACCAGAGAATCCACACAGGAATGAAACCATTCATCTGCACTGAGTGTAATAAAAGCTTCAGTCAGAAGGAATACCTCACCAACCACCAGAGAATCCACACAGGAGTGAAACTGTTTATCTGCACTGAGTGTAATAAAAGCTTCAGTCAGAAAATAAGCCTCACACGACACCAGAGAAGCCACACAGGAGTGAAACCATTCATCTGCACTGAGTGTAATAAAAGCTTCAATCGGAAGGGAAACCTCACAAAACACCAGAGAATCCACACAGGAGTGAAACCATTCATCTGCACTGAGTGCAACAGACGCTTCAGCCAGAAGGTACACTTCACAGAACACCAGAGAATCCACACAGGAGTGAAACCATTCATCTGCACTGAGTGTAATAAAAGCTTCAATCGGAAGGGAAACCTCACAAAACACCAGAGAATCCACACAGGAATGAAACCATTCATCTGCACTGAGTGTAATAAAAGCTTCAGGGAGAAGGGAAACCTCACAATACACCAGAGAAGCCACACAGGAATGAAACCATTCATCTGCACTGAGTGTAATAAAAGCTTCATTCAGAGGGTACACTTCACAGAACACCAGAGAATCCACACAGGAATGAACCATTCATCTCCACTGAGTGTAATAAAAGCTTCAGGCAGAAGGGAAACCTCACCAGACACCAGAGAATTCACACAGGAATGAAAATATTCATCTGCACTGAGTGTAATAAAAGCTTCATTCAGAGGGTACACTTCACAGAACACCAGAGAATCCACACACAGGAGTGAAACCATTCATCTGCATTGAGTGTAATAAAAGCTTCAGTCAGAAGCAATACCTCACAGAACACCAGAGAATCCACACAGGAATGAAACCATTCATCTGCAGTGAGTGTAATAAAAGCTTCAGTCAGAAGGAAAACCTCACAAAACACCAGAGAATCCATGCAGGAGTGAAGCCAGAAGCAATACCTCACAGAACACCAGTGGAGGAGTGGCCTAGTGGTTAGGGTGGTGGACTTTGGTCCTGGGGAACTGAGGAACTGAGTTCGATTCCCGGCACAGGCAGCTCCTTGTGACTCTGGGCAAGTCACTTAACCCTCCATTGCCTGCCGCATAGAGCCTGCCATGAGTGGGAAAGCGCGGGGTACAAATGTAATAAAAATAAATAAATAAATAAATAAATTTTAAAAAGCCATTTAGATGCTCTGAGTGTGGTAAAACATTCATTGACAAGGAAACACTTACTATGAACCAGAATAGCCATTGAGTAGTAAAACCATTTCCATGTACTGAGTGTGGCAAATGCTTCAGGTTGCCTAGTGTACAGCGCTGTGTATGCCTTGTAACACTATAGAAATGATAAATAGTAGTAGTAGTTGAAGAAATACGTGATACAGCACCAAAGAATCCACACAGGAGTGAAGCTATTTAAATGTACTGAGTGTGGTAAAAGCTTCAGTGAGAAGGGAAACCTGACAAGGCACCATAACTTTTACATGAGAGTGAAGTCATTTACATGTAGTGAGTGTGGGAAGAGCTTCATTGAGAGTGGAACACTCGCCATACACCAGAGAATACATTCACAAGGAAAACTATTTCTGGGCACTGACTGTGACAAAAGCTTCACAAAGAAATACATGACAATACACCAGAGAATCCACAGAGGAGTGAAGCCTTTTGCATGTACTGAGTGTGGTAAAAGCTTTACTGAAAAGGAACACTGAACAGACACTGGAGAATCCACACAGGAATTAAACCATTTATCTGCACCGAGGTTGAAGAAATACATGATAATGCACCAGAGAATTCACACAGGTGTTAATCCATTTACATGCACTGAGTGTAATAAAAGCTTCTGTTAGAAGGTAAACCTCAAGAACCTATAGAAATGATAAGTAGTAGTAGTAGAAACCACTGAATGATCCACACAGGAAGGTTCCTGCACTCTCATATTGTTTTGGTAATGAGACCTTCCTCTTAAACACCTGCAAAAACTTGGGGGCGCTTTTACTAAGCTGCGTAGACGCCTACGAGCACCCAGTGTGCGTCAATTTGGAGTCATCATGGCCTGGGTGGTCATTTTGATTTTTAAGTGTGTCCACTACGCACGTCAGAAAATTATTTCTATTTTTGGTGCATGGCAGAAACTGGGCGGTAATCGTCATTCTATGCACATAGACCATTACCACCCGGTTAACGCTTGAGACCCTACCACTAAGTCAATGGGTGGCGGTAAGGTGTCAGGCCCAAAATGGACGTGTGCCAATTTTTCTTTTGATGAAGTAAAGGAGCAGCTGGTTCAGGAACCTACATGAGGGGGAACAATTCTAGACCTAGTGCTTAATGGAGCATGATCTGGTTCAGGAGGTAATGGTGCTGGGTTCACTTGATAACAGCGATCATAACATGATCAGATTTGATATAAGCTCTGTAGTAAGTACACGCAGGAAATCCAATATGTTAGCATTTAACTTTCAAAAAGGAGACTATGATAAAATGAGAAGAAGGGCGAAAAAAAAACTTAGAGCAGCTGCAAAGGTCAAAAAATTACATGGGGGGGGGGGGGGGAGCAGAGGAATATGGCTGAGAGGACACACGAGAATCTGCTCTATCATGTGTAAGAGGTTTGAGAGGAGTCCGCTTCAAGGAGGGCGAAGGCAGAGGCAGAAGGAAGGTGTGCTCTTGAGGAAGATCAAATTTCGTTCACATTCCTTATAAACATGAGGAGTGTGGTAGCCGTGTTAGTCCACTCTTAAGGTTATCAATAGAAATCAAACAAAATAAAACATGGAAAAGAAAATAAGATGATACCTTTTTTATTGGACATAACTTAATACATTTCTTGATTAGCTTTCGAAGGTTGCCCTTCTTCCTCAGATCGGAAATAAGCAAATGTGCTAGCTGACAGTGTATATAAGTGAAAAACATTCAAGCATTGCTATGACAGTCTGATAGGGTGGGAGGATGGGGGTGGGAAGGAAGTATGCATGGGGACATCAAAGTATATCATTGGTATTCTAACAGGGTGGGTGTGGACAGGTGAGGGGAGGGTGAAGTCAGAATGATTGAATATTTTAACACCCAACAGAAAGGACTTAACAAGGATCTGGGGTTCCTAGCCCATTATAAACCATAAAGCTGTATGTCTCTGTTGATCACCCCACCCCTCACCTATCCACACCCACCCTGTTAGAATATCAATGATATGCTTTGATGTCCCCATGCATACCTCCTACCCACCCCCATCCTCCCACCCTGTCAGACTGTCATAATAATGCTTGAATGTCTTCACTTATATACACGGTCAGCTAGCACATTTGCTTATTTCCGATCTGAGGAAGAAGGGCGACCTTCGAAAGCTAATCAAGAACTGTATTAAGTTATGTCCAATAAAAAAGGTATCATCTTATTTTCTTCTCCATGTTTTATTTTGTTTGATTTCTATTGATAACCTTATAAACATGGAATTCGCCCCCTAGTGGCCAAAAGACCAACCAGCATACTAACTAGCAGTAAGAACTACCATCCCCAGAACCCACCTGGCCTTAGGCAGGACTCTCAGGAGATAGAGGGGGAGGGGCAGGACTGGGAGATGAGGATCAGCTGCGAGAACTAGGTGGGGAGGAGGCAGTAGAGGAGATGGGGCTGGAGAAGCTTCAGGTGTGGAGCTGTCCTGTGATGATGAAGCTGGAACAAGAATAAGAATGTGTGATTTAACCTTTGTAAATAAAAACCTTTTGACTTATAAAAGTATTGGAGCTGCTGCCCGTTTTGTTCAACTACTACCATAAGGACAGCTGGTGCAGCGGTTTACTGAAAGGAGCTGCAGAAATTGAAGGTCTGGAGTAAGACCAAGATTGTAACCCGAGTGTCCTGGAGTGCATAGAATCCTTCAAGCTGAACAGGGTCGACCCTGGCTGTCAGTGGAAGGGAGACCAGGTGACACATGCCTTCTAAGCATAAGGGTAAGGTGAGGTTTTATCCCCCTGAAACCACCTCTACCCCTCTTGGTCAACTTAAGTTAGATTTGTTTGTGCGTCCGCAGTGGGCAGGAAATGAGGGTGAGATCCCAGCTCAGTACTAGACACGGGGAGAGTCCTAGCTTTTGGGAGAGACATCTTTGTCCCCTTCAGACCAGGTTTCTCCACCGCTCTGACAACACCATGGAGGAGGCTGTGAACACTCCGAAGAAAGATGTGACATCTTCAGCAGCCGCTGTGGGGGATTCTCCTGGGTCGTCACTGGTCCTTGTTTCTGACTATCCCTTTTTGCTGGATGGATATTTTGTACCCATTTGTTTTAGGATCGGCCGAGACAAACTGCGCGATATGCTTACCCCTAGAGATCTCGCTCTTTAATTTACGAAACTGTAGTAAGGGCAGTGCTAGAAAATAAACAAAATTCAGCAGGAATAAGTACATAAGTAATGTCATACTGGGAAAAGACCAAAGGTCCATCAAGCCCAGCATCCTGTCCCCGACAGCGGCCAATCCAGGTCAAGGGCACCTGGCAAGCTACCCAAACATACAAACATTTTATACATGTTATTCCCGAAATTGTGGATTTTTCCCAAGTAGTAGCAGTCTATGGACTTGCCCTTTAGGAAACCGTCGAACCCCTTTTTAAACTCTACCAAGCTAACCGCCTTCACTACATTCTCCATCAACGAATTCCAGAGTTTAATTACACGTTGGGTGAAGAAAACGTTTCTCCTATTTGTTTTAAATTTACTACACTGTAGTTTCATCGCATGCCCCCTAGTCCTAGTATTTTTGGAGAGCGTGAACAGACGCTTCACATCCACCTGTTCCACTCCACTCATTATTTTATATACCTCTATCATGTCTCCCCTCAGCCGTCTCTTCTCCAAGTTGAAAAGCCATAGCCTCCTTAGTCTTTCTTCATAGGGAAGTCGTCCCATCCCCGCTATCATTTTTGTCGCCCTTCGCTGCACCTTTTCCAGTTCTACTATATCTTTCTTGAGATGCAGCGACCAGAATTGAACTCAATACTCAAGGTGCGGTCGCACCATGGAGCGATACAACGGCATTATAACATCCTCACACCTGTTCTCCATACCTTTCCTAATAATACCCAACATTCTATTCGCTTTCCTAGCCACAGCAGCACACTGAGCAGAAGGTTTCAGTGTATTATCGACGACGACACCCAGATCCCTTTCTTGGTCTGTAACTCCTAACATCGAACCTTGCATGACGTAGCTAAAATTCGGGTTCTTTGATTCACTTCCATCCACTCCACACCACTCAGGATTTTGTAGACCTCAGTCATATTCCACCTCAGCCATCTCTTTTCCAATGTGAAGAGGCCTAACCTATTTAGCCTTTCTTCATACAGGAGCAGTTCCATCCTGTCTATCATTCTGGTCATTCTTCTTTGAACTATATATTTTTTGAGATACAGTGACCAGAATTGGACAAATACTCAAGGTGAGGTCGCACCATGGAGCGATACAGAGGCATTATAATATTTTTGGTCTTATTTTGCATCTGTCTCTCAATAATTCCTAGCATACTGTTTGTTTTTTTGGCTGCTACCGCACACTGGGCAAAATATTTCAGTGTATTGTCTACAATGACACCTAGATCTTTTTCTTGAGTGCTGACTCCTAAAGTGGACCCCAGCATCAGGTAACTATGATTCGGATTATTCTTCCCAATGTGCATCACTGCATTTGTCCATATTAAATTTCATCTGCCATTTGAATGCCCAGTCTTCCAGTTTCCTAAGGTCTTCCTGCAAATTTTCATAAACCACATGCAGTTTGCCAACTTTGAGTATTTTTGTGTCATCTGCAAATGTAATCACCTCACTCATTCCAATTTCCAGATCATTTATAAATATGTTATATAGCACCAGTCCCAGTACAGATCCCTGTGGCACTCCACTATTCACCCTCCTCCATTGAGAAAAATGTCCATTTAATCCTACCCAGTGTTTTATGTCCAATAACCAATTTTCAGTCCATAGAAGGACATTGCCCTCTATCCCATGACTTCTTAATTTTCTTATGAGTCTTTGAACATGAGCTATAAATCCTGTTTGGTTAGTGGGGCAGGGAAATTCTGTAGAGGAGAATCCTCTGCATCAGAAATAGTATGTGCTTATGCTCAAGGAGTGCATCTTTCCCTCCCAAGTCAGTCCTACCTCATATGTGGGTTCTTAAAATGTGGTATATATCATTCAGTGTAAAAAAATGCAACGAAGGCTGCTACACTGGAGAAACAAGTCAGATGCTAAAGAAGAGATTTAATTTACATAGACATCATATGAAAAATGTCAGTACAAACAAAGATGTCACGCCTGTGGGACAGCACTTTAGAAAACCAGAACACTATACCAGTGATTTCATGGTAAGGATCCTAAAAGGGAACTTTACAACAATACAGGAATGTAAGACCTTTGAAGTCAAAATGATTAAATATTTTGACACCCACCAGACAGGACTTAACAAAGATCTGGATTTTCTAGCGCATTA
The DNA here is from genome assembly GCF_901765095.1 of Microcaecilia unicolor. Lineage (NCBI taxonomy): Eukaryota > Metazoa > Chordata > Amphibia > Gymnophiona > Siphonopidae > Microcaecilia > Microcaecilia unicolor. Next base: position 7,819,249 of record NC_044031.1, read on the forward strand.
TAAGCCATAAAATTGTACTGCTTTGTCACCCTCCTGTCTCCATGCATATCTCCCTGTCCCTCTTCCTGTCTCTCACGTATCCACCCCCATCCTGTTAGACTGTCACTGGAATGCTTTCATGTTTCACTTATATATACTGTTGTCTACCAACATTTGCTTATTTCCGATCTGACGAAGGGCTACCTTCGAAATCTAATCAAAAAATGTATTGTTATGTCCAATAAAAAAGGTATCATCTTATTTTCTTTTCCATGTTTTATTTCTATAGATTGCCTTTAAAAGTGGACTAACACGGCTACCCCACCTCTCTACTAAAACGACCCCTAAACTCTCCTTTCATTGGGGCACATGGAATCACATCTTCACTTCATCTGTTTTGTAGAAGTTTACATTTTAGATACACAAATGGATTCTGCTTTTGAACATGTTTCAGGAGCAAGTGCTTTTATAAGTCAAATATAAGAATAAATATTTTATTTCATGCAGATCTCTTTTGTTTAAACATAGCTCAATGAGTTTGTGGGGGATGTTACCGCTTACGTTGCACGGGCGGATACATTTGTTTTGAATGGTTGAATTCCCGAGGCGGCTATATACATTCCAGGTGCTACCCCTGTGGCTTCGGCGTAAAGACTTAGGTCAGCTTTATCGCTATCTGAGGAGGTTTGTGTGGAGAGATACTAAACCGAAACTTCCATTGAGCTTACTCATGGGCTCATGGAGGGAGGGAGGTATGGGACTTCCTAATATCCGCAGATATAGCCAAGCTTGTCTGCTGCGCCATTTGGGGGACTGGCTAATGGGGAGGCAGGATTATACACCACGGGATATGGAATATGAGTTTTTTAAACCGTTCCATCCACATTACTTATTGCATTGTGACAGGAGAGCAATTCCGATACACATACATAATAGCTTGCTGTTGGGCCCCTTGCGGGAGGTCTGGAGGGACTTGAATAGGATATGGGACTTGGAGGCAGATGTATCAGACTTACTGCCACTGCAGGACAACCCATAATTTGCCCCAGGGTCTGAAAATAAAATATTTCGCAGATGGGCGGACCTGGGGATCACGAGGCTTGAGCATGTTTTGGACACAAGGGGGAAGATCCTAACATTAGGAGCCTTAGGAGTTGGTATTTGTATGAATCACTTATTCGCATATCATCAATTGGCTCATTACGTACGCTCTCTGAACCAAAGTAAGCTGGAAAGTGGACATGGGCGTAGAACTAGGGCCTTTTTTGGGATGATCCCCGGAGATAGGTTGTCGGTATCGGGCCTGCAGAAAGCTTTAGGGGTGCAGGAGGGAAAGAGAGATACAGAGGCTATTCGCCAAAGATGGGGAGTAGATTTGGGACAACCAAATTTGCAGTTAGATTTTCCTAAACTGATATCACGTATTCCCCAGTTGTCGGTAAATGCAGGCCTCTGGGAGTGTCAATACCGTATAACGTACAGGGCGTATATGGCCAAAAGTCAATTGTTCAAATTTGGGGGGGTTGTGGATCCGCTTTGTGTGAAATGTGAGCAGGGGGAGGGTACGCTAATGCATTCCCTTTGGACATGCCATAAGATTCAGGCATTTTGGAGGCAGATATTTCTCTATCTAGAGTCTTTGGTGAATCTTCGGATTCCATTCTCACCACAGGGGGTATTATTGGATAAGTATGAAGTATTTCGACTTCATGGTAAGGGGACCCAGCAGCTTATTCGTAAGGCAAGTCTGGTCGGGAAGAAGCTCATAATGGGCGCTTGGACGAGTGAGTCCCCACCAGATTTCTGGCATTGGAGGAACAAATTACATGAACTTCTCTTACTGGAACGCAGGGGAGTTGGGTCTTCCCCCAAAAGGAGGAAAGCATTTTTGGCAGTGTGGGAACCCTATATACAATCCTTGTCACATAAAGCTCGCAGTTTAATATTTAACAAGCTCTGAAAGGGAAGATGTGTGTTTTTTGTTTGTTTGTTTTTTAATTTAATGTTTTGGCCTTTTGATGGTAAGGTGAATAGTCAGGGAGGGTCAAGACACAGGGAATGGGAACATGCGTTACTAGTTAGGGATTGGACAGGGTCGGTTACATAATTAGGGTGGGGTGTCATCAGAGTAATTTCTAAATACTGCAGTGATAGTTGAAGGTTCCACTATTTATGGTTTTTGCAGTATTGCAATATAGTTTTTATTCTAGATGGTCATAAATGGATTTCAATACAATGAGTTGAGCGGTGTAAGAGGGACTTTTGGGAGGGGGGAGGAGAACGTTGGGAGAAATGTTTGATGGTAGATTCTACTATTCTGTTAGAGTTGCACACAAATTTCAGCTGTATATTTTATTTCCATCTGTTACTTGGAAATGTTCTTTCTGAATTACCATCAATAAAACTGTTGAAACCTTAAGGAGGAGGAGGGGGGAGGAAGGGGGGGAATGTAAAATGTTCTTGGAGAGCGAAGTTATTCTTTTTTCCATGTGTTACTTTGCAAAATGGAAGTTGTCTCTTCAATAAAATATATTTAAACATAAACATAGCTCAATGGGCTATAAGTCCATTGGTTTTCTTATATTTTGTTCTTGTGATGACTTATACTGTGCCCAAACTGAAAACTCTTATCTCTATCTGGTGGATAATAAAAGCAGTTAATTGTGAACCCTAACCACCCTAAAAGGTTGTTTTGTGGCTGTACACGAGGAGTTGTGATAGTGAATAAATAAGTGTATGTTTGTGTCTCTAGTCATGCATCCAAAGGTTATATAATCCTTTCAAGAAATCCAGTTAATCATTTAACTTATTAGTGGAACATAACCACAAAGGCATGTTATGGTTGCATTTTCAATATGGTAATACTAGGGCCCAGCTATTTGGAGATAGTCTTCACTGGACCAAACTTCCTTTCCTGGTGCCGTCACCATCCAGCTGCATAGGCAGTGTCTTAAAAGGTGGAGGATAAAGGATTTTTTTTTTACATTTAAATCCCACATTATTCCAAGCAAACGTTTCCTTGTCTGTGCTCACCTCGCCCTCTGGTGGCCAGACTTGGTGGCTGAAATGGACTGTCTGTTTACTGTCACCTGTTCCAGACTTCTGCCCAGTTTAGTCCAGATCTTCCGGGCTGCCAGAATTGCTTTCCCTGTTGAACCTGTTTGTACCTGTACCTGTACCATCTATCCCCCCTTCAATCTGTTCAGAACTCTGCTGCACGTTTTATATTCCGCCTGAACCGATATACTCATATCACCCCTCTTCTCAGGTCACTTCACCGGCTTCCAATCAGATACCGCATACAGTTCAAGCTTCTCCTTCTTACCTACAAATGCACTCAGTCTGCAGCCCCTCATTAACTCTCTACCCTCATTTCCCCTTACGTTCCCGCCCGTAACCTCCGCTCACAGGCCAAATCCCTCCTCTCAGTACCCTTCTCCACCACCGCCAACTCCAGGCTCCGCTCATTCTGCCTCGCCTCACCCTATGCTTGGAATAAACTTCCTGAGCCCTTACGCCAAGCCCCCTCCCTACCCATCTTCAAATCCTTGCTCAAAGCCCACCTCTTCAATGTTGCTTTCGGCACCTAACCTTTATACCTTTCGGGAAATCTAGACTGCCCCTATTTGACTGACTGTACATTTGTCCTTTAGATTGTAAGCTCCTTTGAGCAGGGACTGTCCTTCTATGTTAAATTGTACAGCGCTGCGTAACCCTAGTAGCGCTTTAGAAATGTCAAGTAGTAGTAGTAGTAACAGCACCCGTAGTTGCCTTGTGATTGCTGCAGCTGATGGGCTTTATTAATCACCTAGAAACTTCTATGTTTGCCTTTGCATTGTCTAAGGTCCCTGGTATGTGGGTGTGCTCTGTGCACTTCTGCCTAGTCCAGTTCTAGCCTGAGTTTCTTGCCTGATTCTAGTTTGTTTGTATGTAGTTAGCTTTCGTTTTATTGCTTAGTTCCTATTCTTGTTTCTGGTTTGCATTCCCTTGTCTTGTGCCTGTGTTTCTTTTTCATGGCTGCTTGGCAGCTTTCAGTCCTGACTCTCACCTGTCTGTGTTTCTGTCTTAGTGGCTGCCTGGCAGCTTTTAGTCCTGACTCTGTTGTGTGTTTCCTGCTGGTATCCAGTTCCTGCCCAGTCCGGTAAGTCCTGCCGGCCGCCTGCACCCAGGGGCTCAACTCCTGGAGAAGGGTGGTCAAGTGCAGGTGAAGCCTTGCTCCAGTCCTGTGTTCCAGTCCAAGTGTTCTTGTCCAGTGTGTTCCTGCTTTGCTTATCCCTGTCTGCAGTCCCTGCTTTATGTGTGTGTTAGCCCAGTGCTGGTTGGGGTGGTTTTGCCTGCCACTGCCGCAACTTGGCAGTGGCCCAAGGGCTCACAAACCTAGTTGCTGCTTTGAGACCTAACACAAACTCAGGTTCAATGTGGCTTACATTCGAAAATACAGTATGACAGAATAGAAATCAGGTATATTCTGGGACCAAGTGGATATGTCTGAAACATTTAACAAAGTTGAGATTAGCATATATATCCAACTGGGCATTTAAAAGTCTGTCCTTTAATGATGCCAAATGACGCAAAGAAAAGCGCCAGTGAACTAACCAACTACAGGCCAGTAGCATCCATTCCATTAATAACCAAAATAACGGAAAGGTTGGTGACCAAACAACTCACAAGCTAGCTAAACAAATTCTCAATACTCCATGACTCCCAATCAGGATTTCAGTCAAACCACAGTACTAGTCACCCTCATGACTAAATTAAAACAAACAATCGCAACAGGAAAGAACATACTACTTCTACAATTCGACATGTCAAGCGCTTTTGACATGGTTGATCATGGAATAATACTACATATCCTTGAATACTTCGGAATTGGAGGCAATGTTCTCAATTGGTTCAAGGGATTCCTAACCACACGATCATATCAAGTGACATCCAACTCGACTACTTCAGCCACATGGATACCTGAATGCAGAGTCCCACAGGGATCCCCCCTATTGCCGACCCTATTCAACTTAATGATGATACCTTTAGCCAAACTACTATCAAACCAAAACCTTAACCCATACATATTTGCAGACGACGTAACGATCTACATCCCATTTAAACAAGATTTAAAGGAAATTTCCAACGACATCAACCAAAGTCTCCATATCATGCATTCATGGGCGGATGCTTTTAGATTGAAACTTAATGCAGAAAAAACCCAATGCCTAATACTCACATCTCAACATAACAAGAACAAATTCACAGCCATTAACACACCAAATCTGAACCTTCCTATTTCAGACACCCTAAAAATTCTTGGAGTTACCATCGATAGACATCTAACACTCGAAAGCCATGCGAAAAACACAACCAAGAAGATGTTCCACTCGATGTGGAAATTAAAAAGAGTAAAACCTTTCTTCCCAAGGAATGTTTTCCGTAATCTGGTACAATCAATGGTGCTCAGTCATTTAGATTACTGCAACGCACTCTATGCCGGCTGTAAAGAGCAAATAATCAAGAAACTTCAGACAGCCCAGAGCACTGCAGCTAGACTCATATTCGGAAAAACAAAATATGAAAGTGCCAAGCCCCTACGAGAAAAACTACACTGGCTCCCACTAAAAGAACGCATCATGTTCAAAATTTGCTCCCTAGTTCACAAAATCATTCATGGAGATGCACCAGCCTACATGTCAGACCTGATAGACTTACCACCCAGGAATGCCAAAAAATCATCCCGCACATTCCTTGATCTGCACTTCCCTAACTGCAAAGGTTTAAAATACAAAGTAATGCACGTGTCAAATTTCACCTACTTAAGCACACAGTTATGGAACGCACTGCCGCGCAACTTAAAAATGACTTACAAACTAACGAACTTCCGCAAACTACTGAAGACCCATCTCTTCAGCAAGGCTTACCACAAAAATCAACCAGTGTGAATATACATAAATCCTCCACATGTAGTTAGAAATGTCTTATAATATCTGTTTGTCATACTACTATGTCTTATCATTATCATGTTGCCAAAATTTTTCTATAACACTAAATACCTATTTTTCTATTATATTTCCACTATCCATGATGTATTGTAAGCCACATTGAGCCTGCAAAGAGGTGGGAAAATGTGGGATACAAATGCAATAAAAGAATAAATAAAATAAATGCCAAATGTTCGTAAATCATAGCCATAAGTGTAGACAGTTATTCAAATATTATTACAAGCATACCCTAGAACAAGCATCCATACACACACTGTAAAAGTAAACAACTTGTACAGAGTATATGAAAAACTTAATTTTTATTTTCTCATTTCTATCTTCCCAAATTCCAGGCAGCAGATATACTACAAATCAGCAGAAACCAAAACAGTCCAAAACAAGTAAAGTCAGAAACAACACCTTTGGGTTTAAAAAGCAATACCATGTGCATGTAAGTCTGGATAAACAAATTAAAACAAAATTTAAGCAAATGCCCTTAATATGTAATACTTGGTAGCAATCATAAAACAGTGATGGAAAATTCACATAGGAAGCAGCCTGAGCCAACAGATTTATTTTCCATTGAACATAATTAACTTTGTATGAACTTGGCTGCTAATAGTGTGCTGAACTGGACAATGTTGGCACATTTAGACTGGCTCTGGACTTCTGCATGAAGGTAGCTCCGCCCTCATTATTCAATATCTGTCTTTTAATTAACAGTGCATTTTTATAATATACAACTGCAATCCACAAAACAAAAGAACAAGTTCCCACATGCCATCTTTTTCTTTTGATCTAAGCACAGGGGGAGAAAAAAAGATTTTAAATGCTCCCAAGTTTCAACCTAATTCGTGTTTAGTGTGGGTTATAAATGTAATAAATAAGTAAATAAATTGCTAGATAGAAACACTGAATATTGATTCTCATAACGATGTTTGTTTTAGTGGCTCTTTACCAGGAGAAAATAAATCTCTGTACAGGTATAGACTTATATTTGGAAAAACAAAATATGAAAGTGCAAAACCCCTAAGAAAGAAACGACACTGGCTCCCTCTTAAAGAACGTATCTTGTTCAAAATCTGTACGTTAGTCCATAAAATCATTTACGGAGATGCCCCGTCATACATGCTTGAGCTAGTGGATCTCCCATCCAGAAATGCCAAAAGATCTGCCCGTACCTTTCTTCATCTGCACTTCCCCAGCTGCAAAGGATTAAAATACAAACTGACACACGCGTCCAGCTTTTCCTACATGAGCACGCAGTTGTGGAATGCACGTCCAAAACACCTAAAAGCAATCAATGAAATCGTTGAAAACCTCTCTCTTCACCAAAGCTTACCAGGAAAATCCATAACTAACTACAACACACCACCACGCGTTCCTGATTATGAATGTCTTGTTTTCTACAACTCTTTGATTACTATTCTTGTCATCTTTCTAACACCAATTGTATTTCTGTACCCTGAAATGGTGTTGCCATTACAGGCATTTGTAATAGAGAGCTGCACGGCTTCCGTCCCCGCGGGAAGGGGGACGGAGGTAGTTCCTGCGGGGTTCCCGCGGGGATGGAAGCAGTTCTGCGGGGTTCCCGCGGGGACGGAGGCAGTTCCTGCGGGGTTCCCGCGGGGATGGAAGCAGTTCTGCGGGGTTCCCGCGGGGACGGAGGCAGTTCCTGCGGGGTTCCCGCGGGGATGGAACCAGTTCTGTGGGCTTCCCGTGGAAGTGTAAGCTGCACCTGCACCAGCCTCTCATCTACCGAATACCAATTTATTTGAGTGCTGTCTCCTCCTCCTCTTCTTCCTTGCTTTAACAGCATAAATGTGGAAAGTCTTCCATTAAGGAGGTGGTAGAGTCACAAATGATGACGGAATTCAAAAAGGCGTGGGATGAACACAGAGGATCTCTAATTAGAAAATGGAAGTTATATAAAAGCTAACCTTAAATGGCTGCATGTGTGTGGATGTGTCAAGTGACACTTAGATGGTGACTCTGGCTGTGATGAACTAGAGCTGATACCTGGCAGACTTGTATGGTCTGTGTCTCATACATGGCAATCTGGTGTAGGATGGGCTGGAAAGGGCTTAGACAGCAACTTCAGTGGCTGGAACATAAGGACAGTGCTGGACAGACTTTTACGGTCTGTGTCCCACAAATGAGAACATGAATAGGCTGGAGTGGGCTTCGATGGCAACTCCAGCAGTTGGAACATAAGGATGGGGCCAGATAGACTCCTGTGGTCTTTGTTCCAGAAACACGAAAGAAAGACCATAATCAAGTATATAATATCACACTCGTTGATTTAATGATGAATTGATCATGAGTGTGACTATTGGGCAGAGTGGATGGACCGTTCAGGTCTATTTGCTGTCACTTACTATGTTACTGTTAATCCTCTTTGCTCCCAGGCTGGTGCACAGACCTCAGCTCTGACACAGGCACGAGAATCAGATGTCACCTGACCTACTGGCGCGTGCATGTGGCGTGAATGGACTCATCCTCAGCACACACTGCCAGTGAATCAGAGACAAATCTTACATGTGCGCACCAGAGTGTTCCAAGTTCCAACTTCCATTCCTTCCTTGCCTACAGTGCTGTGGCTCAAATCCAGAAAGGGAGCTGACTGGAACTTTCTTTTATGTACTATTAAATTCTTACGGGGATGGATGGGGATGGGTTAAATTCTTGCGGGGACGGGTGGGGACGGGTTGGGATGGTTTTAATTTTTGCGGGGATGGGTGGGGACGGGTAAGATTCCAGCGGGGATGGGTGGGGATGGGTAAGATTCCAGCAGGGACGGGCGGGGATGGGTAGGATTTCTGTCCCCGTGCAACTCTCTAATTTGTAAGCCACATTGAGCCTGCAAATAGGTGAGAAAATGTGGGATACAAGTGCAATAAAGAAATAAATAAAAACACATAGTAGAGTGTGTGTAGAAGGAATGGATCCTAAGGAGCTTAGCCTAACCAGCCCCTCCTAATGTTTATCTCTATAAAGGTATTCCGTTATTATATTTCCTCTGTGTCCATCTGTATACTGCACAAGCCGGCAAGTTTGCAAATATGTGAGATGAACCAAATGGAGTGTTGCTTTGTTTTGAGTGTACTAGAGATGACGGATGTGCGGAAAAGGCGAAAGAGAGATTACCCTACGTGGCTTCAACGATATGATGTCACTTCAGTCCTTGTCCTAGACCCCGCTTCTTATTTCCCTGATTGGTCAGAAGACTCCCGAGGGCGGGATTGCTCTAATAGAGGACGTGCTAGAAGGAAAGATGCTCCCTCCCTATTTGTTGTTCATCAAGTGCAGGAAATGACGTTTTTTTAAAATAGCCCCTTCTTGATTAGGGGAGAATTTCCTAATCTGCCTCACAGGAGTCGTGGCCGGTGTGCAGAAGGGCAGGAGAATGGCTGCAGGGCTTTCTGCTCAGAAGGTAGGAGTTAGGCAGTAGGGAATGCAATGCCACACACACAGAAGGCTCTTCTTCCTGATTCTCCTTCCCTCACTGGCAGGAGGTGGGCAGCAGGGGATGCAGTGCCAGGCAATGCCACACACACACAAGAAGAAATGAGCCTGGCACTGCTCAATCCATTCCCTGGTGCAGCCCCTCAGGTTCTTCTTCCTCATTCTCCTCCCCTCACACTGGCAGGAGGTAGACAGCAGGGGATGCAGTGCCAGGCAATGCCACACACACACAAGAAGAAATGAGCCTGGCACTGCTCAATCCATTCCCTGCTGTAGCCCCTCAGGCTCTTCTTCCTCATTCTCCTCCCCTCACTGGCAGGAGGTGAGCAGCAGGGGATGCAGTGCCAGGCAATGCCACACACAGAAGAAATGAGCCTGGCACTGCTCAATCCATTCCCTGCTGTAGCCCCTCAGGCTCTTCTTCCTGATTCTCCTCCCCTCACACAGCAGCTGCTGCTCTTCTTCCTTATTCTCCTCCCCTCACACTGGCAGGAGGTGGGCAGCAGGGGATGCAGTGCCAGGCAATGCCACACACACACAAGAAGAAATGAGCCTGGCACTGCTCAATCCATTCCCTGCTGTAGCCCCTCAGGCTCTTCTTCCTCATTCTCCTCCCCACACACAGCAGCTGCTGCTCTTCTTCCTGATTCTCCTCCCCTCACTGGCAGGAGGTGGGCAGCAGGGGATGCAGTGCCAGGCAATGCCACACACACACAAGAAGAAATGAGCCTGGCACTGCTCAATCCATTCCCTCCTGTAGCCCCTCAGGCTCTTCTTCCTCATTCTCCTCCCCACACACAGCAGCTGCTGCTCTTCTTCCTGATTCTCCTCCCCTCACTGGCAGGAGGTGGGCAGCAGGGGATGCAGTGCCAGGCAATGCCACACACACACAAGAAGAAATGAGCCTGGCACTGCTCAATCCATTCCCTCCTGTAGCCCCTCAGGCTCTTCTTCCTCATTCTCCTCCCCACACACAGCAGCTGCTGCTCTTCTTCCTGATTCTCCTCCCCTCACTGGCAGGAGGTGGGCAGCAGGGGATGCAGTGCCAGGCAATGCCACACACACACAAGAAGAAATGAGCCTGGCACTGCTCAATCCATTCCCTCCTGTAGCCCCTCAGACTCTTCTTCCTCATTCTCCTCCCCACACACAGCAGCTGCTGCTCTTCTTCCTGATTCTCCTCCCCTCACTGGCAGGAGGTAGGCAGCAGGGGATGCAGTGCCAGGCAATGCCACACACACACAAGAAGAAATGAGCCTGGCACTGCTCAATCCATTCCCTGCAGCCACGCAGGCTCTTCTTCCTCATTCTCCTCCCCTCACTGGCAGGAGGTGGGCAGCAGGGGATGCAGTGCCAGGCAATGCCACACACACACAAGAAGAAATGAGCCTGGCACTGCTCAATCCATTCCCTGCAGCCACGCAGGCTCTTCTTCCTCATTCTCCTCCCCTCACTGGCAGGAGGTGGGCAGCAGGGGATGCAGTGCCAGGCAATGCCACACACACACAAGAAGAAATGAGCCTGGCACTGCTCAATCCATTCCCTGCTGTAGCCCCTCAGACTCTTCTTCCTCATTCTCCTCCCCTCACACAGCAGCTGCTGCTCTTCTTCCTGATTCTCCTCCCCTCACACAGCAGCTGCTGCTCTTCTTCCTGATTCTCCTCCCCTCACTGGCAGGAGGTGGGCAGCAGGGGATGCAGTGCCAGGCAATGCCACACACACACAAGAAGAAATGAGCCTGGCACTGCTCAATCCATTCCCTGCTGTAGCCCCTCAGACTCTTCTTCCTCATTCTCCTCCCCTCACACAGCAGCTGCTGCTCTTCTTCCTGATTCTCCTCCCCTCACTGGCAGGAGGTGGGCAGCAGGGGATGCAGTGCCAGGCAATGCCACACACACACAAGAAGAAATGAGCCTGGCACTGCTCAATCCATTCCCTGCTGTAGCCCCTCAGGCTCTTCTTCCTCATTCTCCTCCCCACACACAGCAGCTGCTGCTCTTCTTCCTGATTCTCCTCCCCTCACTGGCAGGAGGTGGGCAGCAGGGGATGCAGTGCCAGGCAATGCCACACACACACAAGAAGAAATGAGCCTGGCACTGCTCAATCCATTCCCTGCTGTAGCCCCTCAGGCTCTTCTTCCTCATTCTCCTCCCCACACACAGCAGCTGCTGCTCTTCTTCCTGATTCTCCTCCCCTCACTGGCAGGAGGTGGGCAGCAGGGGATGCAGTGCCAGGCAATGCCACACACACACAAGAAGAAATGAGCCTGGCACTGCTCAATCCATTCCCTCCTGTAGCCCCTCAGACTCTTCTTCCTCATTCTCCTCCCCACACACAGCAGCTGCTGCTCTTCTTCCTGATTCTCCTCCCCTCACTGGCAGGAGGTAGGCAGCAGGGGATGCAGTGCCAGGCAATGCCACACACACACAAGAAGAAATGAGCCTGGCACTGCTCAATCCATTCCCTGCAGCCACGCAGGCTCTTCTTCCTCATTCTCCTCCCCTCACTGGCAGGAGGTGGGCAGCAGGGGATGCAGTGCCAGGCAATGCCACACACACACAAGAAGAAATGAGCCTGGCACTGCTCAATCCATTCCCTGCAGCCACGCAGGCTCTTCTTCCTCATTCTCCTCCCCTCACTGGCAGGAGGTGGGCAGCAGGGGATGCAGTGCCAGGCAATGCCACACACACACAAGAAGAAATGAGCCTGGCACTGCTCAATCCATTCCCTGCTGTAGCCCCTCAGACTCTTCTTCCTCATTCTCCTCCCCTCACACAGCAGCTGCTGCTCTTCTTCCTGATTCTCCTCCCCTCACACAGCAGCTGCTGCTCTTCTTCCTGATTCTCCTCCCCTCACTGGCAGGAGGTGGGCAGCAGGGGATGCAGTGCCAGGCAATGCCACACACACACAAGAAGAAATGAGCCTGGCACTGCTCAATCCATTCCCTGCTGTAGCCCCTCAGACTCTTCTTCCTCATTCTCCTTCCCTCACACAGCAGCTGCTGCTCTTCTTCCTGATTCTCCTCCCTCACTGGCAGGAGGTGGGGGTGGGCAGCAGGGGATGCAGTGCCAGGCAATGCCACACACACACAAGAAGAAATGAGCCTGGCACTGCTCAATCCATTCCCTGCTGTAGCCCCTCAGACTCTTCTTCCTCATTCTCCTCCCCTCACACAGCAGCTGCTGCTCTTCTTCCTGATTCTCCTCCCTCACTGGCAGGAGGTGGGCAGCAGGGGATGCAGTGCCAGGCAATGCCACACACACACAAGAAGAAATGAGCCTGGCACTGCTCAATCCATTCCCTGCAGCCACTCAGGCTCTTCTTCCTCATTCTCCTCCCCTCACTGGCAGGAGGTGGGCAGCAGGGGATGCAGTGCCAGGCAATGCCACACACACATACACACACACACAAGAAGAAATGAGCCTGGCACTGCTCAATCCATTCCCTGCTGTAGCCCCTCAGACTCTTCTTCCTCATTCTCCTCCCCTCACACAGCAGCTGCTGCTCTTCTTCCTGATTCTCCTCCCTCACTGGCAGGAGGTGGGCAGCAGGGGATGCAGTGCCAGGCAATGCCACACACACACAAGAAGAAATGAGCCTGGCACTGCTCAATCCATTCCCTGCAGCCACTCAGGCTCTTCTTCCTCATTCTCCTCCCCTCACTGGCAGGAGGTGGGCAGCAGGGGATGCAGTGCCAGGCAATGCCACACACACATACACACACACACAAGAAGAAATGAGCCTGGCACTGCTCAATCCATTCCTGGGGCTCTTTATTTCCTACAGCCCCTCAGGCTCATAGTAACATAGTAGATGACGGCAGAAAAAGACCTGCATGGTCCATCCAGTCTGCCCAAGACAAACTCATATGTGTATACCTTACCTTGAATTTGTACCTGTCTTTTTCAGGGCACAGACCGTATAAGTCTGCCCAGCAGTATTTCCCGCCTCCCAACCACCAGTCCCGCCTCCCATCACCGGCTCTGGTACAGACCGTATAAGTCTGCCCTCCCCTATCCTCGCCTCCCAACCACCACCCCCTCTTCCCCCCAACTGCTCCGCCACCCAATTTCAGCTAAGCTTCTGAGGATCCATTCCTTCTGCACAGGATTCCTCTATGCATATCCCACGCATGTTTGAACTCCGTTACCGTTTTCATCTCCACCATCTCCCGCGGGAGGGCATTCCAAGCATCCACCACTCTCTCCGTGAAGAAATACTTCCTGACATTTTTCTTGAGTCTGCCCCCCTTCAATCTCATTTCATGTCCTCTCGTTCTACCGCCTTCCCATCTCCGGAAAAGATTCGTTTGCGGATTAATACCTTTCAAATATTTGAACGTCTGTATCATATCACCCCTGTTCCTCCTTTCCTCCAGGGTGTACATGTTCAGGTCAGCAAGCCTCTCTTCATACGTCTTGGAACGTAAATCCCATACTGTATATGCTCTTATAAGAACATAAGTGTTGCCATACTGGGAGAGACCAAAGGTCCATCAAGCGCAGTATCCTGTTTGCAACAGTGGCCAATCCAGGTCACAAGTACCTGGCAAGATCCCAAAACAGTACAATTACATGTTATGCTACTTATGCTAGAAATACTAACTGTTAAATAATTTTAGACCGTCACTCTGTCCCATAAAGCAAAATATCAAAAAATATTCCCAGAATGTGTAAATGCAAATATGATAGTCTTAAGGGCTGTCATGTGTTTTGATCCTTGCTGTAGACGTGAATCGCTTGTTTACTCTTTCCAAAAATACTAGGACTAGGGGGAGCGCGATGAAGCTACAAAGTAGTACATTTAAAACAAATCAGAGAAAAGATTTCTTCACTCAACGTGTAAGGGAAAGAAAGAGAACAGAAAAAAAGAACTCAAGTCTCTTGCATATAAACCTTAACCCCATTATTTTAACTTCTCTAAATGGGGTTAAGGTTTATATGCAAGAGACTTGATTTCTTTTTTGCCTGTTCTCTTTCTTTCCCTTATTGACAGAATTGGTGTCACTCTCTCTTGATAAAGTCAATACAAAACGGGGACCTGTCAGGGTTTTAAGAGCGCACCAACCTGCCTAAGATAAGTGCAGTGAGCATTATTGAGAAGTACATTTAAAAAGTTGTGCAAGTCTTTTTTTGCTAGTATAATTGGGATGGTGGAGGCTGAGTCAATGATTAAGACATGAACACGTGCAATGGATTCACCTGTTGAGTGAAAGAAATATCATTGTGTATTACATATGAGACTCTTCCTCACTTTAGTCTAACAGCCCTTAAGACTTTTATATTTGCATTCATACATTATGCTAGAAATAAGCAGTGGATTTTCCCAAGTCCATCTTAATAATGGCTTATGGATTTTTCTTTTAGAACGTTATCCATGCCTTTTTAAAACCCCGCTAAGCTAACTGCTTTTACCACATTCTCTGGCAACAAGTTTCAGACTTTAATTACACGTTGAGTGAAGAAATCTTTTCTCTGATTTGTTTTAAATGTACTACTTTGTAGCTTCATCGCGCTCCCCCTAGTCCTAGTATTTTTGGAAAGAGTAAACAAGCGATTCACGTCTACAGCAAGGATCAAAACACATGAAGTCCATACACACTAATAGATACGCATCAACACACTCTCTTCTGAATTCTCTTCCCCCGTATCCTCAACTCTCTTAAAACTCTACCCACAGATAAAATTGTTAGACCTTTATGTTCCCTTAATACTGTTTTATCGCCCCTCAACTCCCCATTGTTCTATTCCCAAATGATATCCTGACTTTACTCTGTCTTCCCACAACTCTTCACAATGTAACCCATAAGCGTACTGTAACAAATTGTATTTCCATCACTCATAATGTATTGTAAGCCACACTGAGCCCGCAAATAGGTGGGAAAATGTGGGATACAAATGCTCATTATTTTATGTACCTCTGTCATATCTCCCTTCAGCCATCTTTTCGCCAAGCTGAAGTGCCCTCTTAGGGAAGTTGGCCCATCCCCTTTACATATTTATTTGTTGCATTTGTATCCCACATTTTCCCACCTATTTGCAGGCTCAATGTGGCTTACAATGTTCCATCATGGCAATCGCCATTCCAGAGTGAAATCATTTTCATCGCCCTTCTACTGTATCTTTTTTGAGATGCGGTGACCAGAATTGCACAAAGTATTTGAGGTGCGGTCTTCCTGATCCTCTTCCTGATCCTCCTCCCTTCACACAGCAGCTGCTCCTCCTGCTTTAGGACCTCTCACTGTCTGTTTACATTCTCTTTCCTCTCTCCCTCTCTGACTGTGGATGGTCCTTGATTTGTCCTTGCTATCTTTAGGGTACATCTTTAGATGTCTGCCTGGCACTAGCTTTGTTCTCCAACTACTGAAGTCATCAAAACCCACTCCAGCCAATCCAAATAAGGGCACAGACCATAGAAATCTGCCTAGCTAGCACATGTCCATCTCAATAACAGACTGTGGACTTTTCCTCCAGGAACTTATCCAAACTAACTGCAGTTGACACATCCTCCGGCAGTGAGTTCCAGAGCTATTCTTTGAGTGAAAAAATATTTCCTTCTATTTGTTTTAAAAGTAGTTCTAGGCAGTTTCATTGAGTGTCCCCTAGTCTTTGTGGTTTTTGAAAGAGTGAAAAATCAATTCACCTCCACCCGCTCCACACTACTCAGGATTTTGTAGGCCTCAATCGTATTCTATTTCGATACTTCTATACTGCTTTTAACATTGTCTTCAAGGTATTTTAAAAGCAAGAGAATATGCTAGATGGACATAGAAACATGACGGTAGTTAAAGGCCATATGACCCATCCAGTCTGCCCATCCTCTGTAACCCCTAACTCTTCCTGTTCCTAAGCGATCCCACATGCTTAGCCCATGAACAGTCCTCGACCCCACCACCTCCACTGGGAGGCCATTCCATGCCTCCACCACCCTTTCTGTGAAATAATACTTCCTTAGGTTACTCCTCAGCCTATTCCCTCTTAACTTCGTCATATGCCCCCTCATTCCAGAGCTCTCCTTCATTTGAAAAAGGCTCCTTTCCTGTACATAAATGCCCTTGAGATATTTAAACGTTTCTATCATGTCTCCTCTCTCCCTCCTCTCTTCCAGCGTATACATGTTGAGGTTCATAAGCCTGTCCCTATAATTTTTGCATTCAAGACCGCTTACTAATTTTGTAGCCGCCCTCTGGACCAACTCCATCCTGTTTATATCTTTCCGTGGGTGCGGTCTCCAGAACTGCACCAGAGACTTATACAACGGCACTATCACCTCCTTTTTCCTGCTGGTCATGCCTCTCTTTATGCACCGTCTTTATGGCCGTCGCTTTTTCTACCTGTTTGAAAGCTTTAAGGTCATCAGACACAATCACCCCCAAGTCCCGCTCTTCCTTCGCACACTGAAGCACTTCACCCCCTATACTGTACCGTTCCCTCGGATTTTTGCGACATGACTGACAATATTACAATAGACTACTAATATACATTTAAACAGATTTTAAAACTTTCTGAAATAGACTAGAATTAACTATTGTCTGTATAGAAACTGGAATAATTGGACCTTGAAAGGAAAAGAATGTTCCTAAATTGATTTCAACTTCAAATTCCATACAATAGGTATATCGTGTCAAGTTTTCCGAGCTTCTCAAGTGCTCTCTAGCACCTACACGTGGTAGCAATTGTCTCCCCATAATCAAATTCTTCCCATAAACACTTTTATGAACTTGGCATACGATTGTAAATTTAATACGCGCTTCTCTTTTTAGCCAGTGGAGTTGGTGTAATAAAGGGCTCACCTCGTTATACTTTGCCAAGCCAAATATCAAGTGAGCAGCAGTGTTTTGCAAAAGCTGTAAATAGGGCCCTTCAGATTGGAAAACCAATCTCTTTAGCCTTTCCTCATATGGGAGCAGTTCCATCCCCTCTATCATTTTGGTCGCTCTTCTTTGAACCTTTTCTAATTCCGCTATATATCTTTATTGAGATACGGTGACCAGAACTGAACACAATACTCAAGGTGAGGTCACAGCATGGAGTGATACAGAGGCATAATAATAATTCATTACGTCCCTCTAAACCTGCACAGATGGTTATTCACTCTTACCAAAAGATGGAGACTCGGAACAAACCTGAACTTCAAGTAAGCCTGTAAGTGGGTTTGCAGTCCCCAGAAAGCCAGCCAGTCTGTTCTCAGTCTCAGCAGATGGTAACAGTGCTAAGCCTGTGCAGTCCAGTTAGTTTACCGGCCCTGGGATTTTGTTTTTGGTTAGTTCTTCTGGGGCTGGTGTTTGGTGCAAAGAGAAAATTCTCTCTTTTTTTTTTCTGACTGCTGGATAGGGGCTGAGGCTCGCATGGCTCTATCTCACCCCCTGGGTGCCAAACCCGGGTGGCCAGGTCTTTGCCTCCACTTGGACCCTTCTTGGGGTGCCTTGGTTCAGTGAACCTTGAATGTGTGGTTCTGTCTGTTGGCAGACCAACAGTTTTGAGTGCTGTTGGGTCTGCCTTATGTCTCTCTTCCACAACGTGGCAAGGTGGTTTTGCCTTTCCTTGCCTTTAGCAGTCTGCTTCTTGATGCCCTGGTGGTTCTCTTGCTGTGTGTAGCTCTGCAAGGTGTTGCGGGGTTACTGCGGATTCGGGCAGCAGTGTCACAGCGGCTCAAGCACTGCGCCATTTGTCAGCACCAGGGGTGGATTCGGCAGGTCACTGTGGCCTCTGTGGCTCTGGAGTGGTCTGAGGCTTGAAGTGTGGAGTCAGGACAGGCGGCAGTACCAGCGTCCATCTCTGGGGCCTCGGTGGGACCGTTCACCTCGGGTGAGCTCGTGTGGGTGGCAGCCTCATAGCGCATCTGGTCCTGATCTTCCCCTGCGTTTTGGAGCTCGTCTCGTCCCTTGGGGTTCTGCTAATCTGGCCAGCCTTGCCGGGTCACTTGGGAGTTGATTTTCCTCCTGAATTTGTTCTGGCCATGTACAAGGCCTGTTGTTTGAAGCAAACGGGGGCTGTGCTGCAGGGAGAACCCTCTTCCTTCTCTACATCTAAGTATTGTCAAGGGACTTGGGGGGACGAGGTTGACCTCATGGAGTGTGTGTCTCCTTTGTCTTAGGCTTTGCCAGCCTGTTCTGAGGATGAAGATCTCGGGGACCAGGAGAGGAGCTGCCCCCCGGGAAGGACCCCTTGGTGGTGCATATTTTTCATCGTGAGGAGCTCCAGGAGCTCATTTCGTAGGTGTCATCAGTTCTGCGGTTCGAGGAGTCTCCTCTGGAGGCCCCTAGAACAGTGGAACCGCTTCTTGAAAGTCCTCTCTGTCCTTTCCCATGCACCAGGATATTCAAGGTGTTATCCAGGCGCAATGGGTTACTCCTGATCCTCACTTTCACGTTGCGATGTTGATGGTCCGTCTTTATCCCATTCTGGAGCAAAATCGGGACTCCTTGCAGCCACCCATGGTGGACACTGTAGTCTCTGCTGTCACTAAGAAGAATACGGTGCCCGAGGAAGGTGACACTGGCTAGAATCACTGCTTAAGCAGAGTTTTGATGTGGCTGCCTTGGCCATGAAGGCAGCTGTTTGTGGGGGGTTTAACAGCACGGGCTTCTTCTCGTTGGGCTGAGCGTATTTTGGACAGATGATTGGACCTTGGTGGATCAGGAGGCTGCCAAGTTGGAGATGGGCACTTCTTTCTTGTCGGATGCCCTGTATGACCTGCTGTGCGCATCTTCTAAGTCCATGGCCCTTGGTGTGGCAGCCCAGCTGTCGTCGTGGCTCTGTGGTTGGTCGGAAGATGTGGGTTCCAAGTCTAAGCTCAGCAAATTTTCTTTCCATTCCATGAAAAAACTAAAAACACAATCTAGGAAACTGGAATGCGCATGGAAAAAAATAAAAGACGAACAAACTCTCAACGCATGGAAACAACTACAAAGGAAATACAAATACGCAATAAGACAGACCAAAAGGTCATACTACAAAACTAAAATTGGGCCGGACTACAAAAACACGCAAAAACTATACCACCTCGTGAATAAACTACTACACACAACATAAACAAATTCACTATAATACGTGAGTCACAATCAGGATTTCGACCCCTACACAGCACCGAAACTGTACCACTTACTGCCCTAACCAAATTCAAGCAGGAAATAGCATTAGGCAAGAGTATTCTCCTCTTCCAATTTGACATGTCGAGTGCATTCGACATGGTTAACCATAACATACTGCTAAGACTCCTAGAATACTTCGGAATCGGTGGTGGCACTCTCAGTTGGATCAAGGGTTTTCTAACCTCAACCCATATATCTATGCCGATGATGTAACAATATACATCCCTTTCAAACAAGACATCAAAGAAATATTCAATGAAATCAACCAAAGTCTACGCATCATGAACACCTGGGCAGATGCATTTCGTTTGAAACTAAATGCAGAAAAAACCCAATGCCTGATACTTACCTCCCAATACAACACGAACGAATTCACTGCAATAAATACACCTAACCTAAGCCTTCCAATCTCAGAAACGTTAAAAATCCTTGGAGTTACTATTGACCGACACCTAACAGGCGAAACCCATGCAAACAACACAACCAAAAAGATGTTCTACTGCATGTGGAAACTGAAAAGAATAAGACCATTCTTCCCAAGATCCGTCTTCCGCAGCCTAGTACAATCCCTCGTACTCAGCCACCTGGATTACTGCAACTCACTGTACGCCGGATGCAAAGAGCAAATCTTGAGGAAACTTCAAACAGCCCAGAATACAGCAGCCAGACTCATCTTTGGAATACCAAAATATGAAAGCGCAAAACCCTTACGAGAGAAGTTACACTGGCTTCAACTCAAGTAACGAATCACGTTCAAAGTATGCACATTAGTCCACAAAATTATTCACAGCGAAGCCCCAGCCTACATGTCTGAGTTAATCGACTTACCACCCAGAAACGCTAAGAGATCATTCCGAACCTTCCTCAACCTCCACTTCCCTAACTGCAAGGGCCTGAAATACAAGACGCTGCACGCATCAACCTTTACCTACACGAGCACGCAGTACTGGAATGAACTACCGTGGAACCTGAAAATGATCTACGAACAAACCAACTTCCGTAAATCACTAAAGACACATCTTTTTGATAAAATCTACGGAAAAAACCACAACACATAAAGCTCACACTCACTGTTCAGTTACACATCAATACATCTACTTATGAATTCTTAACCCTAATCTCACTACACCCAAACATTTACTCGCAGAAAATGTATACCATTTGCTTCATATAACGCCCCTTAACTTCCTGTTGTCTCCTTCCAATGTCTCAATGTTCTTTAATTGATTTACTCCTTTAACGAATTTGATTTTGACTCGTTTAACTCTTCACAATGTAATCCATAACCTGAATTGTAACAAATTGTATTTCCATTATTCATAATGTATTGTAAGCCACACTGAACCCGCAAAAAGGTGGGAAAATGTGGGATACAAATGCAATAAATAAATAAATAAATAACCACAAGAACATATCAAGTGAAATCAAAAACAAACATATCGTCACCGTGGAAACCAGGCTGCGGAGTACCGCAAGGATCACCACTATCACTGATTCTTTTCAACCTCATGATGACTCCACTAGCCAAGATCTTATCCACCCAAGGCCTTAACCCATTTATCTACGCTGATGACGTTACATTATACATCCCCTACAAACATGATCTGGCAGAAATCACCAACGAAATCAAGCTTAGCCTAAACACCATGAACTCATGGGCAAATGCATTCCAATTAAAACTCAATACAGAAAAAACACACTATCTCATCATCTCTTCCCAAAACAATACGTACAAACCCACAAACATTACCACCCCAGGATACACCCTCCCTATCTCAGACAGCCTGAAAATTCTCAGAGTAACAATCAACCGTAGCCTATCACTAGAGACCCAAGCAAAATCCACCATAAAGAAAATGTTTTTCTCAGTGTGAAAACTGAAACGTGTGAAACCATTCTTCCCGACGGAAATATTTTGTAACCCGGTACAGTCAATGGTACTAAGCCACGCAGACTACTATAATGGAATCTATGCGGGATGCAAGGATCAAATCATAAAGAACCTTCAGACTGCCCAAAACACAGCAGCCAGACATATTTGGAAAAATGCGTTTTGACAGCGCCAAACCACTCCGAGAAAAACTGCATTGGCTACCAATGAAAGAACGGATCACTTTCAAAATTTGCACGACTGTTCATAAAATTATTTACGGCAAGGCGCCTGGATACATGACAGACCTCATCGACCTACCAAACAGAAACACCACAAAATCTACACGATCATACCTAAACCTCCACTACCGAAGCAGCAAAGGACTCAAATACAAATCCACCTATGCATCTAGCTTTTCCTACTTAAGCGCACAACTATGGAACGCACTGCCAAAAGCAGTAAAAACTAAGCTCGACCACCTAAATTTCCGGAAAGCACTAAAGACAGACCTGTTCAGAAGAGCATATCCCACCGACCCAACATAAAATACCTGAACGCATGCGTGGGATAAACATAAAGGAATCCTGCTCAGAAGGAAGGGATCCCCAGAAGCTTAGCCGGTGGTGGGAGGCAGGGCTGGTGGTTGGGAGGTGGGGATAGTGCTGGGCAGACTTATACGGTCTGTGCCAGAGCCGGTGGTGGGAGGCAGGGCTGGTGGTTGGGAGGCGGGGATAGTGCTGGGCAGACTTATACGGTCTGTGCCCTGAAAAAGACAGGTACAAATCAAGGTAAGGTATACACAAAAAATGGCACATGTGAGTTTATCTTGTTGGGCAGAATGGGTGGACCGTGCAGGTCTTTTTCTGCCGTCATCTACTATGTTACTATGACACAATGGAACCAAAGACTGTATTGGACATTACCTGACTCTTCCTCTCCTCTCTCTCTCTAAGTTCCCCCCAATTACCTACCATACATGTACCTTATTCTACCACAATATCACTTCCATATCATCATGCTGATCAATCCATAGACTGGTGGGTTGTGTCCATCTACCAGCAGGTGGAGATAGAGAGCAATCCTTTTGCCTCCCTATATGTGGTCATGTGCTGCCGGAAACTCCTCAGTATGTTCTCTATCTCAGCAGGTGGTGGTCACACACAGCTGCAGCTCTGGCTAGGTCTCCAAGCCTAATTTTTAGGTTTTGTTGAGTACCTGGGGTTGAGAGCTCTTCTTGAGCAAGTGCAAACCTGGTGGCGCCAGGTCCCTCCTTTTCTCCCCCCTCCCGCTGGCTCCGTTAAAAAAAAAAAGGCGTTTATTTCGACGTTTATTTAAACGTTTATTGCAGCTACTCACTGGGACACCAGGTCGTTACAGCTCGGAGCGAGAAGCAGGTAATTTTTACCTTTTTATAGCGGGCAGGGGGTTCCCCGATCGATCTCCACGTGGCCTATGGCGTCGGAGGGCGAGGGTGCGAAGAATCGCTCCCCGGACCGCGTGTGCGCTTCTAGCGGGGATGCGGGGGTCTTAAAGTCTGATTCGCCCTTGTTGGGTGACAGTTTGGAGGCCGGTCAGTGTCCCGGGTCTTCCTCCGGTGCGGCGGTTTTTCCCGCCATAAACGCCCATCCCCCGCTGCTCGCCTCCGCCATCTTGGCCGGCCACTCTGCTCGGACGGCTTCTTCTTGGGCCGCCCTTGAGCTGGGAGACGTTAATGCCATGGCCGCCCTTGATTTGGGCGACGGCAAAAAAGCGGCTAAAGTTAAGCGCCGTTCTTCCCGCGCGGCTCCTTCGTGGAGTGTCGCGCCGGACGCCATCTTGGATGCGCAGCATGTTTCTCCCCCGCTCCTGCGAGCGCCGGTTGAGGGTGCGTCTAGGGCTGTGGCCCAGGCTGCTGAAGTGCACAGTCTGGGGGGTTTCTCCCCTGAGTTTATTTTGCTGCTACATCAGGCCTTCCTTATGCAAAACGCTGCCCCTTCTCCCTTGTCCGATAAAGGGGTTGAGGCCCCTGGAAGTAAACGCCCTCAGGTGGATTCCCCGGCCTTAGAGGACTCTGTTTCCTCTGATGTAGATGAGGGCAGCGTATCTGAGTTCTCCCAACGGTCCTTTGGGGATTCCTTGGAGGAGACGGATTCCCGCTCGGATGGAGCGGATGACCCCTC
Organism: Microcaecilia unicolor; assembly: GCF_901765095.1. NCBI lineage: Eukaryota > Metazoa > Chordata > Amphibia > Gymnophiona > Siphonopidae > Microcaecilia > Microcaecilia unicolor. The sequence continues at coordinate 7,842,787 of NC_044031.1, forward strand.
TGCAGCGCGGATCTTTCGCTCAGAGGATTTGCCCAACCTGTTATTGCAGGCCATGAGCATTTTGAAGATTTCCTCTCCGGAGGACGTCTCTCCCTCAGCCCCTGTTGGCTCCGCCATTATGCTGGGGACGAAGCGCCCGCCTAGAACCTTCCACGTGCATGATGCCATGCACACCTTAATTTCGGCTCAATTGGATGTCCCGGAAGCGAGCCTCAAAGTGGCTAGGGCTATGTCCCGCCTCTATCCTTTGCCTGAAAGTGAACGGGAGGCCTTTCTTTGGCCTACCGTGGATTCTTTAATCACTGCGGTGACTAAGAAAACGGCGTTGCCAGTGGAAGGTGGCACGGCCCTAAAGGACGCCCAAGACAGAAGATTGGAGGCGGCCTTAAGGTCGTCCTTCGAGGCGGCTGCCTTAAGTTTGCAGGCCTCAGTTTGCGGCTCCTATGTGGCCAGGGCGTGCCTCACGATTGTGCAGCGGGCTTCCCCCTCGGATCCTTCCTTGAGGGCTGATTGGCTGGCCCTGGAATCGGGCTTGGCTTATTTGGCAGACTTACTGTATGATGTCTTGAGAGCCTCGGCTAAAGGTATGGCTCAGACAGTCTCTGCGCGGCGGTGGCTTTGGCTGAAACATTGGTCTGCTGACCACGCCTCTAAGTCCCGCCTGGCTAAGTTGCCTTTTAAAGGCAAGCTGCTCTTTGGGGTCAAGCTGGACAAAATTGTGACCGATCTCGGCACATCTAAGGGCAAGAGGTTACCAGAGGTCAGGGCTCGGGCCAGTGCTCGCCCCGGTATCTCCAGAGGACGGTTTCAGGAAGCCCGTCAGTACCGCCCGGGCAAGTCGGGCTCCTCTGCCCCCTCTTCCTGCAAGAGGAATTTCTCCCCCAAGCAGCATTCCTTTCGCAGAGACCGCCGTCCCGGAGGTGCGCCCTCCGGTCCTCCCCCAGGGTCTCGTACCCAATGACGGGGTCCTGGTCCATGGCCCAGTGCAGATTGGAGGACGGCTGTCCTCGTTTCTGGGCGAGTGGACCACAATAACTTCAGACGCTTGGGTGCTGGAAGTCATCAGAGACGGCTACAAGCTAGAGTTCTGCCGACCCTTAAGAGACGGGTTTGTACTCTCTCCCTGCAAGTCTCCGGTCAAAGCTGTGGCAGTGCAGCAGACTTTGGACAATCTGATCCGCCTGGGTGCAGTCGTTCCGGTGCCAGAAAGTCAGCTTGGCAAGGGGCGTTACTCCATTTACTTTGTGGTACCAAAGAAAGGAGGTTCTGTCCGGCCTATCCTCGACCTCAAAGGGGTCAATCGGGCCTTGAAAGTTCGGCACTTTCGCATGGAGACTCTCCGCTCTGTTATAGCGGCAGTGAAGGCAGGGGAGTTCCTGGCATCCTTGGACATCAAGGAAGCGTACTTGCATATTCCCATCTGGCCTCCTCATCAACGCTTTCTGCGTTTTGCAGTCCTGGGCCGAGACTTCCAGTTCAGAGCCCTCCCGTTCGGGTTGGCTACTGCTCCGCGGACCTTCTCCAAAGTAATGGTGGTCATCACGGCCTTCCTGTGAAAGGAAGGAGTACAAGTCCATCCTTATCTGGACGACTGGTTGATCCGAGCCCCCTCTTATGCAGAGTGCGGCAAAGCTGTGGACCGGGTGATTGCTCTTTTGAGCTCCCTGGGGTGGATCATCAACTGGGAGAAAAGCCAGCTGCGCCCGACTCAGTCCCTGGAGTATCTGGGAGTTTGATTCGACACCCAAGTGGGCAGAGTGTTCCTGCCGGACAATCGGATTGTCAAACTTCAGGCTCAGGTGGACCAGTTCCTAGTAGCCTCTCCGCTTCAGGCTTGGGACTATGTGCAGCTGTTGGGCTCTATGACGGCCACGATGGAAGTAGTGCCCTGGGCCAGGGCTCATATGAGACCACTACAACACTCTCTGCTGCAGCGCTGGACTCCGGTGTCGGAGGATTATGCTGTGCGCCTTCCCTTGGACCCAGCAGGGCGCTGAGCTGGTGGCTGAAGACAGACAAGTTGTCTGCAGGAATGCCTATTGTGACCCTGGAGCCTCTTTGACGGGCTGGGGAGCCCACTGCTTGGGAAGGACAGCGCAGGGGCTCTGGTCTCCTGCAGAGGCAAAGTGGTCTATCAACCTCCTGGAACTCAGAGCCATTCGGTTGGCGCTTTTGGAGTTCCTCCCGGTACTGGCGTTGAAGCCAGTACGGGTCCTGTCGGACAATGCCACGGCTGTGGCCTATGTCAACCGCCAGGGAGGTACCAAGAGCGCCCCTCTAGCCAAGGAAGCCATGAATCTATGCCAGTGGGCGGAAGCGAACCTGGAACAGCTGTCAGCTGCCCACATTGCCGGAGTCATGAATGTCAAGGCGGACTTTCTCAGTCGCCATACCTTGGATCCCGGAGAGTGGCAGTTATCGGCTCAGGCGTTCTTGGACATCACGAAGCGCTGGGGCCAGCCGAGCCTAGATCTGATGGCGTCATCGTCCAATTGCCAAGTGCCGCGTTTTTTCAGCAGAGGACGGGACCCTCGATCTCTGGGAGTAGATGCTCTTCTCCAACAGTGGCCGACACAAGAGCTTCTCTATGTGTTCCCGCCCTGGCCCATGTTGGGCAGGGTACTAGACCGGGTGGCAAAGCATCCGGGCCGGATAATCCTGGTGGGTCCGAATTGGCCCAGACGTCCCTGGTATGCGGACTTGATCAGGCTCTCAGTGGACGACCCTCTGCGGCTGCCAGTGGAGCAGGGCCTGTTGCATCAGGGTCCTGTGGTGATGGAGGATCCCTCCCCCTTTGGTCTTACGGCCTGGCTATTGAGCGGCAGCGTCTGAGGAAGAAGGGCTTCTCAGACAAGGTCATTGCCACTATGCTGAGAGCGAGGAAGCGCTCTACTTCTACTGCTTACGCCAGGGTTTGGCGTACCTTTGCAGCGTGGTGTGAAGCAGGCTCACTTTCTCCCTTCACTGCTCCAATTTCTTCAGTGCTGGCGTTCCTGCAAGAAGGTCTGGAGAAATGCCTGTCGCTCAGTTCCCTTAAAGTCCAGGTAGCGGCTCTGGCTTGCTTCAGGGGCCGCCTGAAGGGTGCTTCCCTGGCTTCGCAGCCAGATGTGGTACGTTTTCCCAAGGGAGTTAATCACTTGCGCCCTCCTCTGCACTCAGTGGTGCCTGCGTGGAATCTCAATCTGGTGCTAAGAGCCTTGCAGAAGCCGCCTTTTGAACCCTTGTCGAGGGCATCTCTGAAAGACCTGACATTGAAAGCAGTCTTTTTGGTGGCTATCACTTCAGCCATAAGAGTTTCCGAGCTCCAGGCACTCTCATGTCGAGAGCCTTTTCTGCAGTTCACTGAGGCAGGAGTGACTATTCGCACAGTGCCTTCCTTCCTGCCCAAGATTGTTTCTCGCTTCCATGTGAATCAGCAGCTCTGTCTCCTTTTCTTTCGTAGGGAGGACTACCCAGAGGAATACTCTGCTCTCAAATATCTGGATGTGAGACGAGTCATCATCAGATACTTGGAAGTGACCAATGATTTCCGGAAATCAGATCATCTGTTTGTCCTGTTTGCAGGTCCTCGTAAGGGTCTGCAGGCTGCTAAGCCTACAGTGGCAAGATGGGTCAAGGAAGCCATTGCAGCGGCTTTTGTGGCCGCGGGGAAGGTGCCGCCTAGTCAGCTGAAGGCTCACTCCACTAGAGCTCAGGCGGCCTCGATGGCAGAGGCCGGGTCCGTCTCCTTGGAAGAGATTTGCAAGGCGGCAACTTGGGCATCGGCCCATACCTTCTCCAGGCATTACCGCTTGACTGTGGCTGCTCGGGCGGAGGCCCGGTTTGGAGCTTCAGTGTTGCGGTCAGGGATTTCAATGTCCCGCCCTGGGTGAGTACTGCTTCGGTACATCCCACCAGTCTATGGATTGATCAGCATGATGATATGGAAGGTAAAATTATGTATCATACCTGATAATTTTCTTTCCATTAATCATAGCTGATCAATCCATAGCCCCTCCCAGATATCTGTACTGTTTATATTCTGGTTGCATTTCAGATTCAAGTTTAGTCTTCAGTTCCTGTTCAGGAGGACTTCGTGTTCAAGTTTTTTCAATTGGATTCTTCAAGAGTTGAGACGAGTTTGTGTTACAGTGAGCTGCTGCATTCCTCTCCCCTCCGTTTTACGGGGCTGGATTGATACCTAAATTCTGCCGGCGCTCCCTCCCGCTTCGTGCGGCTGTAGGGCAGCTTTGTACCCCTCCCGCTTCGGTGGTGTTAGGGTCAGTCAGCTCCTCCCGCGGTTGCGGTTGCAGGATAAGCCAGATCCCCCCGCATCGGCGGGGTGGTGTCCCTCCCCCGCTCCGCGGGGATGAGATGGACGGATTCCCCTCCCCCACTTGTGTGGGGATGAGCTGGGTTAATTCCCCTCCCCTGTTTCGGCGGTGGTGAGCTGGGCAGAGTGTCCCTTTGTGGGTGTAATTCTCTAAGTGCTGAGTCCTGCGGATGGAGCTTGGATATCGACATACTGAGGAGTTTCCGGCAGCACATGACCACATATAGGGAGGCAAAAGGATTGCTCTCTATCTCCACCTGCTGGTAGATGGACACAACCCACCAGTCTATGGATTGATCAGCATGATGATATGGAAAGAAAATTATCAGGTATGATACATAATTTTACCTTTGTATTCATTCATACCATGTATTTGTTCAGACCGGAATCGGCTAACACTGTTAACGGTAAAATGTTAGCCACATTGAGCCTACAAAAAGGTGGGAAAATGTGGGATACAATTGTAACAAATAAATAAATTCTGCAGCTCCTTGTTTGGAAAAGGTCTGGATAAGCTGGTCAAGAGTTGGGGGAGATGAACATAGTAACATAGTAGATGACGGCAGAAAAAGGCCTACACGGTCCACCCAGTCTGCCCAAGAAATGTGCCACTTTTTTGTGTATACCTTACCTTGATTTGTACCTGTCTTTTTCAGGGCACAGACCGTACAAGTCTGCCCAGCACTATCCCCGCCTCCCACCATCGGCTCTGGCACAGACCGTATAAGTCTGCCCAGCACTATCCCCGCCTCCCAACCACCAGCCCCGCCTCCCACTACCGGTTCTGTTATCCAATGTTCCTCATCTTCTGTAGGATAGGTCTATTGCAGTGGGCAGAGATGTGTACAGGAAATCTAGGTTTAGAGACTCGCGTTGCTACAAGTCTGGTAGAGGCAGTTATCCTCAGTGTAGTTTTTTCTTGAGGGGGCTGCCGGGGCAACTGGAATTCCAGGCCTTGGCAGCTGTCTCGGCAAGATCTGCCCAATGAAGGTATCGGGGTGCAGTCCTTGGTTTCTGTGTAGGCGAGGCTGCAGGACTTGTACAAGGAGTGGACCCGGATTATCTCGGATCAGTGCGTGCTTGAGGTTGTTCGCAATGGCTATGCGCTGGAGTTTACCTGTCCCTTGGTTAGTGCTTTCTTGGTGTCTCCTTGTCAAGCCCCTTGGAAAGTGCGGGCGATTCGGCAGACTCTTTGTCTGCTGGTGGATTTACGGGCAGTGGTTCCCGTACCGAAGGTGGAACAGGGCAGGGCTTACTATTCCATCTATATTGAGGTCTCAAAGAAAGAGGGTTTCTACTGGCCTATTCTGGATCTCAAGGGAGTGAATCACTTGCTTCAGGTGCTCTCCTTTCGCTTTGTTATTCTAGCCATGCAGCCTGGAGAATTCCTGTCTTCATTGGATCTGACAGAGGTGTACTTTCATATCCCTATTCGCCCAGCTCATAAATACGTAAGTACATAAGTATTGCCAAACTGGGAAAGACCAAAGGTCCATCAAGCCCAGCATCCTGTTTCCAACAGTGGCCAATCCAGGTCACAAATACCTGGCAAGATCCCAAAAATGTACAAAACATTTTATACTGCTTATCCCAGAAATAGTGGATTTTCCCCAAGTCCATTTAATAATGGTCTATGGACTTTTCCTTTAGGAAGCTGTCCAAACCTTTTTTAAACTCCGCTAAGCTAACCGCCTTTACCACATTCTCTGGCAACGAATTCCAGAGTTTAATTACACGTTGAGTGAAGAAATATTTTCTCAGATTCGTTTTAAATTTACTACATTGTAGCTTCATCACATGCCCCCTAGTCCTAGTATTTTTGGAAAGCGTAAACAGGCGCTTCACATATACCTGTTCCACTCCACTCATTATTTTATAGACCTCTATCATATCTCCCCTCAGCTGTCTTTTCTCAAAGCTGAAGAGCCCTAGCCGCTTTAGCCTTTCCTCATAGGGAAGTCGACCCATCCTCTTTATCATTTTCGTTGCCCTTCTACTACTAATCACTTCTATAGCGCTACAAGGCATACGCAGCGCTGTACACCATACATGAAAACACAGTCCCTGCTCAAAGAGTTCACAGTCTAAATAGGACAGGCAAACAGACAGAACAACTAAGAGGTAAGGGAATTAAAGAGGTGGGGATAAGAGGGTACAGGGCAAGTGAGTAGTGGTTAGGAGTCAAAAGCAGCGTTAAAGAGGTGGGCTTTTAGCTTGGATTTGAAAACGGCCAAAGATGGGGCTAGACATACAGGCTCAGGAAGTCTATTCCAGGCGTGAGGTGCAGCGAGATAAAAGGAACGGAGACTGGAATTAGCAGTAGAGGAGAAGGGGACAGACGAGAGATTTATCCACAGAACGGAGTACCCAAGGGGGGGGGGCGTAGGGAGAGACGAGTGGAGAGGTACTGGGGAGCGGTAGAGTGAATGCACTTATAGGTCAGTAAGAGAAGTTTGAATTGATTGCGGAAACGGATAGGGAGCCAGTGAAGTGACTTGAGGAGAAGGCTAATGTGAGCATAGCGACTGGCGGAAAATGAGTCGCGCATCAGAGTTTTGGACTGATTGAAGAGGAGAGAGATGGCTAAGTGGGAGGCTGGTGAGAAGCAGGTTGCAATAATCTAGGCGAGAGGTGATAAGAGTGAGGATAAGGGTTCTGGTAGAGTGCTCAGAGAGGAAGGGACGGATTTTGCTGATGTTATAGAGAAAGAAACGACAGGTTTTGGCAATCTGCTGAATGTGAGCAGAGAAGGAGAGAGAGGAGTCGAAGATGACCCCAAGGTTACGTACTGATGAGATAGGGAGAATGAGAGTGCCATCCACAGAAATAGAGAAACGGGGGAGAGGAGAGGTGGGTTTAGGGGGAAAGATGAGAAGCGCTTTTGTGCTAACCAGAAGGCTCTTTACAGAGTTTCACCTTCGCGAGTACGACGAACTGCGATTATAACGATTGATTTTGGGGCATTGAATCTACACCACGTGTATGTCATAGAGTTTCTCTTTGATCCCTGAGGCAGACGTTGTTTAACACCGAAACACGGCCCGTGTCGGCTCACTCATTAATAAAGAACTTCAGCTGTCTCAGTCCTAAAGGCCCAATGTTGCTTTTTTTTTGTTCGTAAGCTCGGTTTTGGCCATGCTAAGTTTCAGATAACGTTGAGACATCCAGGCAGGCTGATACATTGGTCTGGATGCTGGTTGAGATTTTGGGGGTAGAGAGGTAGATCTGAGAGTCGTCAGCGTAGAGATGGTATTGAAAGCCATGGGATGATATCAGAGAGCCAAGGGAAGAAGTGTAGATGGAGAACAGGAGAGGACCGAGAACAGAACCCTGAGGTACACTGATTGACAGCGGGATAGAAGTGGAAGAGGATCCACCAGAGTGTACACTAAAGGTGTGAAGCAAGAGGTAGGAGGAGAACCAGGAAAGAATAGAGCCCTGGAATCTAAGTGAAGACAACGTATCAAGGAGTAAGCTGTGATCAACAATGTCAAAAGCGGCGGATAGATCGAGAAGGAGGAGGATAGAATAGAGACCTTTGGATTTGGCCAGTGACAGGTCATTGGAAACTTTTGTAATTGCAGTTTCAGTTGAATGAAGAGGGCGAAAGCCAGATTGGAGTGGGTCAAGAACAGCTTGAGATGAAAGAAAGTCAAGACAGCGGCGGTGAACGGCACGTTCAAGTACCTTGGAGAGGAAGGGGAGGAGGGAGATGGGTCGATAGTTGGAAGGACAGGTAGGGTCAAGTGAAGGCTTCTTAAGGAATGGAGTGACCACGGCATGTTTGAAGGCGTCAGGAACGGTCGCAGTGGAAAGTTGCTTTCGGACACTCATTCCGTTTGTCAGCAGAGTTTAAATATGTTTTCCTGCTGACCATTACTTCGAGTAGTGTTTAGTGCCACTTATCCAGGAGTAAGACAAGGAGAGTGGCTCCCAACGACAATACTTTATTTTATGTGCTAGGTTTCATTATGCGTTTCTAACATCAGAACAGTGCAGTTTGCCATCTTTAGTTAAAGCTCCCTTACTATAACGTTAATGTTCATTGCATTAGACAACCCCTTCGAGATTTCATTTTTAATTTTATTTGGTAATAGAGTTCTTATATATATATACATATATCTACTATAATAAAACGCACCCTGAACGTTCTGAGGACAAAGGTAATGAAGTCACAGCAGAACGATAAGGGTTCGTAAGTTCGTGGTGGTGAAGGCAGCCATCCCACTGATAATGCCTCCAGCTCTGCTTCACACACTGCTTTTCTTTTCAAAGGAAAACCTACAGGAGCCCTAAAAGGCCAAAAAAAAAAAAACGATTGCAAAAATAACCTCCCTTCCGCCCACGTAAACAAACACTGCTGCCTCAGCACAACACCAAAGAAGCTTAAAAAAAAGAGAAACATCTATCCAGCACTCTGCAAACACTGACCCCCCTACAAACACCCTTACATTTCACCAAAACAAAGATCTACCTACACAAACCCCACAGACAAAGAAACAGCTTGCAAGCACAGCACATCCCCCAACCCCCTCCCCAAAAACAAAAGTAAAAAAAAAAAAACCCCCACCAACAACCTGCCCACACACACAAACTAACTCTGTCACACATGCACAGACAATGCACCACAAACACATACATTAACTAACAGAAACACCCCTCCCCCCAAAAAAACCACAGAATGTAAACAAAAATACATGCACACTCAATCTGAATCACTCTATATCATCTCTGCAGCCATAAACACCATCAAAGCCACACTCTGCTCCATGACACTTTGCAAGCCTGGGGAGGGGGGAGGGGGAAATCCCTGCAACTGACATAAAGACCAGGGAACTGGGAGGGAGGGAGGGGGGACCCTGCCACATACTCTCATTCTCACACATGCTGGCAACCAGTCTCTGTCTCTCTCTGTGACACACAGACAAAACGCACATTCACTCTCTCTCACACAGACCATCTCAACACACACTCTCCAAAGGTTGTTTGAAACTATGTGACTGGTAAGGATTTTTACCTAAACCCGACAAACATGTTTTTATAGTAAAGCTCTTTTTTGAAAACACTTATATCCCTTAATATCAAACAGGAAAAACAAACAAAAAAAACAAACCCCAAACCACATGCTAGCGCCCGTTTCATTTGTTACGGAAACGGGCCTTTTTTACTAGTTTTATATATTTCATAGGTCTTAATGATATTTTTCCTTTATGTCATAATCTTTTGTAGACACACATAGAGGCATATTTTCAAAGCACTTTGGGAGGCTAAGTTCCATATGTTTCTATGGAACTTTGGGAGGCTAAGTGCTTTGAAAATAAGCCTCTTATTGTTTTTACATTTGGATAGAATTAATAATCAACAGACGGCAGAGAAGGTAACAAAATACATTCTTCTTTTTATATAGTTTATATGCCTATGTTTGATCTGAAACATTCATTATTTTTCAATATACAGTTTTGAATACTGCTCACGTGGATATTCTATTTTAAAATTAAAAATTCATGAACATTTTACTGCATTTTTGATTTTGCTTGTGTTTTTAATGTTTAACTATATAATTTATCTCTAATATATACATGATTAAATACTGCTCATATAAAGTCTCACTTTAAAAAGTTTGTGAATATCTTATTTAACCTTATGTTTTGAGATTGAATATTGATTTTACATTTATGAGTTTTCAATGATTGACAGGTGTAATTTTTATTGTCAGTGTGTTGGATAATTTTAAAGAGAGATATTCATATAATCCTGTGTATGTACACTGGAATTGAATGTAAAAATTTTAGGTTTATTATTTATACAATTATTACTGATCTTTATTTAGGTTTAGTTTATCACTGTGGTTGGTTTTATGTTTATTTGACTTTTATCTCATGTTTGAGATATTGTTTATATTTCTGTATTGTCTCTTTACGTGACCATACGCCATTGTTTGTTTTACATTCTTTATGTTTTTTGATTTGTATAGACTCCTGACGCAGGCCAGTGCGGCCAAAACACAGCTGTGTCGAGTCCCCTTCTCCCTGCTACATTTTGGCTAATAAAGTTGATTCTTCGTTTTTACATCCAAAGTGTCGTCTTTTTTTATGTAATTTTTGATTTTGATGGACTTATCTTTTAAATACATATTTTATGATTAATTTTAAATTTTGTCGGTTTTGGTATATATTTTTTATTTTTATTTTTATGTTTTTGTTTTTGTTAGTCATCTTCGCTGTTCTGTTTCTTGTTGATTTTCTTGCGAAGACTGGTTTCTTCTGTTTTTTGTACTACTTTCTGGTTTGTATTTCAGATGCGGGTGACGTTTGAGGACATTGCTATCTCTTTCACCCAGGAGGAGTGGGAGTATTTAAATGAAGGACAGAAGGAGCTTTACAGGGAGGTGATGAAGGAGAATTATGAGACCCTGATGTTTCTAGGTAAGGATTTCATTTTCTATGGGTTTAACACACACAGGGACTGATTTACTAAAGGCCAATTGTGACTTTTCCTTTGACTCCAGCTCCTGCATTGCTCTTTGTCTGGGTTGGTACCTTTCTTGGGTCTTTTCTCCTGAGACCAGCCTCTGAGTATTAATCCTGTGTTTGTGATGAGTGACTGGCAGTGTGTGAGTCTCAGTACAGGAAGCCTGAGTGATGTCTACACCAGATAGAGTGATAGAGAGATGACCCACTCTAAACACTAACCACTAGGGGGTACACAAGACCCCAGATCCTCCTCCCTCTTCCTCTCCTCTCTTCTACCTGAGATTCTGTCTCCCTTCCCCAGTCTGAGATCCCCTCTCCTTCTCTATCCCCCTCTGCAAGTTCCTTCTTGTATGGATCCCCAGTTATCAATAACCACCTCTCCTCTCACCTTCTCTCTAAGATCTCTCTGTATATATTGAGTTTGCTGAATTGATTAACTGAACCTGGTACATAACAGACATTTGTTTTTCTGATTTGATTTTATTGTTTAAAATGTTTTGTCTTTAAAAAATAAAATAAAAAGTTGTAGTGTGATCGACCAAGTGAAAAGGTACCAAAAGTGGGGTATGTGACTTATTTATATCACAAGATGGAGGGATATTATATGAAAGTATTTAACCCCAGAAATCACATACCTCACTTTAGGTACCTACAGTTTTTAACATGAAACACTGACCATATAGTACTCAAAATTTTCACAAATGAAAGTTCCTTAGTGTCCCTCCGGATGAACCCAGAATGTGACTGATGGGTTGTGCACACTTTCCTGCAGAGAGTCAATAAGAGCCCTTGTTAACTAGAACTAGATTCAATATTCTCAGTCTCCAGCAGATGGAAGGTGTTGAGCCCTTTAGTCTCTTTTCTCTCTGCTCTCCTTTCTTTCTTTCTGGTTTAATAAAAGAAAAAAAAAAGAAAGGTTATTTAGGATGGAGAGTATTTCTATTGCAGACTAGGTTTTATTTTTAGGGTTTATTATTTCTGTGTACTGGTGTCTCTTGTTGTATCTGGAGGCTTGGGCCCACAAGGGTCTCTCTAAGCCTGGGGGTATCAAACTCGGGTGGTCGGGTCCCTCCCCACAATCCCTCAGGGCTGTGTGTGGCTGTGGGTTGGAAGCTTGCCTCAGCCTCTTCGAGGGAAGAATGTTTTGAGGCCTGGGAGAGACAGCCGCATTAAAAAAACAAACAAACCCGGAATCAGGTGCGAACGAGCAGGACAGCTCTGTTTCTGCCTGTGTTTGCGGTGGTATTGATTTTTCTTGTAGCTCTAGGCCTCGGTTTCGGATTACCGCTTGGAAAAAAAAAAGCCACTCCAGCGCTTCAGAGGACATCGTGATGGCAGAGAAACTCCGCCATTGTGCTGTTTGCCAGCGGCAGGGTATTGCAGCTAGCAGTGTCCATAAGTAGTACACCACCGTAGAGATTTTGGCAGAGGCTGGTCCCTCTTGCTTCGCTTCCTCTTCAGTGTCCACGGCGCAGGACTTGGGGGTTGGTAAAGATAAATCACCGGCTCCCGTTTTGGCAGGAAACACCGCCATTTTATCATCTCAGTCTGTGGTAGAGGAGCAGCCTGCTTCTCCGTAGCTTCATTCACCAGAGCACTCAGGATTAGCTCTTCCGGCGTAATCGTGGCTGCTGGAGGGGGATTTCACTCCAGAGTTTGTCCTGCAGATGTACAAGGTCTTCATGTTGTAGAAGTCAGGTCCTCCAGCCCCTTTAGGTGGGTGTTTAAAGAAGCAAGAATTCTCAGCAAAGCGTCCTAGGGGATCCTGGGATCTCGAGGAGGATCTAGTTTCGGAGCCAGATCAGGAGAATGCCCTCTCTGCAGGGCGCTGATTATTTAGGAGAAGGACTACTTTCTCAGGACTCCAGTCCAGTGGACTCAGGTACAGAGTCTTTACTCCCAGGTGAGGATCCATCGGTGTTCAGAATTTTTCACAAAGAATTACAGGAGCTTATTTCTTTGGTGGCTACTAATTTACATTTTGAGGAAGAGGAGCCCATGGCTGTGGAGGGCCATAAGGTGGATCTCCTAGTGAAGGGCATTAGAAGACCGGATAAGACCTTCCCTATGCACCAGGATATCAGAGATATTATTCAGGCTCAGTGGGATGTGCTAGATTCTCCTTTTTGGCTTGCTAGGTCTATGGTATGTCTCTGTCCAGTCCCTGATTCAGACAAGTCCCTTCTCAAGTCTCAAGTCTCCAGTCTCCAGTAGTAGGTGTGGTGGTCTCAGCTGTTACTAAGAGAAATACTGTACCGGTGGATGGAGGCACGGCTCTTCAAGACATTCAGGATCGACGTATGGAGGCTTTGTTAAAGAGCAGTTTTGATGTCTCCGCTTTGGTGGTTCTGGCAGCTATCTGTGGTTCCTTGGTGGCTAGGGCTTGTTTCCGCTGGTCTGAGAGATTCTTGGATAGAACTTCAGATGATTTGGCTTTGATAGACTCCGAAGTGGCTAAGATTGAGATGGGTTCCACCTTTTTGGCAGATTCTTTGTACGATTTGCTGAGAGCTTCTTCTAAGTCCATGGCCTTGTGTAGCCACAAGGCGCTTGCTTTGGCTGTGGGGCGGATGCAGCTTCTAAATCTACTACTACTACTACTTAACATTTCTAGAGCACTACTAGGGTTACGCAGCGCTGTACAGTTTAACAATAAGGACAGTCCCTGCTCAAAGGAGCTTACAATCTAAAGGACGAAATGTCAATTTGGGGCAGTCTAGATATCTTGAATAGAGGTATAGTGGTTAGGTGCCGAAGGCGACATTGAAGAGGTGGGCTTTGAGCAAGGATTTGAAGATGGGCCGGGAGGGGGCCTGGCGTATGGGCTCAGGGAGTTTATTCCAAGCTTGGGGTGAGGCGATGCAGAAAGGGCGGAGCCTGGAGTTGGTGGTGGTGGAGAAGGGTACTGAAAGGAGGGATTTGTCTTGAGAGCGGAGGTTGGGGGTAGGAACGTAAGGGGAGATGAGGGTAGAGAGGTAAGGAGGGGCTGCAGATCGAGTGCATTTGTAGGTTAGTAGGAGAAGCTTGAACTGTATACAGTACCTGATCGGAAGCCAGTGAAGTGATTTGAGGAGAGGGGTGATATGAGTATACCGGTCCAGGCGGAAGATAAGACGTGCAGCAGAGTTCTGAACGGACTGAAAGGGGGGGATAGATGGCAAAGCGGGAGGCCAGTGAGGAGTAGGTTGCAGTAGTCAAGGCGAGAGGTGATGAGAGAGTGGATGAGAGTTCGGGTGGTGTGCTCAGAGAGAAAAGGGCGAATTTTGCTAATGTTATAGAGGAAGAAGCGACAGGTCTTGGCTATCTGCTGGATATGCGCGGAGAAGAAGAGGGAGGAGTTGAAGATGACTCCGAGGTTGCGGGCAGATGAGATGGGGATGATGAGTGTGCTATCAACTGAGATAGAGAGTGGAGGGAGAGGAGAAGTGGGTTTGGGTGTGTGTTGGAGTATAATACTTATGATATGATACTTATGCTGATCCAGAATATTTTGTTTTCTGACATGCAGAATGTTTATTTTGACCTGTTGCTACCAGAATATTTGTTTGACAGGTTGCTACCACAACGCTCCGTTGCGGTGGGTAACTCACTACAGGACTGTGCTGAGAAACAAGTCCAAAGGCTGGTATTTTCATCAGAGGGTACCTAGGAGAGAGGAATGCAGATTGGCCACTCATTGTTGTGTTCTAGGCACACTTGTTTGTGAGCTGTTATAAAAAGAGGTGAAGCCCTGGCTGAAACAGAAGCTCTGTACCTGGTTTGAGGGACGCCTCTATCCAGTGTGGAATTGTCCCGCAGAATCTCTGGGCAGTCATCGGTGCTTCCCCCATTGCTGTTACAGCTCAGATGAAGGCTACAATCCTGTGGTGATGTATGTATACTGCATAAGAGTGTTATGTAATATGTGGGTGCCTATTGATGTGTGAACTGCATAAGAGTGTTATGTAATATGTGTGTGTCTATTGATGTGTGAATAAAACAATCTTTAAAGCAATATCCAAACCCTGGATTTGCTACAGGGTGGGAAGACAATAAGCTCAGTCTTGGACAGGTTCAGTTTCAGGTTGCGGTTGAACATCCAGGCAGCAATGTCAGATAAGCAGGCCGATACTTTGGCCTGGGTTTCCGCAGTGATGTCTGGTGTGGAGAGATAAAGCTGGGTGTCGTCAACATAAAGATGATATTGGAAGTCATGTGCTGAGATCAGGAAGCCCAGGGAGGAGGTGTAGATCGAAAAAAGAAGGGGTCCAAGGACAGATCCCTGAGGAACTCCAACAGAGAGCGGGATGGGGGTGGAGGAAGAGCCATGCGAATGTACTCTGAAGGTGCGGTGGGAGAGATAAGAGGAGAACCAGGAGAGGACAGAGCCCTGGAACCCAAATGAGGACAGTGTGGCAAGAATTAAATTATGATTGACAGTGTCAAAAGCGGCGGATAGGTCGAGGAGGATGAGGATGGAGTAGTGACCTTTGGATTTGGCAAGGAACAGGTCATTGCAGACTTTAGATAGTGCCGTTTCAGTCGAGTGTGGGGGGCGAAAGCCTGATTGAAGCCGATCGAGGATGGCATGAGAGGAGAGAAAGTCAAGGCAACGGCTGTGAACGGCGCGTTCAAGTATCTTGGAGAGGAAGGGTAGGAGGGAAATGGGGCGGTAGTTGGAGGGAGAGGTAGGGTCAAGTGATGGTTTTTTGAGGAGTGGTGTGACTACAGCATGCTTGAAGGTGTCTGGGACAGTTGCAGTGGAGAGAGAGAGGTTGAGGATATGACAGATGGGAGGGGTGACAGTAGGAGAGATGGTGTTAAGTAAGTTGGTGGGGATGGAGTCTGAGGAACAGGTGGTGCATTTCGAGGAGGAAAGAAAATGGGCGGTTTCCTCTTCAGTGATATCAGGAAAAGAGGAGAAAGAGGCCTGGGTTGTTTGGTTGAGGGAGTGGGTTATAGGGTGAAGAGGAGGAGATAGTTTGGTAGTGAATTCAAGGTTGATCTTCTGCACCTTGTCGCGGAAGTAGCCAATGATTGAGGAGAGAGTGAGGGGGGGGGTGGGAGCGGAGGGCACTTTGAGGAGGGAGTTAAGGGTGGCGAAGAGGCGATGAGGGTTAGAGCTGAGGGAATTAGTCAGTTGGGTGTAATAGTCCTGTTTGGCGAGGAATAGGGAGGACTGGAAGGAGGAAAGCATTAATTTGTAGTGAATGAAATCATTGTGGGTGCGAGATTTCCTCCAGAGGCGTTCAGCCGATTGGGCGCAGGAGCGAAGGTATTGGGTGCAAGGGGTCAGCCAAGGCTGGGGATTAGTACACCTTGTGGGACGGGAGATGGATGGTGCAAGGGCGTCCAGAGCAGAGGAGAGAGTGGCATTGTAAGTGGAGATAGCCTTGTCAACAGACTCGGAGGACATGATGGAAGGGAGGAGATCAGAGATACTAGAGGATAAGGTGGGAGGGTCGACAGCCTGGAGATGCCTGGAAGTAGTGGTTACTGTTGGGCGGGACTGAGGGGGAGGGTGATGAAGTGTGAAGGTGATCAGCTGATGGTCAGAGAGAGGAAGAGCTGAGGCACATTGGAGGGTGAGCAGGTAGAGGAGAGGACGAGGTCAAGACCGTGGCCCGATTGGTGAGTAGGGGTAGTGGAGCTCAGTTGGAGGTTGAAGGAGGAGGTTAGAGAGAGGAACTGAGAAGCGTATGAGTCGGATGGGTTATCAGTGTGTATGTTAGTCTCCAAGAATGAGGGATGGGGATGAGGGCTCAAGAAAAATGGAGAGCCAAGCATCGAAGTAGGTTTGGAAGGAAGAGAGGGACTTATCAGGGGGGCGGTAAATGACTGCAATTCTGAGTGGCAGCGGGATGGAGTGAACTTCGAAGGATGAGAAGCAGTGAGACTGCGGTAGGAGGAGAGGTTGAAAACTGCAGGAGGGCGAAAGTAGTAACCCGACGACGCCACCGCGGCCAACTGGGCGGGGAGAGTGGGAGAAAAGATAACCTCCATGGCATAGGGCTGCGACTGAGGCAGAGTCGTCAGGGGTGAGCCAGGTTTCAGTTAGGGCGAGCAGTTGAAGGGAACGTGAGATGAAGAGATCTTGGGTGAAGGAAAGCTTGTTGCAGACCGAGCAGGCATTCCACAGGGCACACGAGAAGGGGAGGGAGAAGGGGGGGGGGGGAAGAGGGGAATAGCGATGAGATTGGAGACATCGTGCAAGCGTTTGCATGGATGAGACGAGGACAGGTATGGGGGACCTGGGTTGGGATTCATCTCGGAACTCCCACTCCCGTATTATCACATCACTCATACCTTTACTCACAGAAAGTTATATACCATATGACTTCATGTCTTTTTATCGCCCCTAAGCTACCATTGTTTCCTTCCAAAGTTGCAATGCCTATGTTCCATTATTACATCCCTTAACGACACCTCAATTGTTTCGCTTAACCCTGCATAATATAATCCCTAACTATCTGTAACAAATTGTGTTTCCAACATTCAACTCATATTGTAAGCCACACTGAACCCGCAAAAAGGTGGGAAAATGTGGGATACAAATGCAATAAATAAAATAAAATAAATTGATGTCTCCCGCGGATAGCAGGAGAAGGAGCAGGAGAGTGCGGAGGAGGGTGGGGGAGGTAGGGCGACGAAGGCGACGAAGACGGGATGCGCATAAGAGGAATGGGGAAGGGTTCATGGCAGGAAGGAGCTTCTAAATCAAAGTTGAGTAAATTCCCGTTTCAGGGATCCTTTCTCTCTGGAGAAGAGAGACAAGTTAGCCCACAGTCTGGGTGATACTAAGGTGCCTCGACTTCCTGAAGACAGGCCTAGGGCATTGAGTCGTGCCCGGCTTCCTGGATGAGGTTGGGGACGAGATTTTCATTGGTATAGGGCAGGTAGAGTGGCTCTGGTTCAGTGATCCCACTTCTTTCAGAGAAATGTCCTTTCGAGGGGCTTGCAGGGTAGGCAGAGAATCAGGAGCTTCTCTCCCATTCACAGCCCGTCCTGCCCAATGAAGGTTTCCGGGTCCAGCCTCTGATTCCTGTGGGAGCACGGTTAATACAGTTCTATTGGAGGTGGGCCCAGATTATCTCCAATCAGTGGGTGCTGTGGAGGTTAGTCGAGATGGGTACACCTTAGTTTGCGTGGCATCTTCCAGATGTCTTCCTGGAGTCTCCCTGTCATTCTTGTCTGAAGGTGGGCGCGGTCTGGGATACTCTGAAAAGACATCCATCTTTGGGCTATTTGGCCAGTTCCCTCCTCAGAGATAAGACAGGGTTGTCGTTCCATTTACTTTTGTCATCCCAAAAAAAGAAAGAAGGATCTTTCCGACCGATTCTGGATCTCAAGGCTGTCAATCGGGCCCTCAAGGTCACCAGTTTTCGTATGGAGACTCTTTTTGTTCAGTCATAGTGACGGTCATGTCTGGGGAGATTTTAACTGCACTGGACTTAACAAAGGCCTATCTGCACATTCCGATTCAGCCCATGCACCAGCGTTTTCTTTGCTTTGCAGTTTTGGGCAAGCATCAGTTTTGGGCTCTACCTTTCGGACTCACTGTGGCCCTTCGCACATTCACAAAAGTTATGGTGGTGGTAGCTGCAGCTCTCAGGAAAGACGGTATTCTAGTTCGTCCCTACCTGGATAATTGGCTAATCTGGGCAAAGGCATATCAGGAAAGACTACAGGTAACAGCTTGAGTCGTTCAGTTCCTTCAATCCCTCGGTTGGGTGGTCAACTCTCTCAAGAATCGTCTGGTTCCATCTCAGTCCGTTGACTACGTAGGGGTCTCCATCGATACAATTCAGGGTTGAGTGTTTCTTCCCCAGACCAGGATTCACAAGTTGTAGGCTCAAATTCAAGCATTTCTGCACAGGTTGGTACCATGTTCAAGGGATTATCTTCAAGTTTTAGGCTCCGTGGCGGCGACGATAGAAGCAGTGCCGTGGGCCAGGGCACACATGAGATCTCTGCAGAAGTCCCTTCTGTCCAGATGGTCTCCGCAGAGAGATTCCCTACAGGTGAAATTGGCATTGTGAGCTCGGGAGTGCAGCAGCCTCCATTGGTGGCTTCGGACAACCAACCTGACCAAGGGGGATGCCTCTGGATCTGCCAAGGTGGATTGTAATCACAACGAATGCCAGCCTCAGGGGCTGGTGAGCTCACTGTCAAGGACGGTATGCAAAGAGTCTGCGGTCTCAGCTGGAGACTTCCTGCATGATCAACCTCTTGGAGACCAAAGCAGTTCGGTTGGCGCTGGAAACCTTTGTTAGTCGGTGAATCGGTACACATCCTTTTAGACAATGCCACAGCGGTAACTTATGTCAGTCAGCAAGGAGAGACGAGGAGTCACCTGTTGGAACAGGAAGTGGCACACACACTCTAGACCCAGGAGAATGGGCTGTTGGTGCAACAGCATTTCAAGCAGTTGTAGATCACTGGGGGGGCTTCCGGTCATGGATCTATTGGCCTCAAATCTCAATGCAATAGTACCTCAATAATTCAGTCAAAGAAGAGATCTTAAAGCGAAGGGCGTCGATGCTCTTCTCCAGCCTTGACCGTCTGGGCTTCTGTATGTTTTTTCTCCTTGGCCTCTTCTGGGGTGCCTAATTCAAAGGATTGCAGCGCATAAGGGTCTTGTAATCTTGGTAGCACCGGAATGGTCCCGCAGGCCTTGGTTTGCTGATCTCATGGTCTCCTAGTGCAGGGCCCTGGGTTCACTCAGACCCGGCTTGATTTTATCTTATGGCTTTGCTCTTGAGCAGGCTCGGTTGACGAAGAAGGGTTACTCTGCTAATGTGATTGCCATGATGCTTCAGTCGCATCGTCGTTCCACTTCTCTGAATTATATCAGGACTTGGTGAGTTTTTTTGAGGCATGGTGTACAGATCTGGACATTTCTCCATTTCGTGCTTCAGTGGCTGAGGTCTTGGATTTTTTACAGTGGGGTTTTGATAATGACATGGTACTAACTTCTCTTAGTGCCACTTGTGGCCCTGTCTTGTTTTCGGGGCCGCATTCAAGGAAAGGCCTTGGCTAGCCATCCGGATGTTTCTTTGTTCCTTTGCAGAGCGGGTCTCATTTGTCCTCCTTCTAGTGCCATCTTTCCGGCTTAGGACCTGAATCTGGTTCTCTCGGTTCTTACTAGGTCTCCCTTTGAGCTCTTGGCGTCCTGTTCTCTGAAGGATTTGATGCTCATGACAGTATTTTTGGTAGCCATTGCTTCATCAAGGAGAGTATTGGAGTTGCAAGCATTTTCTTGTTGGTCTCTGTTTTTAGAATTCTGTAAGGATGGGTAGTTCTACTCCCTGCCCCTTCCTTTCTCCCTAAGGTCTTGTCGCGGTTTCATTTGTCCCAATCAGTAGTTTTGCCTGTTTTTAGGTTGTTCCTCCAGATCGAAGGATCAGTGATGTTTTCAGTACCTAGATGTCAGGAGAATTCTTAATCACTATTTGAAGACTATGGAGGAATTTAGACGACACATCGTCTGTTCCTGCTGATTCGAGGTTCCCGGAAAGGCTTGGCGGCTTCTAAATCCACTATTTCTAGGTGGCTTAAAGAGATTATTACTTCTGCTTACCCACTTTCCGGGAAACCTATACCAGAAGGACTGAAAGCCCATTCTACCAGAGGCCAAGCTGCATCATGGTCGGAGTGCTTTTTGGTACCTCCTTTAGAAACCTGTAAAAGCAGCAACATGGTCCTCCTTGCATTTGTTTATTAAACATTACAGATTGGATGTTCAGTGTCGTTTTTGGTGCGAACTTAGATACTGCTTTGTTACTTCCCATCAGTCACATTCTGGGCCAGTCCGGAGGGACGCTAAGGAAGGAGAAGTTAGTTCTTACCTGCTAATTTGCTTTCTTTTAGTCCCTCCAGACTGGGCCAGATCCCTCCCTGTTATTTGAAGTGATGAAGTTTGATTTTTTTTTTTCTTTTGGGTTTTTGGATATCGGATAGAGCTGCTTTATTTATTTATTTATTGCATTTGTATCCCACCTTTTCCCACGCATTTGTAGGCTCAAAGTGGCTTACAGAGTGTGGTTATGACATAATCATTTCGTATTAACAGGTACATTTCTTATAGTTTGAATGTTGTTAAGAGAAGATACGCATAATCGTTTCCTGATGACAAGTACAATTATTGCTGTTTAAAATTGGGTAATGGAGGATAGACAGGGAAGTGTTAGGTCAGTTAGAGGTGAGCTGTGGTGATTGTGTGAACTGTTGAAGTGGTTTGTAGGCTATGTATTTTCCTTGTATGCCTTTTGGAAGAGATGAGTTTTCAGAGATTTGCAGAAGTTAGTTACTTCGTCACTAGCTTTCATGTCTGTAGGAAGATCATTCCACAGCTCAAGTAGGAAAAGGTGGTGGCGTGTGTCAGTTTGTATTTCAGTCCTTTGCAACTGGGGAAGTGCAGGTTGAGATATTTACGGGAGAATCTTTGTGCATTTGTAGGTTTGTTGTTGTTAACAACAACAACAACAAAAAAAAAATGTTCAGCAAGTATATTTACTTTTGCAACAGGCACATTAGGCAAGAGGCACACGCTCGTTGATATGTCTTTGGTGGCTGCTCAAGTTTCCCGGTTGCACAGAGCACAACCCATCAGTCATGTTCTGGGCCAGTCTGGAGGGGCTAAAAGGAAAGCAAATTAGCAGGTAAGAATTAATTTCTCCTTGCCCCTCCAAACTTGTCTATTCTTAATCTGTCATTTGCAACTCCACTTTTGGTACCTTTTCACTCAGCAGGTCAGATATAGAAATAGTTTAAAAACTAATAACATAAAACAAATGTAAGGCGGTGTGCTTTTTTTGCCTTGTTTTCTAGGGTGTTGTTTTTATAGCTGTACTTTACACGAGAATTTGTTCTCAAGTTGTGGCACTTTGTGTTTGAATTTGTATCTCTCTGCTTTTATCGTGAAAGACCTTGTTTTGAAGTAATAAATAAATAAATAACCTTAGTTTTAAAAGAGAAAAAAAAAGGATTCGATCCAGTGCTACAACTTATATCAAGTCCATGCTACAAGGGGAGAAACAAAAAAATAGAAACCCTTTGAAATAGCTAATTGCACCTGATAACCCTGTGAGCCCCGTCACAGTGCGAGCATTTCTATAAAGATGGAGCCAACATTTAGGGCTCCTTTTACAAAGCTGTGGTATTGATTTCTCCCCCTGCCCCCCCCCCCCCCAGTTAATGAACATCCAGTTCTACTAGCTCTACTTACAGACTTTGCTCCGCAGTACACTTACTATTACGGATTCTCTCTCTCAGGAGCAGGCGGTAGAGCTTCGCTAGTTGGCCAATAAGCAGCTGGAGTGTAGGAAATATCCGGCCAGGGGCGCATATGATTTTTTTGATATGGCATCCAGGCTCTCCACCATGGGTGTGGGGATGTGCGGACTCTTAATGGCTATGTTTCTCTGACCTGGAACCAGTGGTTCAGGCGAGGCTATTGGACATTCATTGCCGAGGTGACAATTTGTTTTGAGATAAGGTGGAGGAGGTCACTGACCACATCAAAAAGCATACAGACACCCTCCAAACTCTCTCTCGGCACTCTCCAGCTGCAACCTTCTCCTCCCAGAGGTTTATGAGTGGGCCTAGGTGGCGGCCCTATTATTCATACAGGTGTAGGTACCCTTCCTCCGCTTTGGTCTACCCAGAACTCTCAGGCACAGCGTTCTAGGCCTCTCCAGCCACATCCAGCAGGGGATGAGCTTTTGACTGGCTCTAGGAGAGCATATTCACATTCAAAGTAGCCCTTCCAGACAGCTTACTACTACTACTAATCATTTCTATAGTGCTACTAGACGTATGCAGCGCTGTACACATTATATGCAGGTAGTTTCTCTGTCCCTAGAGGGCTCACAATCTAATTTTTTTTGTACTTGGGGCAATGGAGGTTCAAGTGACTTGCCCAAGTTCACAAGGAGCTGCAGTGGGAACCGAACCCAGGTTGCTAGGATCAAAGCCTGCTGCACTAACCATTAGGCCACTCCTCCACTCCTTCTAACCGGTGGGTTCTTCAGATAGCCCGTCTCAGTTATTCCTTGCATTGGCGTCGGAGACCACCAAATTGTCCACCGAAACCATCGTTCATCAGCTCTCAGCACAAGCAGGTACTTGTAGTGGAAATCTCCATTCTTCTAAAGACAAGCGTGGTCGAGCCTGTGCCACCAGGCGAAGAAGGAAAGGGATTCTATTCCAGGTACTTCCTTGTGTCCAAGAAGATGGGAAGATTCCTGGTCATAGCAAAGTTCATATGATTTCCCTGGGCACCCTTCTGCCCATGATCAGGAAAATGATTGGCTATGCTCTCTGAATTTAAAGGATGCCTTTACTCACATCTCGATACTTTCTTGTCACAGGAGGTATCTCAGATTCCAGATAGGGAAACACCACTACCAGTACCGCATTCTGCCGTTTGGCCTCACGTCAGCTCCCAGGGTGTTTACCAAATGTCTAGTGGTAGTAGCAGTGTACTTATGCAGGCTGGGAGTGTATGTGTTTCCCTATCTGGATGATTGACTCATCAAGATCACATCACAGGAGGGGGATGATGACAAAAGTCGATGAGCCTGTTTGGGTGTTGACTAGGTTTCATCGTAAACTACCCAAGTTCCTCTTTCTCCCAGTCCAGCGGTTGGAATACATAGGAGCCCTGCTAGATACGTTGCAGCTTCAAGCTTTCCTTCCTTAGGCAAGAGTAGAGACCTTAATGACACTCGCCTCGCAGGTCCAGGTCAGCATGCAGGTAACAGCTTGGCCAATGTTGAGATTAAAGGACCACATAGCCTCCACGGTGCACTCCCTTGACACATCTCCATTTTGAGAGAGGCTCAGTGGACCCTAGCTTCCCAGTAGTCTCAGGCAGCTGAGAATCTGGCGGATGTAATCCGGATTCCTCCAGAGTTAGGCTCATGCCCTTCTCTGGTGGACACTACAAACCAATTTGACAGAGGGACTACTGTTCCAAATTCCAACTGTTCTTCAAAAGGTTTTGACCATGGATGCACCCCACCTGGGATGGGGAACTTATGAGGATGGGCTTCACACCCAGGGGACTTGGTCTGCTTGGGAAACAGATGTCTGCATCAACCTCCTCGGGCTCTGGGCCATTTGGAACATTCTAAGGACTTTCAACGATCAGCTACAGAACCAAATTGTTCTCATTCACTCTGACAATCAGGTTGCAATGTTCTGTGTGAACAGGCAGTGGGGTACAGGATCCTACCCCTTGTGTCAGGAAGCAGTGGGGATGTGGCATTTTTACCCCCTCAAACCTTCTTCAAAGATATGCACCTTTTCCGTACCTCAAAAAAGACATAGTGGAATTGGAAAAGGTGCAGAGAAGGGCGACAAAGATGATACAGGGGATGGGACGGCTTCCCTATCAGGATGAGCTGAAGAGGCTGGGGCTCTTCAGCTTGGAGAAAAGGCGGCTGAGGGGAGATACCGTATGATAGAGGTCTATAAGATAATGAGTGGAATGGAACAGGTCGATGTGGAGTGTCTGTTTACGCTTTCCAAAAATACTAGGACAAGGGGGAATGCGATGAAGCTGCAGTGTGGTAAATTTAAAACGAATCGGAGGAAATTTTTCTTCACTCAACGCGTAGTTAACCACCTTTTCCGGCAGCGAATTCCAGCGTTTAAGGCGGTTAACTAGCGGACTTCAAAAAAGGGTTGGATGGCTTCCTGGAGGAAAAAGCCATAGAATGTTATTAAATGGACGAGGGAATGCAGTATTTCTAGGATGGGTGGGACAGATTGCTTGTTCTTCTGGCCGCTGTCGGTGACAGGGTGCTGGGCTCGATGGACCCTTGGTCTGTCCCAGCATGGCGATGCTTATGTACTTATGTATATCGCCATCATCCCCTTTCTTCTTCTGCTCTAGCATCCAGTGATCATGCCCCAGCTCTTCCCTTATACCCCCTTCCATGGCATCTACACGTCTCCTTCCTCCCCAAATATTCATTTTCTCTTCCTTTCCCCATTGCCCTAGCATCCATCCCTCTTCTTCATTTCCATCGTTGTTGTTGTTATTACATTTGTACCCCGCGTTTTCCCACTCATGGCAGGCTCAATGCGGCTTACATGGGGCAACGGAGGGTTAAGTGACTTGCCCAGAGTCACAAGGAGCTGCCTGTGCCTGAAGTGGGAATTGAACTCAGTTCCTCAGGACCAAAGTCCACCACCCTAACCACCAGGCCACTCCTCCATTGTTGCTACTATTTGAGATTCTACATGGAATGTTGCTATTCCACTAGGTCGGCCCTTGCAGATCACCAATGTGGCCGCGCAGGCTTCTGCTTCTGTGAGTCTGACGTCCTGCACGTACGTGCAGGACGTCAGACTCACAGAAACAGAAGCCTGCTCAGCCTTCTACATGGAATGTTGCTAGTGGAATAGCAACATTCCATGTAGAATCTCCAATAGTAGCAACAGAATCTCCAATAGTAGCAACATTCCACGTAGAATCTCCAATAGTAGCAACATTCCATGTAGAATCTCCAACAGTATCTATTTTCTTTTTGTTACATTTGTACCCTGCGCTTTCCCACTCATGGCAGGCTCAATGCGGCTTACATGGGGCAATGGAGGGTTAAGTGACTTGCCCAGAGTCACAAGGAGCTGCCTGTGCCTGAAGTGGGAATCCAACTCAGTTCCTCAGTTCCCCAGGACCAAAGTCCACCACCCTAACTACTAGGCCACTCCTCCACTCATCGTCCCCTCCATATGCCCTTGCTTGCAACGCCTCTTCTTTCTCAGTCCCTGTTGCGTCATTACCACTCTTCTCCCACTGCCACTTGCCAGCATCATGCCCCAGCGTCATCCCCAAGCCCCAGTTTCAAACCCAGTGAAATGAAAATAAGATTACACCTTTTTTATTGGACATAACTTAATACATTTCTTGATTAGCTTTCGAAGGTTGCCCTTCTTCGTCAGATCGGAAACCCAGTGAAAGAATGTACTAGTCATTCGGCCTCAGCCCCCTCAGCATTCTATATGTGGAAATGATCCTATTATGGACGCCTTTCACGTCTGCCTTCAGCTGGACTTGTTTTTTGCTATTTTTAATTTACTTATGTACTCCAGGGAGCAGAGAGAGGTTGATTTTTACATCGTAACTACAAGTTCAACCCTGCTCTTCAAAAACAATGCAGCCGGTCTCTACGTGGACACTTCTGGATCCCAGCACATAAACAAAGTATCTAAAATGTGCCTTTTTCTGTGTATTTGCAAATGATGATTTCAAATAATTGTATTTATTATCATACTAACCAGAACAATGATAATGCAGCAAATAAAGAAAAAATTGTACAAGTGTTTTCAGGAAGGCTGCAAGATGGAACCAATAACCAATTCTGTATGTCTAGAAATTAGAGACATGTGAAAATGGAAGGACTAGAGAGGAGTGGGAGGGAGTGAGGACTAATCTTTCCATTCCAGCAATTCTCCAAACTTTAACCAAAAACGTTTGGAAGGTAAAAACCGGGTCTTTCCGTTTCTGTGCAGTGCAAACTTTGGCTGATAAGCGAAATGCTATGGAGGCATTCCAAGGAGGATTAGACCTGGGTCTAGTGTCTGAATAACTGGGTAATGGAGAACTTTTCTTCTTCATACGTGCAGTTTTTCACGATCTTTAAGAAGCCAGTTTACCGTTACATAAAAGTACTTTTCAGTATCAATTTTAATTACCTGTAATATTTTTTTTTTTACTTATCTTTTCTCTCATTAATTTATAATTGATTGCCACTCCTGTCTCCTGTATAGAAAAGGTGGTTGGGAGGCGGGGCTGGTGGTTGGGAGGCGGGGATAGTGCTGGGCAGACTTATACGGTCTGTGCCAGAGCCGGTGGTGGGAGGCGGGGATAGTGCTGGGCAGACTTATACGGTCTGTGCCAGAGCCGGTGGTTGGGAAGCGGGGCTGGTGGTTGGGAGGCGGGGCTAGTGCTGGGCAGACTTATACAGTCTGTGCTAGAGCCGCTGGTGGGAAGTGGAATTGGTGGTTGGGAGGCGGGGCTAGTGCTGGGCAGACTTATACGGTCTGTGCCAGTGCCGGTGGTTGGGAGGTGGGGCTGGTGGTTGGAGGCAGTGATAGTGCTGGGCAGACTTATACAGTCTGTGCTAGAGCCGCTGGTGGGAAGTGGAATTGGTGGTTGGGAGGCGGGGATAGTGCTGGGCAGACTAGTACGGTCTGTGCCAGAGCTGGTGGTTGGGAGGCGGGGCTGGTGGTTGGGAGGCGAGGATAGAGCTGGGCAGACTTATACGGTCTGTGCCAGAGCCGGTGGTGGGAGGCGGGGATAGTGCTGGGCAGACTTATACGGTCTGTGCCAGGGCCGGTGGATGGGAGGCGGGGCTGGTGGTTGGGAGGCGGGGCTAGTGCTGGGCAGACTTATATGGTCTGTGCCAGAGCCGGTGGTGGGAGACGGGGCTGGTGGTTGGGAGGCGGGGATAGTGCTGGGCAGACTTATACGGTCTGTGCCAGAGTCGGTGGTGGGAAGCGGGGCTGGTGGTTGGGAGGCGGGGATAGTGCTGGGCAGACTTATACGGTCTGTGCCAGAGTCGGTGGTGGGAGGCGGGGCTGGTGGTTGGGAGACGGGGATAGTGCTGGGCAGACTTATACGGTCTGTGCCAGAGCCAGTGGTGGGAGACAGGGATAGTGCTGGGCAGACTTATACGGTCTGTGCCAGAGTCGGTGGTGGGAGGCGGGGCTGGTGGTTGGGAGGCGGGGATAGTGCTGGGCAGACTTATACAGTCTGTGCCAGAGCCGGTGGTGGGAGACAGGGATAGTGCTGGTCAGACTTATACGGTCTGTGTCAGAGCCGGTGGTTGGGAGGCGGGGATAGTGCTGGGCAGACTTATACGGTCTGTGCCAGAGCCAGTGGTGGGAGGCAGGGATAGTGTTGGGCAGACTTATACAGTCTGTGCCAGAGCCGGTGGTGGGAGACAGGGATAGTGCTGGGCAGACTTATACGGTCTGTGTCAGAGCCGGTGGTTGGGAGGCGGGGATAGTGCTGGGCAGACTTATAGGGTCTGTGCCCTGAAGAGCATAGGTACACATCAAAGTAGGGTATGCACAAAAAGTAGTACACATGAGTTGTCTTGTTGGGCAGACTGGATGGACCATGCAGGTCTTTTTCTGCCGTCATCTACTATGTTACTATGTTTTGTCTGGCTTTATATATGGGAAGATATTTGTTCTTTTTTTTTTTTGTCTGGTTGTTGGGAAACGATTTAGAAGTTGTGTTTTATGTTTTTATCTTAGCTGTGCTCAAGGGTGCTGTCAAGTGTTTTGTATATTGAAACTACATTGGAAATGTTTTTCAAGAAGCAAGATATAAACATCATATTAAATTAAACATGAAGCTGACAGAGGAGGGTAAAAGAAGTAGAAATGGAAGGGTGGGGGCGAGTTGATATGGTAGAAGAGGCTGAAAACAGGAGTTAGGAAACTCAGGCCGGCACTGAAAGCAGGAAAGCTTGGGGGGAGTCAGGCTGGCACTGGATAAAGTCTGATTTATGGTTACTAAAAATTATTTAATGTCTGTTTTCATATCCAGCAGAAAATGAAGTGACAGAGGAAGAAGTGAAGGAGACAAATAGAGAAGGACGTCCTTTAAAATGGAAACTGCGCCCAAGACGTGTCAGTATTTCCCAAGGGACAGAGAGGGGAGAATCTGTCAGAAGTCGGCAGCAATCACAGAGGAAGCAGAGAGACCGTGCAGGAGACTCGCCAGATGGAGTCACTGAGTGTGAAAGAAGTGACAGGGAGCTCACAAACATCCCTGAGCACCAGAGACACCCGAGAGCAGACATACCCTCCCGAAATAATAACAGTGAGCAAACGACCTCTAACTTCCATCACAGAGAGGGGAAACGGAGGAAATCTCTTGGAACAGAGAGGACAGACCCCTTAGAAGGGTTTTCTAGGTCTCATGAATGCACTGAATGTGGAAGAGGCTTCCTGTCTAAGGATTCACTCACAGGTCACCTGAAAACACACACAGCAGCAGCAACAACATCTGGAGACGTTACCCCTGAAAGCTCTTTGGTCTCTCTTTCATGTGCTGAATGTGGTAAATGTTTCAATAATAACCTTTCCCTAAGAACACATCTGAAAATCCACACAGGTGAGAGACCATTTAAATGCACTGAATGTGGAAAAGGCTTTCTTGGGAAATCAAACCTAGTGAAACATTTTAGAATCCATACTGGTGAAAAACGCTTTCCATGTACTGAATGTGGGAAATGTTTCAGTCGGAAGCATTCCCTGAGAACTCACCAGAAAATCCACACAGGTGACAGATCATTTCGATGCACTGAATGTGGAAAAGGCTTTCTTTGGAAATCAAACCTAGTGAAACATTTTAGAATCCACACTGGAGAAAAACGGTTTTCGTGTACTGAATGTGGGAAACGTTTCACTCACAAGTCTTCTCTGAGAAATCACCAAAAAATCCACACAGGTGAGAGACCATTTCAGTGTACTAAATGTAAAAAAGGCTTTGCTTCGAAATCGAGACTGATTCAACATTTTAGAATCCACACTGGAGAGAAACGCTTTTCATGTGCTGATTGTGGGAAATGTTTCAGTCAGAAGCATTCCCTGATAACTCACCAGAAAATCCACACAGGCGAGAGAAAATTTCAATGCACTGAATGTGAAAAATGCTTTGCTTTGAAATCAAGACTGGTGGAACATTTTAGAATCCACACTGGAGAACGTTTTCCATGTGGTGAGTGTGGGAAACATTTCAGTCAGAAGCATTCCCTGAGAACCCACCAGAAGATCCACACTGGAGAAAAACCCTTTCGATGTACTGAATGTGGACAACGCTTCAGTCGGAAGGATTATTTGAGAAATCACCAGAAAAAACACACGGGTGAGATGCTGTTTCAATGCGCTGAATATGAGAAATGAGATTTAAAAAAACAAAAACAAACTAGTGGTACATCAGACAGAACCCTAACCTGTTTGGAGATATAACCTTGTATGAGAAACCCCTTCAGTATACTTTGGTTGGACACAATGAATTTGTTAGACATCAAAGAACCCACATTGGAGAAAGAGAGTTTCCATGCGCAGAATGTCATTAAAAATTTGCAAGAAAAGAAGGCCTTGAAAATCACCAGAGAAGTCACACGGGAGAGAAACCTTTTCTTGGCCTCTGTCTCTGACACAGATCTTTCTGTTGGTTTTTCCTCCGTTTCTCTTGTCTACCTTTTCATCACCCTATAGCTAGAATTTATTTCTCCTTCTTCCAACAGTCCTCACTCCCTCTACATCTGCTTACCTTCCTAGTCGTCCCATTTTCACATGCAGATAACATGAGGAAGGACTTAGCGAAGCTAGAGGAATGATCTGGAATTTTAGATTTAATGCTAAAAAAAGTACAGGGTCATGCATCTGGGCTGCAGAAACCTGAGGGAAAGGTACAGTTTAGGGGGTGAAGAACGTTTGTGTACGAAAGAGGACTTGGTTGTGATCGTATGTGATGAATCTTAAGGTGACCAAACAGGTAGAAAGGCCAGCGCTGAAAGCAGGGAAGCTTGGGGAGAGAGTCAGGCTGGCACTGGATAAAGTCTGATTTCTGGTTACTAAATAATCCTATATAATAAAACTCACCCTCAATGTTCTGAGGACACTGACGTCACTGTCAGGTCCTCCGGGCACTTCCTTCCGGTTCGAAGCCTTCGTGGTGGTGAAGCCACCGAAAACACTGTATTGGGGCCCCGCCCTCGCGTCAAACGTGATGACGTCGAGGGCGGAGCAATGTCAACAGATTGACGGTGGCGACGTGCCGAGGTCCGCAACAACGGCGGACGAAAGCAGACGGGGTGAGTAGGGAGAGGGGGGAGGTCCGGGCGCAACAATGTCAGCAGATTCACGGTGGCATGCCGAGGTCCGCAACAATGGCGAACGAAAGCCGACGGGGTGAGTACGGAGGGGGGGGGGGGAGGTCCGGACGGAAACCGTGCTAGCGCCCGTTTCATTGCCGCAAAAAACGGGCATGTTTTACTAGTAATTAATACTTGTTTTCATATCCAGCAGAAAATGAGGTGACAGAAGAAGAGGCGAAGGAGACAAATAGAGAAGAACATCCTTTAAAATGGAAACTGCACCCAAGACAAGTCTGTGTTTCCCAAGGGACAGAGAGGGGAGAATCTGGCCGACGGGGTGAGTACGGAGGGGGTGGGGGTCCGGACAGAAACTGTGCTAGCGCCCGTTTCATTGCCGCAAGAAACAGGCATGTTTTACTAGTAATTAATATTTGTTTTCATATCCAGCAGAAAATGAGGTGACAGAAGAAGAGGCGAAGGAGACAAATAGAGAAGAACATCCTTTAAAATGGAAACTGCACCCAAGACAAGTCTGTGTTTCCCAAGGGACAGAGAGGGGAGAATCTGGCAGAAGTCGGCAGGAATCACAGAGCGACCCTGCAGGAGACACGCTGAATGGAGTCACCGAGTGTGAGAGAAATGACAGGGAGCTCACAAACATCCCTGAGCCCCAGAGACACCTGAGAGCAGAGATACACTCCCAAAATAATAACAGTGAGCAAACAACCTCTGTCCTCCATCACAGAGTGGGGAAACCGAGGAAATCTCTTGGACCAGAGAGGACCGACCCCTTAGAAGGGCTTTCTAGGTCTTTTCAATGCACTGAATGTGGCAGACATTTTTCTTATAAGCATTCACTAATGGCACACCTGAAAGGACACACTGCAGCAGCAGCATTTGGAGACATCACCCCAGAAACATCTTTGATCTCTTGTCTGTGTACTGAATGTGGTCGATCTTTCAGTCATGTTAGTAACCTGAGAAGACACCAGAAAATCCACACAAGAGAGAGAGCATTTCAATCCACTAAATGTGGGAAAGACTTCCTTTCAAAATCAAAAGTGGTGCAACATTTTAGAATCCACACTGGAGAAAAACGTTTTCCATGTTCTGAATGTGGGAAATGTTTCAGTCAGAAGCATTACCTGAAAACTCACCAGAAAATTCACACTGGTGAGAGACCATTTCAGTGCACTGAATGCGGAAAAGGCTTTCTTTCAAAATCAAAACTAATAGAACATTTTAGAATCCACACTGGAGAAAAACGTTTTCCATGTACTGAATGTGGGAAATGTTTCACTCATAAGCATTCCCTGCAAAATCATCAAACAATTCACACTGGAGAAAAACCCTTTCGATGTACTGAATGTGGAAAATGTTTCAGTCGGAAGAATTATCTGAGATACCACCAGAAAACCCACACAGGTGAGATTCCATTTCAATGTAGTGAAAGTGAGTTTTTGGTTTTGTTTTGTTTTTTTGAAATCTCAACTAGTGGTACATCAGAGAACCCCTGTGGTATAGCCAATGGGGGGGGGAGGGGGGACCTTGGATTTGGGTCCCCCCAAGGTCTGCTAGTTTGGCTGATGAAGGTCCCCAAGTCCCACCAGCAGAAGACTACCTCCAGCGCTGTTCGTGGGCGCACTGCCTGCCCTGATTCCCCACCCCACGCCCGCATGCTTGGATTTAGTGAAATTGAGCATGCGTAAGTCTTCATGCAAGCTATTTTATTAAAACTGAGCATTCACTCATAGGTTGGGGAAGCAGGTCAGGCGGCGTAGCATCAAAACAGCGCTGGTGGGTCCTGGGGGTTTGCGGTGGGGAGGTGGAACAAAATGTGCCTTTCAGAATACTGAATGTGGGAAACAGTTGGTTGGACACAAAGAATTAGATAGGCTTCAAAGAACCCACAGTGGAGAGAGAAAGTTTCCATGCACAGAATACCATAAAAATTTGCAAGAACAGAAGGCTTAGAAAATCACTGGTGAAGTCACACGGCCTGATCGTGACTGAATAGATATGGATGGGCTGGAGTGTAAATTTTAAGGGGCTTCGACGTTAGCTTCAGAACATTTAGTACAGGAACAGTGCTGGGCAGACTTTTACGGTCTATGCCCCGAGAAAGGCAGGGACAAATGAAACTCGAGTATACGTATAAAGTATTACATACCATGTAAAATGAGTTTATCTTGTTGGGCAGACTGGATGGACCGTTCAGTTCTTTATCTGCCGTTATTTACTTATGTTACTATGTAAAAAGGAGAGAGCAGCTTTTAAACTAGAAACGGGGGGAAGGCCGACAGTCGCTCAAAAGCGCATGGTTCAGGATAAGGTATCTTTCAAAGATATCACCAAAACAGGGAAGTTAGGGTATCCTGATAGGTTGCAAAAGAGAACGTAGTAGATCGGGTGTCCTTAAATAAAAATAAAAATCAGACAAAAGATTGCAAATTAATACTGTCAAGTACTACGCATCATGTAAATAGGAACAACAAACATACTTTGAAATGTTTATATGCGAATGCCAGGAGCCTAAGAAATAAGATGGGAGAGTTAGAATATATTGCACTAAATGAAAAATGAGATATAATAGGCATCTCTGAGACCTGGTGGAAGGAGGATAACCAGTGGGACACTGTCGTACCGGGGTACAAATTATATCGTAGTGATAGGGTGGATCGAATTGGTGGAGGGGTAGCATTGTATATTAACGAGAGCCTTGAATCAAATAGATTGAAAATTCTGCAGGAAACAAAACACTTCTTGGAATCACTGTGGATTGAAATTCCATGTGTAAAGGGGAAAAGGATAGTGACAGGAGTGTACTACCGTCCGCCTGGCCAGGATGAACAGACGGATGCAGAAATGTTAAAGCAAATTAGGGACGCAAACAAACTGGGCAACATAATAATGGGTGATTTCAATTACCCCGATATTGACTGGGTAAATGTAACATCGGGACACGATTGGGAGGTAAAATTCCTTGATGAAAAACAAGATCTAAAGGAAATTTCCAATGACATCAACCAAAGTTTCCAGATCATGCATTCATGGGCGGATGCATTTCGGCTGAAACTCAATGCCTAATACTCACCTCTCAACATAAGAACAAATTCACTGCCGTTAACACACCAAACCTGAACCTTCCAATTTCAGACACTCTAAAAATTCTTGGGGTTACCATCGACCGACACCTAACACTCGAGAACCACGCGAGAAACACAACCAAGAATTAAAAAGAGTAAGACCTTTTTTCCCCAAGGACTGTTTTCCGTAACCTGGTACAATCAATGGTGCTCAGTCATCTAGACTATTGCAACGCACTCTACGCTGGTTGTAAAGAGCAAATAATCAAGAAACTTCAGACAGCCCAGAACACTGCAGCTAGACTCATATTCAGTAAAACAAAATATGAAAGTGCTAAACCCCTACAAGAAAAACTACACTGGCTCCCACTTAAAGAACGCATCATGTTCAAAATATTCTCCCTAGTTCACAAAACTCGGTAGTAGAATAAAGGATGTGTTTTACAAGGTAAAAAAATAAAAAAACACAATGAAAATAGGAAAGAAAAAAACCTGAAAGGCACTAAAAGTTCTTTGATCCGGGTGAGTGAGGAGAGGACCAAAAAGACACAGTTTCACCTCACATGGAAAAAAGAGAACTGAGATCGCGTTCACGCGACGGACGGGAAGGCACTCGCCCATGAGTGGTGGAGGACACCTCATGCTTCACAAAGTTCTGCTTTTTTACTTTGGCATAAATGCCGGACTGGGTGACGTAGATCGACGTCTACCCACTTGTGAGAATAATGGAGCCTGCTTGTCCTTGGAAAACGATAATTACAAAAGAATGTAACACCTTCTAACTGATAATTGTAAGCCACCTTGAACTGAAACTTGTTTTTGGATAATGTGGGATACAAGAATGCATGAATAAGCAAATAAATAAATAAATAAATAAAATACTGTAATGGTATTCTCCGGATTTCGAGAAGCCATCTGTTCCGAAGCTCCATTCCCTGATGTAAAAAGGACAACTGTAACATGGATTTCTTTCAAACACCCTTAAAAGAAGGATAATTTAATTTCAAACTACGTTCTGACCTAGCCAAAGAAAAAGATGATGGAAAATCCAAATAATCAAATTACCAGAACCATCACCATGGGAAAATTAGGTTCTTACCTTGGTAATTTTGTTTCCTTTAGTCACAGCAGATGAATCCATTAACTGATGGGTTGTATCCGCCTACCAGCAGGTGGAGATAGAGAACACTGACGAACCACAGTGACCCCCTTGGACGGCTAGCCCCATCTGCCTTCAGTATTTGAAATTTCCAAAGCAGAGTGAAGAAGATAGGTAACATAACATAAACTTTTCTCATAGCGAACAAACGCCCCAGAACCAGAGCAATAACCACACAAAGGAGGGACGAACTCAACCTCCTGCAATAGAACAGCATGTAGAAGCTCTGAGAGCTGGTCTTCAACTCCTCCTGATGAGATACAATATGTGCATGAAAGATCTGAACAACAAAACAAAGTCAGACAGGGAGGGATCATGGATTCATCTTCTGTGACTAAAGGAAAGAAAATTACCAAGGTAAGAACCTAATTTTCCCTTCCTTGTCTTCAGCAGCAGATGAATCCATTAACTGATGGGATGTACAAAAGCAATCCCTACATAGGGTGGGAACAGCCCACGCCGCGCGCCAGCACGTGCGCGTTTTGCTCGTTTCAACATCCAGCCTGTAATGTCGCACAAACGAGAGCTGAGAAGCCCAAGTAGCCGCACAACAGATCTCTTGAAGAGAAAGGACACAACCGTTTCAGCCCACGAGGAGGAAATCGCTCTCGTGGAATGCGCCTTAAACGCTTCAGGCGGAGACCGTCCTGACAGCAAATACGCAGAAAAAATGACTTCCCTGAGCCAACGGGCTATAGTGGCCTTAGACGCCAGGCACCCGCGTCGAGGACCTGTCAACAATACAAAAAGGTGATCAGAAGTCCTGAAGTAATTTGACATCTGCAGACACTGCAACAGAGCCCTGCGGACATCCAAAAGACGCAATTGCCCAAAGGAATCTGGATTATCCTCCCTAGAAAAGGAGGGCAGAAAAATGGGCTGGTTCAGGTGAAACGCTGACACCACCTTGGGCAGGAAGGAAGGCACTGTACGTACCGTTACTCTGTACTCCGAAAACTGTAGAAAAGGATCCCGACAGGAAAGCGCCTGAAGCTCAGATACGCGTGTAGCCGATGTAATGGCCACCAAGAAGACTGTCTTGAGAGTCACATCCTTCTCAGAAGCTCGCCAAAGCGGCTCAAACGGCGAACGCTGGAGAGCCTTCAATACCAGCCCCAGGTTCCAGGCCGGACAAGGCAACCGCACGGGAGGATGGAGCCGAAGCGCCCCTCTGAGAAATCAGGCAATGTCCGGATGAGCAGCAAGGGACAAGCCAGAGACTTTCCCTCGGTAGCATGCCAACATTGCCACTTGCACCCGAAGGGAATTGTAAGCCAGGCCTTTTTGTAAACCATCCTGCAAAAAGTCCAGGACCAGCGAGACCGTAGCCCGCGCGGGTGTGACCTCTTTTGGGACATACCACTCCTCAAACTTACGCCATATCCGAGCATAGGCTACGGACGTAGACCGCTTGCGGGCCTGCAAGAGAGTGGAGATGACCTTGTTAGAGTAGCCCTTATCTCTCAATTGCGCCCTCTCAAGTGCCAGGGATCCTCCATAGTCTCACCGGGCCTTGAACCAACAGGTTTGGCACCAGAGGCAAAGGAAGTGGAGCCTCCACCAGCATCTGACGGAGATTCGCATACCATGGACACCTTGGCCAATCTGGAGTGATGAGAATCACCAATCCTCGATGCAGTCGAATCCGCAGGAGGACTCGCCCTATCAAGGGCCAAGGAGGGAACATATACAGGAGGTCCGAGGACCAGGGTTGAGCCAGAGCATCCAACCCCGCCGAGCGAGGATCTCTCCGTCTGTT
Source organism: Microcaecilia unicolor (assembly GCF_901765095.1). NCBI lineage: Eukaryota > Metazoa > Chordata > Amphibia > Gymnophiona > Siphonopidae > Microcaecilia > Microcaecilia unicolor. The sequence continues at coordinate 7,879,405 of NC_044031.1, forward strand.
GAAAAAGCGAGGGACTTTGGCGTTTGCACTTGACGCCATTAGATCCATTCCGGGAGTCCCCCATTTGGCACAAATCTGAAGAAAAACTTCTTCTGCCAGTTCCCATTCCACTGGGTCGATTTGATGCCTGCTGAGAAAATCGGCTTGCACGTTGCTCTGACCTGCTATGCGAGCTGCTGACAGAAGCTGCAGGTGGAGCTCGGCCCAGTGGCAAATCTGAGCGGCCTCCGTGGCCAGGGCCCTGCACTGAGTGCCGCCCTGATGATTTATGTAGGCCACCGCTATCGTGTTGTCTGACAGAACCCGGACAGCAAGCCCCTTCAGAGACTTGTGGAAAGCCATAAGAGCCTGGAATATCACTCTCAGTTCCACGGGTGTCCACTGACCCTGAGCATAGCTTCTCTGACAATGCGCTCCCCAGCCCAAAAGGCTGGCATCCGTTATCACCAGACACCAAGAAGGAAGCGCGAGCAGTATGGATTGGTGGCTCTCCAACAGGATGCTGCAACAAGGAATGCTGGGCCGCAGGGAGCCACATTAGTCTGCATTAATATTCCTGGGAAATCAGAGACCATTGATGGAGCAGTGCAATCTGCAGTGGCCTCATATGCGCTCTCTCCCAGGGAACCACCTCCAAGGTAGCCGTCATCGACCCCAGCAGCTGGACCATGTCCCAAGCTCGAGGGCGAGGCATCCGCAGGAGCAGACGGACCTGATTCTGAAGCTTGCACCGCCTGTGGTCGGGGAGAAAGACAAACCCCGAGGCTGTGTCAAACCAGACCCCCAAATACTCGAGAGACTGAGAGGGGGTCAGGTGACTTTTGGGTATATTGACCACCCAGCCTAGCGTCTGTAGGACTGTAACCACTCTGGCTGTGACAAGATGATTTTCATCTGCCGAATCCGCTCTGATGAGCCAGTCGTCGAGATAAGGGTGAACTCTGATACCCTCTCGCCTGAGATAGGCAGCTACCACTACCATTACCTTGGAAAAGGTACGGGGAGTTGTGGCTAGGCTGAAAGGCAAGGCCTGAAACTGGAATTGTTGACCCAACACCGCAAACCGGAGAAACTGCTGATGCGGGGGCCAAATAGGAATGTGCAAATACTCTTCTTTTAGGTCCAGAGACATGAGAAACTCTCCTGGCTGTACTGCCGCAATGACAGAGCGCAGGGTTTCCATGCGAAAATGACGCGCTCTTAGAGCCTCGTTGACTCTCCGTAAGTCGAGGATCGGTCTGAAAGACCCGCCTTTTCGAGGCACCACAAAATAAATGGAGTAGCAGCTGCAGCCGCGTTTGGCGGGAGGCATTGGGATCACCACTCCGAGGTGCAGCAAGACTTGCAAGATCTCCTCCTCCGCTGCCCGTTTGACGGCAGTGCCGCATCGGGACTCCAAAAACACGTCTCTCACCGGGGCACCGAATTCCAATTGGTAACCTTCTCTGATCAGGTCCAGGACCCACCGATCTGAAGTAATCTTGGTCCACTCCTCGAGAAAGAGGGAAAGACGTCCTCCTACTGCAGGAATTGAGGAGTGGACCGGTGTCCCATCATTGTGGAGGACGCCCCTGAACTCCTGGCCGTGACCCAGCTGCTGCGGAGCGTTTGTCCGAGCGAAAGGAGTTCCTCTGCTGAAAACGGGCATGATGAGAAAACCCAGCAGAGCGCCCCGGGCGATACCTGCGAGCTTCATGGAAGCGAGGTCTGGAAGAGGAAGGAAACACAGGACCCTTGGAAGAAGGCCTCGGCCTATCCTCAGGTAACCGCTGGGGCTTAGAGTCCCCTAGGTCTTTAACAATCTTCTCCAAATCCTCTCCAAATAACAGGAGGCCCCGAAAGGGTAACCTCACCAGCCTTTGCTTAGAGGCCATGTCAGCCGCCCAATGGCGCAGCCAAAGAAGGCGGCGGGCGGAAACCGCCACAGACATCTGCTTAGCCGAAGCTCTGACCAGATCATAAAGGGCGTCAGCCAAAAATGACAGGGCCGACTCCATCTGTGGGGCAACCTCGGAGAGGGACCCCGCACCATCCGTGGGCTGATCCACTGCCTGTTGTAACCAGGAAAGACAGGCCCAGGCTGCATAGGAACTGCAACTAGACACCCTTAAGGCAAGGCCCAATATTTCAAAGGACCGCTTCAGCGCGGATTGTAGCCGCCGGTCCTGCATGTCTTTCAAAGCGACCCCTTCCTCTATTGGGAGAGTGGTCTTTTTAGTCACCACCGTGACCAACGCGTCCACTTTAGGCATCCCAAAAAGGGCCAAGTGATCCTCACTCAGAAGGTAAAGCTGACCCATAGCCCTGACCACTTTCAAAGGCCCATCGGGGTCAGACCATTGAGCTGAAATAAGCTCCTGGATGGAGTCATGCACAGGAAAGGCTCGAGTAGGCTTCTTAGTACTCGCCATCCTAAGATTAACAGAGGAGGCATCGCCCTCGGCAGGATCATCAATCGAGAGGGCCTGCAAGGCGTCAGCAATGAGAGCTGGCAGCTCGTCGCGGTGGAAAATCCGAACCGCATTGGGATCATCCGAATCCAGTGGCAAACAGGCACCCTCCTATGGATCATCCATCCATGAGGGCCTACCAGATCCCTCAGACTCCCCACAGCCTGACCACGGGGGGGAAAAGGGAGATGCGCCACTTTCAGACGGGGAATTTACCCGTCTATGTATAGCGTCTTTCTAACGCTCAGGGGAAGAAATAACATCTGTAGCCATCCCTGGGCCATCGACACCCGGAGGGAATCCAGAATGCAACGCAGTGTCAGATACCTGTGGCAGAGCTCTTTTCAGCATGAAGGCCTTATGCATCAGTAGCACAAACTCAGGGGAGAAAAACTCACCCTGACCCTCCATCCCCGAATTAGGAGAAATGGAGGTTGGAGCTCCTTTAGCAGCCTCGAAACAAGGTGTCCCCCTGCACTCAGACTCCTCCGCCACCGCGAGGGTCGAGTCATGCGGCGCTTCCAAAATGGCACCCGCTGCCAGCTCCATCGAGCGGGAAGAATCACCGCTCGCCATGCTCGTACTAGCTCAAGTGTCTAAGGAGCACGTACTGCAAAGCCCCGCTGCTGACCTGCATTTACCACAGCGGGAGCAGCGCTTAACTCCTTCAGCAGCCATCGTCCCGACTGGACGGAAATATAGCAACAAAATGGCAGCTTTGCACCAAAACTTACCCCGCTCGGAACGCTGTCCGCGGGAACCTCCCCGGAGTAGCTGGGCACCACTCTCACCTCAGAAGACCGAGTCAACGAGCTCCGGTCAAGCTGCACTGCACCAGAATCTCTGGAGAAAGCCTCAGAAATAGCAACGCTGTACAAATGCGCCCTTTTTTTTAACGCTGTGAGGAAAGTTGGATGCAGGCAGCAACAGAGGGACTCCGGGAGGAGGGGGGAATGGGTAAGGCAGGGAAAGGGCAAACCTATATGCCTTTAAAGTGGGCACCACCAACCACAACACCCCTGCTCAACTGGCAAAGCACAGGAGCCACCCCAGGCAGAAATCCAGGAGTTGATCAAGCTACGTCCAGGGAGATAGAGAAATACTGAAGGCAGATGGGGCTTAGCCGTCCATGGGTCACTGTGGTTCTTCAGTGTTCTCTATCTCCACCTGCTGGTAGGAGGATACAACCCATCAGTTAATGGATTCATCTGCTGCTGATGACAAGGAAACAACAATTTATGCATTGTACAAGCAAGCTTAAATTATAATCTTGAGTAGACAGGAAACCAATGTAATTCTTTTAATAAGGGGAACGCTCTTTCGTATGTTCCCCAATCTTGCTACTGTGTTGTGCAGAAACTGAACCCTTTGTAGCAACTTTTTAGTAAGACTACTACTACTACTTATCTATATATATAAAACTCACCCTCAACGTTCTATTGTCTGACGTCATTGAAGCCAAGGTTCGTAAGTTCGAAGCTCTGAAGCCACGAAAATCACAGTCTCTGGGCCCCGCCCTCGCGTCAAACGTTATGACGTTGAGGGCGGAGCAGATTCTCACCTCCAACGTTCTACTTAGGCCACAAACTCCGGATTTCCACACTGTAGCTCTGCTCCGCCCTCGCGTCAAAACGCGACGACGTTGAGGGCGGGGCATGAAAACCGCCACCCACACAGAGCTACGACAATGGAAACAACAGCGGCGCATGAACCAGGTAAAACCGCGACGAGCCATGCAGGGCTAACAAACCATGTCGCTCCTGCCCCTCACCAGAAATGAGCCACCCGTGGCCAGAACCACGTCGGGCCCCCCCCCCCCCAAGGAACAGCAGCGGCGCGGATGACGGTCCTGCTCCCTCCCCCCGCCACACACGACACTCACAAACAACATGACCCCGCTCCTGCAAAAAACAAACACATCTTCCCCCTGAAACGGAGACATCCAAAAGGTCAGAGGGAGGCAGGCAGGCGAGCAGGCAGCCAGCCTCAACTTCTGAGGGAGCCAGCCAGCCTCAACGTGGTGCAAGGGAAGAAGGGAGGGAGCCAGATGCATCATGCTGGCAGTGGCAGCAGGGAGGGAGCCAGATTGAACAACACAATGCGACGGATGACCCTGAAAGGCTGAGGGAATGGCACTCACCACCCTCAGGCAGGGAAGGGGGGAGGGGAGGAAAGGGGGGGGGAATGACGGGGGTGGGGAGGGAACACAGAGGGGGAAAGGAAGGAGGGGGAACCCTGCCACGCACTCTCATTCTCACACACACAGACTCATGCTATGTCAAACAACCACACACACTACCGCATTCACTCTGTGTCTCTCTCTCTCTCACACAGTCACTCACACACACACTCTCCCAAACATACACACTACCAAGAAACCCTTGCTAGCGCCCGTTTCATTGCTCTCAGAAACTGGCCTTTGTTTACTAGTCCTATATAATAATTCTCACCTCCAACGTTCTGACTTGCCTGGGACCGTGGCTCATTCCAAGTTGGTCTGCTAGGCTCCGTAGATCAGGCTGACATCACCGTAGCCATTATGATGTCAACTTCAGAACCCGGGGGGGGGGGGGGGGGGAAACATGCCTCGCAGCTGAGCCATGTCCAGAGGAGAGTCGCTGGACATGGGTGGCTGGAGGGGGGCAGGGGAGAGAGGAGGGTCGCTGGATATGGGTGGCAGGAGGGGGGCAGGGGAGAGAGGAGGTTCACTGGACATGGGTGGCTGCAGTGGGCGCGGGGGGAGAGGAGGGTCGCTGGACATGGGTGGCTGCAGGGGAGCCGAGGAAAACCTTGCTAGCGCCCGTTTCATTTGTGTCAGAAACGGGCCTTTTTTATTAGTCATTTCTAAAGCGAGTTGCCGTAATCTGAGCATGGAAGTAAAACTGCTTGGGCCACTATTCTAAAAACTATCAGGGTGGAGGTTAGAGAAAATTGCTGTTAGCGGCTGTAATAAAAAAAAAATGTTTTTAGACAAGGCCCAGTTTCTGAAGTTGTTGTTTCAGTTATTTTTGCTTTCCTGCAACCTTGGCTATGTCAGCAATGTGCCTTTCACTGCTCAATAGCTCCATTCTCCTGTATAGTTAAAGTTTCATCATATTTGTGAAGATTTTTTTTTTCTCTGTCGGGAAGGGCTCTAAAAATCGTATTATATCTTTCTCTTAGCTACAGTCATGAATGTTGTCAAAATTGTTTTGTGTTTGTATACTGAAACCGCATTGGACAAGTTTTTCAAAAGGCAAGATATAAACAACAAATTTAATTGAGCTTTAGATAGACATGGAGGGAGGGAGGGAGTCGATCTGGCACAAGAGGCTGAAAACAGGAGTCAGGAAAGTCAGGCCAGTGCTGAAAACAGGGGAGCTTGGGCAGTTGGGCTGGCACTGGATAAAGTATTATTCCTGGTTACTAAAATATATTTAATATCTTTTCATGTCCAGCAGAAAATGAGGTGACAGAGGAAGACGGGAAAGAGGAGACTAGAGAAGAAGGTCGTTTAAAACGTAACCTGCGACCAAGACGTGCCACTGTTTCCCAAGGGACAGAGGGCGGAGAACCTGGGAGAAGTGAGCAGGAATCACAGAAGCAACAGAGAGACCCTGTAGGAGAGTCACTGGATGGAGTTAATGAGAGTGAGAGAAGTGACAAGAAGCAAACGAACATCCCTGAGCACCACAATCAGCAGAGAGCAGAGACACCCTTCCAAAATCACAGAAAGCGGAAATGGAAGAAACCTCATGGAGCAGAGAGGACTGGCCTCTTGGAAGGGCTTTCTAGGTCTCTTCAATGCACTGAATGTGGAAGACATTTCTCTTATAAGTATTCACTAACCGCACACCTGAAAACACACATTGCAGCAAGGTCTGGAGACATTACCCCAGAAAGATCTTTGCTGTCTTGTCTATGTGCTGAATGTGGTCAATCTTTCAGTCATATTGGTAACCTAAGAAGACACCAGAAACTCCACACAGGTGAGAGACCATTTAAATGTACTGAATGTGGGAAATGTTTCCGGCATAAGTATATCCTGAGAACTCACCAGAAACTCCACACAGGTGAGAAACCCTTTGAATGCACCGAATGTGGGAAATGTTTTGTTTTGAAGTGTGAACTAGTGAAACATAGTAGGAGCCACATGAGAGAGAATGCAAACCCATCTGGAGACCTTGCCTTGCAAGAAAAACCTTTTCAGTGTACTGAATGTGGTAAATGTTACTCATGGGAAAGACGCCTAAAAGACCATCTTAAAATCCACACGGGGAGAGAAACTCTTTCAGTGTAGTGAATGTGGGAAGCAGTTTGTTCGACGCACAGAATTAGTTAGACATCAAAGAACCCACACTGGAGAGAGAGCCTTTCAGTGCACAGAATGTGATAAAAAATTCGCCAGGAAAACAAGCCTAGAGTATCACCTGAGAAATCACACAGGAGAGAAACCATTTCCATGCATGGAATGTGGGAAGAAGTTCATTCGTAAGGATCTATTACTATTACACCTAAGTAATCATAAAACGATTCCATCATTAAAGGAGAAATGTTATTCGTGCACAGAGTGTGATAAAAAGTTTTATGTAAAATCACAGTTGGAAAAGCACCTCAGGATCCATACGGGAGAGAAACCATTTCAATGTACTGAGTGTGAAAGACAATTTTCAGTTAAGTCACAGCTGGAGGACCATCGTACGACCCATACAGGGGAGAAACCATTCAGATGTTCTGAGTGTGGAAAATGCTTTCGGCTCAAGCCATATCTGAAAACACACCAACTGATTCACACTGGAGACAAACGCTATAAATGTTCTGGCTGTGACAAATATTTCTACACAAACTCTGATCTACGAAAGCATGAGGTAATTCACGGTGGAAAGAAACGCTTTAAATGTTCTCACTGTGATAAACATTTCCACAGAAAATATGAGGTAAGAAAGCATGAAATAAGCCACTCTGGAGAGAGAGAGAGGGAAGATCCTCAAGTATCAAGAAATGAAGTCCGAGACTAAGAAAACGTGGCAGAGAAATACAGAAATGTTTCCCATCATTTTGGGTGCCACAGGTTTGATTAAAAAGAACTTCCAAGTGCACCTGGATAAACTGCCTGTACATTTTACAGCTTATGAACTCCAGAGAGAAGCTCTTAGACAAATTACAAGTACTACAGTGAACGTTAGCAGTACATTTGAGAGACTGACATTAAACTCCACCTTCTCTGGCTTAGGAGTGAGATTCATTTCTGTCGTAGTATGCACAAACCCAACCCATTTGGAGAAAACTGCCCCTGAGAGAAACAGTTTAAAATGTTCTGTAGGAAGTACAAGTTTCCCTTTAAAATCTTGTCTAAGAAACCATGTTAAAATTCACACTGAAGGGAAATCAGAATTATGAAAAAAAAACTTTACTTAAACTTACCCTCGTAAAAATAATTTAGAGAAAGAGAGAGAAAATCTTCAAGTACCCAGAAATGCAGTGCAAGGCAAAGAATCTGAGTCAGAAAGATACTGAAATATTTCTCATCCTTTTTGGGTACCACAGGTTTGGTCAAAAAGAATTTGCAAGCACACCTGGATAGGTTGCCTACATGTTACATCTTATGAACGCCACAGGGAAATTGTCAAGCACGATCATGTTCTACACATACTCCACATACCCTGGCTTAAGAGTGAGGTCTATTCCTGTTGTAGTTTATTTATTGGATCAAACACTTTCACTTTCGAATTCTGTTCCAGAATTTTGGGGGGGGGGGGGTGGAAGTAGATAGCCTATTAACCTTTTCTAGCCATGTCGAATCATTATTAGGAGATCATTTCACACTCTGAGGAAATTAAGGATGATTCATAACTATTTTGAACCAGCCAAGTTCAGACTATTACTTCGAGCACTGATCCTGTCCAGTTTGGATCACTGTAATGTTATTTTTAATGGCTACACAAAGATTCTTATCAAGCGTTTTGAGTGGAAATCTTTTTTTTTTTTTTAAGAATTAATTTAATTACACCAGAGAGAAACTCCTCTGGGTTATGGTTTTAACCTTAATCCTAGAACCGGCAAAGATCCTGAGGTAACATCACACCTTCTATTTGTGGATGAATGGAAGCTTTACAATCCTAGCAATCAAGACATCAGGATGACTTTTGGCATCTACAAATGAGCTAAGGTAACATTTTTAGGAGGAGACGTGAGGAAAACTAAAAGCATCTTTTTGACTGATGACTTTGCCATCAAGGAACTTGAACAGGAAGGTGTATATAAAGAACTAGGAGTCGTGGAAGGAGCAACAATCCAGCATAAAGCACCGAGAGAAGAGACCAGCAGTATTACAGGAGATAAAAATTGATATTGAAAAGTGCTTTAAGATCAAAGAATAAGATACCAGAACCAACCAGCTTGCGATTCCTGTACTCTCATAGCCTAGAGAACCTGGAGGACTGGGTTCAATTCCCACTGCATCTCCTTGTGACTCTGGTTAAGTCACTTAACCCTCCATTGCCCCAGGTGCAGAATAAATACCTGTATATAATATATAAACTGCTTTGACTGTAACCACAAAAAGAGGTATATGGAGTCCCGTCCCTTTCCTTTCCCTTTGGGGAACAACCAGAAAGGCAAACGAACTGCTGAAGGAAAGAAAACATTCAACCTGGTCAGGGGGGAACCAAGGAGGGCTGGTAATTATTGGAGAGTAAAACCAGCGATGGGCGGACTTCTGCGGTCTGCGCCCTGATCGTGGCTGAATAGATATGGATGAGCCGGAGTGTACATTTTAAGGGGCTTCGACTTTAGCTTCAGAACTTTTAGTACAAGAACAGTGCTGGGCAGACTTTTACGGTCTGTACTCTGAGAAAGGCAGGGACAAATCAAACTTGGTTATACATATAAAGTATCACATACCATGTAAAATGAGTTTATCTTGTTGCACAGACTAGATGGACCGTTTAGGTCTTTAGCTGCCATCATTTACTATGGTATTATAACAAAATAATCGGTGGTAATTTCCTTAATACCAGTAAACTTTTCAATCTGATAAAAAGCCTATTATCCACAAAAGAAATAACCACAACCATAGAGTCTCCACCAACAGCAGAGCACCTAGCTACTTTTTTCAAACAAAAAAATAGTTAAAATCAGAGGAGTCCTCAAATTAAAAGTCAACCATCAAGATATTTACGAAAAACAGTCAGACACACATACAGGAATAGCCACCAACAGAATCTGGTCTTCCTTCCAACTACCAACCCATGACACAGTAAAACATTACCTCCTAAAACATTCAAACTCACAATGCATACTAGATCCTAGTCCCGGTTACCTTATGAAGGAAGCTCCTAATACATTCATCAATCAGCTTCAGCAGCATATCTCTTTCCTAGTATTCCACGGCACTTTCCATGATAAAGGTTCTATTATCCTAACACCAATACCAAAAGGCAATTCAATCACCATAACTGATGTAACAAACTACAGACCAGTTGCCTCCATTCCTTTGATGATAAAGGCGATGGAAAGAATAATAGCAGCACAAACTACCTTTCACATTTCTCCCTACTATACAAATCACAATCAGGTTTCAGACCGTGCTGTAGCACCGAGACTGGCCTTACTACCCTAGTATCAAATCTCAGAAAATAAATTAGCATAGGGTCTAAGATCTTAATAATGCAGTTTGATATGTCTAGCTCACTCGATATTAGGCTAATATCCTTAATACTGAAGCAAGTTTTAAATTATTGAAAAACTCAAAAACACTAAGATGAAGTCAGCAGTCCAGCAGCGAGAAGGGTGCTATCCAGTCTTTTGCATTGAGTGTCACATGTATGATTATCTCCCAGTTGGTGAGATGGCATATGTGCGTGCCCGATGCAAAGAGCTCCTAGCTCTCGGAGAACGTGTCCGTTCTCTTGAGGCTAGAGCAGCAGACTTGGTGCAGCTGAGGGAGACAGAGAGGTACATAGAGGAGACCTACAGGGATGTTGTAGAGAAGTCCCACCTCCAGTCTGGTAGCCCCTGTGCTACCTTGGAGGAGGGAGGTCTCCTAGAAGGAGAGCATCACCCTGGTGAAGTGGAAGTACGCCTGTAGCCAGGACCTGCCCACCAGGGGATGTACTATCCTCTCGCACTGAGGATATGTCTCCAAGTGCTGCCCGGGAGGGAAAGGTTAGGACAGCTGTTGTAGTTGGTGATTCGATCATTAGGCATATAGATAGCTGGGTGGCTGGTGGACGTGAGATCCCCTGGTGACTTGCCTGCCTGGTGCGAAGGTGGCAGACCTCACGCGTCACCTAGATAGGATTTTAGATAGTGCTGGGGAGGAGTCGGCTGCCTTGGTACATGTGGGTACCAATGACAGGAAAATGTGGGAGAGAGGTTCTGGAAGCCAAATTTAGGCTCTTAGGTAGAAAGCTCAAATCCAAATCCTCTAGGGTATCATTTTCTGAAATGCTACCTGTTCCCCGCGCAGGGTCCAAGAGACAGGCAGAGCTCCGGAGTCTCAATGCGTGGATGAGACCATGGTGCAGGGAGGAGGGTTTTAGATTTGTTAGAAACTGGGCAACATTCTGGGGAAGAGGGAGCCTATTCCGAAAGGATGGGCTCCATCTTAACCAGAGTGGGACCAGGCTGCTGGCATCGGCATTTAAAAAGGAGATAGAGCAGCTTTTAAACTAGAAATGGGGGGAAGGCCGACAGTCGCTCAAAAGCGCATGGTTCGGGAAAAGGTATCTTTCAAAGATATCACTAAAACAGGGAAGATAGGGTATCCTGATAGTGAGGTTGCAAAAGAGGCCGTAGTAGATCAGGTGTCCCTAAATAAAACTAAAAATCAAACAAAAGATTGCAAATTAATACTGTCAAGTACTACGCATCATGTAAATAGGAGCAACAAACACAGTTTGAAATGTTTATATGCGAATGCCAGGAGCCTAAAAAATAAGATGGGAGAGTTAGAATGTATTGCACTAAATGAAAAATTAGATATAATAGACATCTCTGAGACCTGGTGGAAGGAGGATAACCAGTGGGACACTGTCATACCGGGGTACAAATTATATCGTAGTGATAGGGTGGATCAAATTGGTGGAGGGGTAGCATTGTATATTAACGAGAGCCTTGAATCAAATAGATTGAAAATTCTGCAGGAAACAAAACACTTCTTGGAATCACTGTGGATTGAAAGTCCATGTGTAAAGGGGAAAAGGATAGTGATAGGAGTGTACTACCGTCCGCCTGGCCAGGATGAACAGACGGATGCAGAAATGTTAAAGGAAATTAGGGACGCAAACAAACTGGGCAACATAATAATAATGGGTGATTTCAATTACCCCGATATTGACTGGGTAAATGTAACATCGGGACACGCTAGGGAGGTAAAATTCCTTGATGAAATCAAGGACAGCTTTATGGAGCAGCTGGTACAGGAGCCAACGAGAGAAGGAAAAATTCTAGACCTAGTCCTTAGTGGAGCGCATGATCTGGTGCGGGAGGTAATGGTGCTGGGGCTGCTTGATAACAGTGATCATAATATGATCGGATTTGATATTAGCTTTGAAGTAAGTATACATAGGAAATCAAATACGTTAGCGTTTAACTTTAAAAAAGGAGACTATGATAAAATGAGAAGAACGGTGAAAAGAAAACTTAAGAGGAGCGACTGCGAGGGTCAAAAATTTACATCAGGCTTGGATGCTGTTCAAAAACACCATCCTGGAAGCCCAGGCCAAATATATTCCGTGTATTAAAAAGGAGGACGGAAGACCAAACGACAGCCGGTGTGGTTAATAAGTGAGGTGAAGGAAGCTATTAGAGCTAAAAGAAAATTCTTCAGAAAATGGAAGAAGGAAAAGACTGAAAATAATAAGAAACAGCTACATGGAACAGCTAGTTCAGGAGCCGACAAGAGAAGGAAAAATACTAGACTTAGTCCTTAGTGGTGCTCATGATCTAGTGCAGGGGGTAACGATACGAGGGCCGCTTGATAACAGTGATCATAATATGATCGGTTTTGATATTGGCATTGAAGGAAGTGAAACTAGGAAATCAAGTACGCTAGCATTTAACTATAGAAAAGGTGATTACGACAAAATGAGAAAAATGGTGAAAAAAAGACTGAAAGGAGCAGCTCGCAGAGTAAAAAACTTGCGTCAGGCGTGGATGCTGTTTAAAAACACCATCCTGGAGGTTCAGGACAAATATATTCCACGTATTAGAAAAAAGGGAAAAAAGACTAAACGTCAGCCGGCGTGGCTAAACAGTAAGATAAAGGAAGTCATTAGAGCCAAAAAACAATCCTTCAGAAAGTGGAGAAGAGAACCAACTGAAAGTAACAGGATAGATCATAAGGAATGCCAAGCCAAATGCAAAGCGGAGATAAGGAGGGCAAAAAAGGACTTTGAGAAGAAATTAGCGTTGGAAGCAAAATACATAGTAAAATTTTTTTAGATACATTAAAAGCAGGAAACCGGCCAAAGAGTCGGTAGGGCCGCTGGACGAAAATGGTGTTAAAGGGGCGATCAAGGAGGACAAAGCCGTAGCGGAGAAATTAAATGAATTCTTTGCTTCGGTCTTCACCGAGGAGGATTTGGGGGGGGACACCGGTGCCGGAAAGAATATTTGAAGCGGGGGAGTCGGAGAAACTAAACAAATTCTCTGTAACCTTGGAGGATGTAATGGGTCAGTTCAGCAAGCTGAAGAGTAGTAAATCACCGGGACCTGATGGTATTCATCCCAGAATATTAATAGAACTAAAAAATGAACTTGCGGAGCTACTGTTAGAAATATGCAATCTGTCCCTAAAATCGAGTGTAGTACCGGAAGACTGGAGGGTAGCCAATGTTACTCCGATTTTTAAGAAGGGTTCCAGAGGAGATCCGGGAAATTATAGACCGGTGAGTCTGACGTCGGTGCCGGGCAAGATGGTGGAGGCTATTATTAAGAATAAAATTGCAGAGCATATACAAAAACATGGACTGATGAGACAAAGTCAGCACGGATTTAGTGAAGGGAAGTCTTGCCTCACCAATCTAATGCATTTTTTTGAGGGGGTAAGCAAACATGTGGACAATGGGGAGCCGGTTGATATTGTATATCTGGATTTTCAGAAGGCGTTTGACAAAGTGCCGCACGAAAGACTCCTGAAGAAATTGCAGAGTCATGGAATCGGAGGTAGGGTATTATTATGGATTAAGAACTGGTTGAAAGATAGGAAGCAGAGAGTAGGATTGCGTGGCCAGTATTCTCAGTGGAGGAGGGTAGTTAGTGGGGTCCCGCAGGGGTCTGTGCTGGGTCCGTTGCTTTTTAATGTATTTATAAATGACCTAGAGATGGGAATAACTAGTGAGGTAATTAAATTCGCCGATGACACAAAATTATTCAGGGTCGTCAAGTCGCAGGAGGAATGTGAACGATTACAGGAGGACCTTGCGAGACTGGGAGATTGGGCGTGCAAGTGGCAGATGAAGTTCAATGTTGACAAGTGCAAAGTGATGCATGTGGGTAAGAGGAACCCGAATTATAGCTACATCTTGCAAGGTTCCGCGTTAGGAGTTACGGATCAAGAAAGGGATCTGGGTGTCGTCGTCGATGATACGCTGAAACCTTCTGCTCAGTGTGCTGCTGCGGCTAGGAAAGCGAATAGAATGTTGGGTGTTATTAGGAAGGGTATGGAGTCCAGGTGTGCGGATGTTATAATGCCGTTGTATCGCTCCATGGTGCGACCGCACCTGGAGTATTGTGTTCAGTACTGGTCTCCGTATCTCAAAAAAGATATAGTAGAATTGGAAAAGGTACAGCGAAGGGCGACGAAAATGATAGTGGGGATGGGACGACTTTCCTATGAAGAGAGGCTGAGAAGGCTAGGGCTTTTCAGCTTGGAGAAGAGACGGCTGAGGGGAGATATGATAGAAGTGTATAAAATAATGAGTGGAATGGATCGGGTGGATGTGAAGCGACTGTTCACGCTATCCAAAAATACTAGGACTAGAGGGCATGAGTTGAAGCTACAGTGTGGTAAATTTAAAACGAATCGGAGAAAATTTTTCTTCACCCAACGTGTAATTAGACTCTGGAATTCGTTGCCGGAGAACGTGGTACGGGCGGTTAGCTTGACGGAGTTTAAAAAGGGGTTAGATAGATTCCTAAAGGACAAGTCCATAGACCGCTATTAAATGGACTTGGAAAAATTCCGCATTTTTAGGTATAACTTGTCTGGAATGTTTTTACGTTGGGGGAGCGTGCCAGGTGCCCTTGACCTGGATTGGCCACTGTCGGTGACAGGATGCTGGGCTAGATGGACCTTTGGTCTTTCCCAGTATGGCACTACTTATGTACTTATTCTACTAAACATACGAGACAACTTTGGTATATGTGGCACAGTCCACAAATGGTTTCAAGGATTCCTGAAATCAAGATCTTACAAAGTGGAAATGAAAGGAACCTTATCCTCTCCTTGGTCACCGGACTGTGGCGTCCCTCAGGGTTCTCCATTATCGCCCATTCTGTTTAATGTAATGATGTCACCATTAGGCAACAGACTAGAAACAGCAGGATTCAAAACATTCATATATGCTGATGGTGTTTTACCATATACATAACCTTCGAAAAGAACATTAAAGACTTAGAGGCATATTTTCAAAGCACTTTGGGAGACTAAGTTCCATAGGTTTCTATGGAACTTTGGGAGGCTAAGTGCTTTGAAAATGAGCCTCATAGTAACATAGTAGATGACGGCAGAAAAAGACCTGCACGGTCCATCCAGTCTGCCCAACAAGATGAACTCATATGTGCTACTTTTTGTGTATACCTTACCTTGATTTGTACCTGTCCTTTTCAGGGCACAGACCGTATAAGTCTGCCCAGCACTATCCCCGCCTCCCGCCACCAGCTCTGGCACAGACCGTATAAGTCTGCCCAGCACTATCCCTGCCTCCCAACCACCAGCCCCGCCTCCCACCACCGACTCTGGCACAGACCGTATAAGTCTGCCCAGCACTATCCCCGCCTCCCAACCACCAGCCCCGCCTCCCACCACCGGCTCTGGCACAGACCGTATAAGTCTACCCAGCACTAGCCCCGCCTCCCAACCACCAGCCCTGGCACAGACCGTATAAGTCTGCCCAGCACTATCCCTGCCTCCCAACCACCAGCCCCGCCTCCCACCACCGGCTCTGGCACAGACCGTATAAGTCTACCCAGCACTAGCCCCGCCTCCCAACCACCAGCCCTGGCACAGACCGTATAAGTCTGCCCAGCACTAGCCCCGCCTCCCAACCATCTCTGCCACCCATTCAAGGCTAAGCTCCTGAGGATCCCTTCCTTACAAAAGGCAAAACTTGGCTTAAATTTGATTGAAACTTGGGCCTCAGGATCCAAACTGAAGCTAAATAAAGAAAAAACTAAATTCATGGTCATTACTAACCTATTTGACAAAAACAACTTCAACAGTTTCACAACTGGCAACACTTCATTCCCCATCGACAATAATCTGAAAATTCTAGGTATATCTAACATTTGATACTCAAGTTTCCTCAGTAATCACAAAATCTTTCAGTTCTCTTTGGAAACTAAAAAGGATCAGACCCTATATCTCATCAGAAACATTCAGACTATTGGTGCAATCATTAACATTATCCCAATTCGATTACTGTAATGCCATATATGCTGGCTGTAAGGAGTACCTGTTGAAAAAAAACTCCAAACAGCTTAAAACACTGCAGTCAGCTTCATATATTTATTTTTTATTTTGTTACATTTGTACCCCGCGCTTTCCCACTCATGGTAGGCTCAATGCGGCTTACATGGGGCAATGGAGGGTTAAGTGACTTGCCCAGAATCACAAGGAGCTGCCTGTGCCTGAAGTGGGAATCGAACTCAGTTCCCCAGGACCAAAGTCCACCACGCTAACCACTAGGCCACTCCTCCACTCGTTTTGAAAGTGCCTCCCCTTTATTAATCCTGGCTTCCCATCAAAGTGAGAATCACCTTCAAATTATGTACCTTTATCTTTCAAATCCTAAATGGCACAGCTCCAGACTATATGGTACCATTAATAAGCTTACCTCAAAGAAACTCTAAATATGAGGCAAGAAACTATCTCGGATTACACCTCCCAAATTGCAAAAAAAAAAAAAAAAATGATCTACAAAACTGCAGACTTCACTTACTTAGGAACCAGGAATATGCTAGATTCCGCAAAATCCTCAAATTGTTCCTATTCAAGCAAACCCTCACAAAGAACGACCATATCTCAAACAATTAATTATTACCTGAATTGGTTATTACCAGTGCGTTCTTTCTAGCAAAAAAGGTGCCGGTACTCAAATGCTAGGCCATCCTTCAGGGGTGGGGTGATCACTGAGAGACCCACCTCACAATAGCCAGGCCCCCTGCAATCAGTCATAGAATCTATCACAAGGCAGAATTGGTGTGTAGAGCCTGAGCTCTTTCATTAAAACTTGGAGACCATGGGTCAATTTTAGCAGACAATGGAAAAGGTGCCGGTACTCAAATGCGAGGCCACCCTTCAGGGGTGGGGTGATCACTGAGGGACCCATCCCACAATAGCCAGGCCCCCTGCAACCAGTCAGAGAATCTATGACAAGGCAGAATTGGTGTGTACCGCCTGAGCTCTTTCATTAAAACTTGTGTTCCATGGGTCAATTTTAGCAGACAATGGAAAAGATGCCGGTACTCAGTACCCCCAAGAGAGTGGAGGAGTGGCCTAGTGGTTAGGGTGGTGGACTTTGGCCCTGGGGAACTGGGTTCGATTCCCACTGCAGGCACAGGCAGCTCCTTGTGATTCTGGGCAAGTCACTTAACCCTCCATTGCCCCATGTAAGCCGCATTGAGCCTGCCATGAGTGGGAAAGCGCAGGGTACAAATGTAACAAAAATAAAATAGATACTATTGGAGATTCTACATGGAATGTTGCTACTATTGGAGATTCTACATGGAATGTTGCTATTCCACTAGTAACACGTACGTGCAGGACGTCAGACTCACAGAAGCAGAAGCCTGCGCAGCCACATTGGTGATCTGCAAGGGCCGACTTCTACATGGAATAGTAGCAACAGTGGAGGAATAGCCTAGTGGTTAAGGTGGTGGACTTTGGTCCTGGGGAACTGAGGAACTGAGTTCAATTCCCACTTCAGGCACAGGCAGCTCCTTGTGACTCTGGGCAAGTCACTTAACCCTCCATTGCCCCATGTAAGCCGCATTGAGCCTGCCATGAGTGGGAAAGCGCAGGGTACAAATGGAACAAAAATAAAATAGATACTATTGGAGATTCTACACGGAATGTTGCTACTATTGGAGATTCTACATGGAATGTTGAGATTCTGTTGCTACTATTGGATATTCTACATGGAATGTTGCTACTATTGGAGATTCTACATGGAATGTTGAGATTCTGTTGCTACTATTGGATATTCTACATGGAATGTTGCTACTATTGGAGATTCTACATGGAATGTTGCTATTCCACTAGCAACATTCCATGTAGAAGGCTGCGCAGGCTTCTGTTTCTGTGAGTCTGACGTCCTGCATGTACGTGCAGGACGTCAGACTCACAGAAGCAGAAGCCTGCGCGGCCACATTGGTGATCTGCAAGGGCCGACTTCTACATGGAATAGCAACATAGAATCTCAAATAGTAGCAACAGTGGAGGAGTGGCCTAGTGGTTAGGGTGGTGGACTTTGGTCCTGAGGAACTGAGTTCGATTCCCAGCACAGGCAGCTCCTTGTGACTCTGGGCAAGTCACTTAACCCTCCATTGCCCCATGTAAGCCGCATTGAGCCTGCCATGAGTGGGATAGCGCGGGGTACAAATGTAACAAAAAAAAAAAAGGATGTCCAATCTCTTCAACAAATACAAGTAAATATGATTAAAGAGAATTCGCTGCTTCAGAATAAGATTGAGAATTTGGAAAGTCAACAGAGGTCTAACACATTGCTATTAATAAACTATCCTAGACAGCTTTCAATTACCCCTCTTATAACCTTAAAAAAACATCTGTCTGAAATATTGATGATTCCGGAACAAGCTTATCCTCCAGTTTCAAAAATGTATTACCTTATATTAAGAAGAATATTGAACAGCCTGTTGCTGAAGGGACTGAAGTATCCTTTGCGAGCTTAGACCTTACACAGACACTTGAAGATGATAATTTGGGTTTAAAACCTGCAACATTGATAGTGACATATTACAGCCTGATAGAGACTGAAACCATTTTTCTGCCAGAGCAGAGCTTTTTCTGAGCTGTAAGGTTAGAATGTTTCCGGATGTATGTAAAGTAAGCGACCCAAAAGAGGCGCCAAGTTTTCCTTAAACTTGGCCCACAAGTTATACAACTGGGCGGACTTTTCTGGTTGAATTTCCCCTGTAAACGTGTGTTGAAACTAAATTCAGTGAAATATGTTTTTTATGATCCTATACAATTAAGTTCTTTCTTAGATTCTAAGACTGTTGTAACTCCATCCGCACAGCCAAGAGTTGTAGTTACATCTACTCCGTAATTTTAATCAGTAATAATCCTGACCCTCTCCTTTCCAGCCTCTTAATCTCTGAATTGTAGAGTTTTTCTTTATTTTTTTTCTGCAGGCATTGCGACTTGCTTCCCCCTCTTACTTGTACTAAAGATGAGAAATAGAATATGTTGATTGTTTTTTCTTTTGGTGATTTAGAAATCCGAATTGGAAATATTCATCTTTTCTGTATCAAGATTTATTCTTGGAACTTAAATTTGTAAATTGCGTAAAATAAATACATGTAAAAAAAATTTTCATATGCTGATGGGAGGTTGGGCCCAAGGGGGGTTCGGAATGCCAAATTTAAAATGATAGAACCGGGCATGTCTCCTTCGTCGTTTGCGAGACTGGTTATGTGGGAAGTTCTGTTTTACTCCTGTGGACATTGAAAGAGCCTTTTATGGCTGTTGTTATCCCTAATGCGGGCTATATGGCAGTTGTTGGTGAGGGGTTTGGGCTGAGTAACCAACCAGCTCCCGCTTAGGGGGAATGCTTCCTTTCAGCTGGGGCGAGACAACTCCATTTTTAGGTCTTGAGAAAGTAGGGGGGGGGGGTGACACGTCTGGAACACCTGTTGGGAGAGATGGGACATCTCCTTGAATGTGAGATACTCCAGTGGAGAGTTGGGAGAGTCTGGGGGACCAGATTCAACATTATATAGCCTCCTTGGCTGCAGAGTCGCTTCGTATGTATTTGGGAAGGAAACTGCGGACCTTTTTTGATGCCATCTCTGATAGGGGAATCAGTGTTTCGGGAGCACATTAGGCTTTCCTTCAGCTGACCCCTCCTGAAGACTTAAGAGGTATTCAGGAGCGCTGGCTCCTGACAGGGAGAGACCTCACGGGTTGGGATATGTTTGTTAATCTTCGGAGAATACCTGTCCTGGTGTGGTGCGCCTGGCTGCAGGGGAGCTATTATCGTATACTTCTATGGACTTACTTTGCCCAAACGCAGTTGTATCATGCAGAGGGAGCACACTTGCCTCTCTGCGTGAAGTGCAGCTCCAAGGATAACTCTTATAATCATGCTCTTTGGAGGTGTCCTTTGGTGCAGATTTTTTACCTGGTGGAATACTCCTCCTTTGTTTTGGGTAGAGGGGACATTGGTACTATTGATCAGGTGCGCCTAGGTCGGCCGGGGGCCTTTATAGGTTTCTAAGGACAGGTGAGTTTATGTTTGAGGAAGTTCTGCTTGGTAGCGTGGGAATGTATTATGCAATACTGGACCTCCCATGATCCACCTAATTTTTGGCACTGTAGAAATCAAATCCACCTCCTGACGGTGTGGGAGGCTAAAGACGCTAGGGCCTCACCTAAACACAAACAATGGTATTTACAAACTTCGGGCCTACATCTGCAAACACTATCTCCTATGTAAGTTCTGTGTGGATTTGGGGTCCTTGGAGGCTATGGGTGGTTGAGAATGTTTTTTCCTTGGACAGTACTGGTGCTCTGGAGGTTGGGCTCCTAAACTGAGTTGTAGGGAGAGTACAAGACACAGGCTGTCTCCATATTTATTGTAGTCAGTGTGAAGGTGAGGTTGGGGTTTGCAACCACTAATGGAAGTTTGACCATCACACCTTGGGAGGGTGGGGAATTGGAAGTGGAAGGGGGGGTTGGAGGGGTATGTCTTTATGCATGTTCTTACTGTTGCGTTATGCAAGTTTCGGGAGGGTGGGTGGGTGGGTGAGGGCAGGGATGAAAATAGTAAAATGTTGATGTCAGGCAATTATATTTTGTTACTGTTGCATATTATGTTTGGCTCTCTGTCATTAATAAAAATGTTAAAAACTAAAACTAATGAACAGTGTATTTTTTTTAGGGTCAGTTTATCCCTCCCAATATGGTGGTTTACCCACCAATACCTAGGAAGAAATAAATCACCCAAGGCTGCGTCTCTTTAGGAATTTATTTAGATACCTTATTTCTTATCAAGTATTTGTACAATTAGCAGATCAGTGATATCTCACTGGGAGTACAGAACATTGCTGCACAAAATTACTGCTATATCTGAGACTCCAAAGAATATACACGCAATCAAATGCTTTTATTTATTATTCTCCAAATATATGTATAAAAGATTCAAAACTACTTACGAGAAAGCAATAGGATTACTTGCCAATGCAGATACAACTGATTGGTTTCTCATGAGAGAGAGCAGCCCTGCTTGCACAAAGGTACTGGCTCGCCAAAGAAATAGGAAGTACACTCATTTTTATATGCCCATTTAGGATACAGACAAAATGACAGTAACACACCTTATTGGATATAATATATTGTAGTCACCACCTTAGTGACCACATATGGTACCATTTACCGTACATGCTTGGCTTTTTTTTTTTTTTTTTTTTTAGCATTGCTCGGAAAGCTTGGTCATCTTCTTGCGAGACCACTCAGTTCTACATTTCTGACCATATCTTCTTGGGTGTAACTGACTCTGCCCTGTTGGTAAACCGCACCATCCTGTTTTTGAGGTTTTTGCACCCTAGCCCCTTCCTCATTTTGCTGCATGGTTGTGTCCCAATAGCTCAGGAGATTTACTGGACCGCCAGAGTTCAAATTAAAGTTACAGGCCTGTAAACTTTTTTTGTCATTTTTAAATCCTGAACCAAAGTTAGCTGTAATGATAATAGACAACAGCTAAGAGTTGGTTTATTTTCATATTTGTATTCCAGTGGCTACCACCCACTTACTCTTGTTCTTAGGGGACTTGAATATGGGATGTTATATTCTATGGCCACTAATGGCTTCTACTTTGGGGCAGAATCACTATCGTATGAAGTGATGCATTTCTAAGATGGTAAATAGCTTACACCATTTTTTTCTCTTTTTCAACAATTTCTAACCTGCTATTCACTGCTATTCACTATTCACTAAAAATAAACAACAGAACCCATACAGTGGCAAGGGGAAAATACAGGGAAAAGCCATTACATAAACAGTAAAATTTAAAAACAAAATTTTTTATTTATTTTTGTTACATTTGTACCCCGCGCTTTCCCACTCATGGCAGGCTAAATGCGGCTTACATGGGGCAATGGAGGGTTAAGTGACTTGCCCAGAGTCACAAGGAGCTGCCTGTGCCTGAAGTGGGAATCAAACTCAGTTCCTCAGTTCCCCAGGACCAAAGTCCACCACCCTAACCACTAGGCCACTCCTCCACTGTTGCTACTATTTGAGATTCTACATGGAATGTTGCTATTCCACTAGCAACATTCCATGTAGAAGTCGGCCCTTGCAGATCACCAATGTGGCCGCGCAGGACATCAGACTCATAGAAACATAAGCCTGCGCAGCCTTCTACATGGAATGTTGCTAGTGGAATAGGAACATTCCATGTAGAATCTCCAATAGTATCTATTTTATTTTTGTTACATTTTTACCCTGCGCTTTCCCACTCATGTGGCTTACATGGGGCAATGGAGGGTTAAGTGACTTGCCCAGAGTCACAAGGAGCTGCCTGTGCCTGAGGTGGGAATCGAACTCAGTACCTCAGGACCAAAGTCCACCACCCTAACCACTAGGCCACTCCTCCACTCCACAAATCAGTGATTTACCCTTCCTCAGTCTCACTTGGGACCAAAGTCCAGTAATATGTCACTCTTCCAGACTCACCAGGACTTGGGGACCACTTCTGTGTTGGCCACACACTGTTTGGACTTCTCCTGAGTCCAGAACCACAACTTTGGACTCTCCTAGGACCTTATACCTCTTCTCGGACTCACCTAGGACCGAAAAGTACTTCCCAATGGTTCAGAAACCAAACACTTCGCCTGGGTGCGCACGACGGGTATTCTGAGGGACTAACAAACCATCCTCTGCCACTAACTGTAAGCACTAGGGGGCAGCAGTGAGTCTCCCAACTGGAGGAGAAATCACACTATGTCCCTAACACCCACAAGACTCACTCACCGAGGTACCACAATACTTATATACATATATATTACTCACCAATTCTTATATCAGAACTTACTTTTTACCTAAGAAACAAAAACTAATGAAACACGAGGTGCTGCTAAGAAAAAGAAATATTTCTACTTTAATAGTGGGTAGATACTAATACAGAGACAAAAGAGGCATAACAAAGCACACAGGTTAGGTGGTTTAGGTGGGGCATCCTAGAAACATAGAAACATGACGGCAGATAAAGGCCATATGACCCATCCAGTCTGCCCATCCTCTGTAACCCCTAATTCTTCCTGTTCCTAAGCGATCCCACATGCTTATCCCATGCCTTTTGAAATTCTGGAACAGTCCTAGACTCCACCACCTCCACCAGGGGGCCATTCCACACCTCCACCACCCTTTCTGTGAAATAATACTTCCTTAGGTTATTCCTAAGCCTATTCCCTCTTAACTTTGTCATATGCCCCCTCATTCCAGAGATCTCCTTCATTTGAAAAATGCTCTTTTCTTGTACATAAATGCCCTTGAGATATTTAAACGTTTCTATCATGTCTCCTCTCTCCCTCCTTTCTTCCAGCGTATGCATGTTGAGGTTCATAAGCCTGTCCCTATAATTTTTGCATTCAAGACCGCTTACTAATTTCGTAGCCGCCCTCTGGACCGACTCCATCCTGTTTATATGTTTCCGTAGGTGCGGTCTCCAGAACTGCACGCAGTACTCCAAATGAGGCCTCACCAGAGACTTATACGACCACACTAGCCAGTTCCTTGGCTAGAGAAGGAACTACCTACCCTTATGCAGAAATCATACATGTTTATACAAGCTAAGGGGCTGGCTAAAATACATGATCAGATGACACATTACCACATGACACTTCTGTTACAGGTGACAAACTGTCATCTGGAATATGCCTAGCTAAAGTTCTGCTGCTCCAAACCACCTTCCTTTCCATTAGTTATGTCAGTTTGTCCTGATCTCCACTTTTCTATCATATACAGCAAAGATACACCAGGAGCAGACAATCTTGCGAAATACTTTAATGAGAAAATCGTACAACTACGACTTAAAATACTTGTCAGTACCATCGACTACGCCGTAATCCTTGACTGTCTAGATCCAGATCCTGGTGTATACCCAGGAGATAGAACCTGGACCAACTTCGAGATAGTATCGGAGAAACTCATCTCCCAAACGCTCAAAAGATTTGCCAAATCTCATTGCAAATTAGACATATGCCCAAACAGCCTTATGACATACAGTGGTGGAAATAAGTATTTGATCCCTTGCTGATTTTGTAAGTTTGCCCACTGACAAAGACATGAGCAGCCCATAATTGAAGGGTAGGTTATTGGTAACAGTGAGAGATAGCACATCACAAATTAAATCCGGAAAATCACATTGTGGAAAATATATGAATTTATTTGCATTCTGCAGAGAGAAATAAGTATTTAATCCCTCTGGCAAACAAGACCTAATACTTGGTGGCAAAACCCTTGTTGGCAAGCACAGCGGTCAGACGTCTTCTGTAGTTGATGATGAGGTTTGCACACATGTCAGGAGGAATTTTGGTCCACTCCTCTTTGCAGATCATCTCTAAATCATTAAGAGTTCTGGGCTGTCGCTTGGCAACTCGCAGCTTCAGCTCCCTCCATAAGTTTTCAATGGGATTAAGGTCTGGTGACTGGCTAGGCCACTCCATGACCCTAATGTGCTTCTTCCTGAGCCACTCCTTTGTTGCCTTGGCTGTATGTTTTGGGTCATTGTCGTGCTGGAAGACCCAGCCACGACCCATTTTTAAGGCCCTGGCGGAGGGAAGGAGGTTGTCACTCAGAATTGTACGGTACATGGCCCCATCCATTCTCCCATTGATGCGGTGAAGTAGTCCTGTGCCCTTAGCAGAGAAACACCCCCAAAACATAACATTTCCACCTCCATGCTTGACAGTGGGGATGGTGTTCTTTGGGTCATAGGCAGCATTTCTCTTCCTCCAAACACGGCGAGTTGAGTTCATGCCAAAGAGCTCAATTTTTGTCTCATCTGACCACAGCACCTTCTCCCAATCACTCTCGGCATCATCCAGGTGTTCACTGGCAAACTTCAGACGGGCCGTCACATGTGCCTTCCGGAGCAGGGGGACCTTGCGGGCACTGCAGGATTGCAATCCGTTATGTCGTAATGTGTTACCAATGGTTTTCGTGGTGACAGTGGTCCCAGCTGCCTTGAGATCATTGACAAGTTCCCCCCTTGTAGTTGTAGGCTGATTTCTAACCTTCCTCATGATCAAGGATACCCCACGAGGTGAGATTTTGCGTGGAGCCCCAGATCTTTGTCGATTGACAGTCATTTTGTACTTCTTCCATTTTCTTACTATGGCACCAACAGTTGTCTCCTTCTCGCCCAGCGTCTTACTGATGGTTTTGTAGCCCATTCCAGCCTTGTGCAGGTGTATGATCTTGTCCCTGACATCCTTAGACAGCTCCTTGCTCTTGGCCATTTTGTAGAGGTTAGAGTCTGACTGATTCACTGAGTCTGTGGACAGGTGTCTTTCATACAGGTGACCATTGCCGACAGCTGTCTGTCATGCAGGTAACGAGTTGATTTGGAGCATCTACCTGGTCTGTAGGGGCCAGATCTCTTACTGGTTGGTGGGGGATCAAATACTTATTTCCCTCTGCAGAATGCAAATAAATTCATATACTTTCCACAATGTGATTTTCCGGATTTAATTTGTGATGTGCTATCTCTCACTGTTACCAATAACCTACCCTTCAATTATGGGCTGCTCATGTCTTTGTCAGTGGGCAAACTTACAAAATCAGCAAGGGATCAAATACTTATTTCCACCACTGTATGCCCCTAAACAATTTATAACAGACCTAATGAATCACTTGAACTATATGTTACAAAATGGACTCTTCCCGAAGGAGAAAGGAAAAATTCTACTCACCCCCATATCCAAAGATGCAAAGAAAAATGCTAGTGAACTAACCAACTACAGGCCAGTAGCATCCATTCCCTTAATAACCAAACTAACGGAAGGGATGGTGACCAAACAACTCGCAAACTATTTAAACAAATTCTCAATATTACACGACTCCCAGTCAGGATTTCGGTCTAACCACAGAACTGAAACAGTACTAGTTACTCTCATGACTTAATTCAAACAAATGATTGAAACTGGCAAGAACAAACTACTTCTTCAATTTGACATGTCGAGCGCCTTCAACATGGTTGATCATGGAATATTATTACATATCCTTGAGTACTTCGGAATTGGAGGCAATGTTCTCAATTGGTTCAAGGGGTTCCTAACCACAGGATCATAGCAAGTGACATCTAATTCGACTATATCAGCCACACGGATACCTGAATGCGGAGTTCCATAGGGATCCCCCCTCTCACTGACCTTCTTCAATTTAATGATGATACCCTTGGCAAAACTATCAAACCAAAACCTCAACCCATACATATATATGCAGACGATGTAACGATCTACATTCCATTTAAACATGATTTAAAGGAAATTTCCAATTACATCAACCAAAGTCTACATATCTTGCATTCATGGGCGGATGCATTTCAGCTGAAACTCAATGCAGAAAAAACCCAATGCCTAATACTCACCTCTCAACATAACACGAACAAATTCACCACCATTAACACACCAAAACTGAATCTTCCAATTTCGGACTCCTTAAAAATTATTGGAGTCACCATTGATAGACACCAAACACTTGAGAGTCACGCGAAAAACACAACCAATAAGATGTTCCAATGTAGTAAATTTAAAACGAATCGGAGAAACGTTTTCTTCACTCAACCTGTAATTAAACTTTGGAATTCGTTGCCAGAGAATGTGGTAAAGGCTGTTAGCTTAGCAGAGTTTAAAAAAGGTTTGGACGGCTTCCTAAAGGAAAAGTCCATAGACTGTTAGAAAATGGACTTGGGGAAAACCCACTATTTCTGGGATAAGCAGTACAAAATATTTTGTACATTTTGGGGATCTTGCCGGGTATTTGTGACCTGGATTGGCCACTGTTGGAAACAGGATGCTGGGCTCGATGGACCTTTGGTGTTTCCCAGTATGGCAATACTTATGTACTTATGCTAAACAGCTTCCCATGTATTTATATGGGTGGTGCTAGCGATTAGCGAGCACTAATTATTACCGCATCCTAAAACTGCTAGAGCGTCTTCATAAAAGGACTCCTAAACGTTCCTTTCATTGGGGCACCTGGAATCATACGCCAGGCCCCCTCCCTGCCCATCTTCAAATCATTGCTCATAGCCCACCTCTTCAATGTCGCCTTCGGCACCTAACCACTCCACCAGTACTCAGGAAATCTAGACTGCCCCAACTTGACATTTCGTTCTTTAGATTGTAAGCTCCTTTGAGCAGGGACCGTCCTTCTTTGTTAACTTGTACAGCGCTTTGTAACCCTAGTAGCGCTCTAGAAATGTTAACACATCTTCACTTCATCTGTCAATATCTGTCTTTTTTAAATAATAGTAATAAAATATATCGGGTGCATTTTTATAATATACCACTGCGTTCCGCAAAATTCCAGGGACAGAGAAATATCCAGTGTACCTGAATGTAACTCACCTTGAGCTACTACTGAAAAAGGTGTGAGCAAAATCTAAATAATAAATAAAATAAAAGGAGGAGGAGTGGCCTAGTGGTTAGGGTGGTGGACTTTGGTCCTGGGGAACTGAGTTCGATTCCCGGCACAGGCAGCTCCTTGTGACTCTGGGCAAGTCACTTAACCTACTACTACTACTACTACTACTATTTAGCATTTCTATAGCGCTACAAGGCATACGCAGCGCTGCACAAACATAGAAGAAAGACAGTCCCTGCTCAAAGAGCTTACAATCTGCCGCATTGAGCCTGCCATGAGTGGGAAAGCGCAGGGTACAAATGTAACAAAAATAAAATAGATACTATTGGAGATTCTACATGGAATGTTGCTACTATTGAGATTCTGTTGCTACTATTGGAGATTCTACATGGAATGTTGCTAGCAACATTCCATGTAGAAGGCTGGGCAGGCTTCTGTTTCTGTGAGTCTGACGTCCTGCACGTACAGAAGCAGAAGCCTGCGCAGCCACATTGGTGATCTGCAAGGGCCGACTTCTAGTGGAATAGCAGCTCCTTGTGACTCTGGGCAAGTCACTTAACCCTCTGTTGCCCCACATAAGCCGCATTGAGCCTGCCATGAGTGGGAAAGTGCGGGGTACAAATGTAACAAAAATAAATAAAAAATAAAATTCCAAACTAAGGGGTCCTTTTACTAAGCTCCGGGACAAGGGGCCCAGCGGTAGCAGCGGGGGAGGGGGGGGGGCATTTATCCTGCAGCCGGTAAAAGCCCCCTCTCAAAAAAAATGGCCACACAGTGAGAGAACTCTTACCAAGTGGCCATGCGGTGGGGAGCCCTTACCCTGATTACCACCACGCATGCCATTTCTGAGGGTTTTCTTTCCCCCCCCCCAGAAACAGTGTGCCCTCAGGCCCCCCTCCCAAACACCAGCCCCGCCTCCCAGTAGAGCTACTGTTGGGCTTACCCCACTCTGAAAAATTTAGGGGTTCAGAGACACCCAAGAAGGCTGAAGTGACCTTAAATCTGACTCCATCTCTAAATAGCACTAGTACTGGGGTAATCAAGGAGTTATGAAAGGAATTGCCACTGAGACGTTAGGTCTAAGGGACCCGCATTAGTCCGCCTCTCAGCACTGGCAAGGAATAGATACCAGCCTTATGACAAACTGGATTTAGGCTACAGGTTATACAATGCAGCGAAAGATAGCCTGATACAGCAAAAGCATTTATACTTACAGCCTTTCATCATTAAGTGAAGCCCACAGCATCATTTGGGATGTGGAGTTTATTTGCCAAGATACAAGTCAAATCAGTGATTGACAACAGGCACGTACAATCAATTAGTTATAGGAATATAATAATCCAGCTGCAAACAGGTGTTAATTAGTTTCTAATCTTTTATAATTTCTTTTACCAATTAGAGGTTTTACAAGGGAAAGCAATTAGGTAATTTGTCAATTCTGCTGGACACATTGGTTTCCTTTGGAGAGAGAGAGTGGCAACCCTTTTCTCTAACTTAAACCAGGAAATACTCTGATTTTTATAGGTGCCCTCAGGATATGGATAATATGACAGTAGATATACCTGATTGCATCTATGCTAATGTCATGGTTACCACTGATTGGCTCATGCTAATCAGTAGCTTCTATCTTGCTAACATGGTTTTGTCTTTAGCTCGCTTAACCACAAATCTTAAGCAAGACCCTGCATCCAGCTACTCCTGGCATGACTCACTCATTTCTCAACTTGTTTTTCTAACTTGCATTAAAGAAAATTCCACTTCCATATCATCAAGCTGATCAATCCATAGACTGGTGGGTTGTGTCCATCTACCAGCAGGTGGAGATAGAGAGCAAACTTTTGCCTCCCTATATGTGGTCATGTGCTGCCGGAAACTCCTCAGTATGTTCTCTATCTCAGCAGGTGGTGGTCACACACAGCAGCAGCTCTGGCTAGGCCTCCAAGCCTAATTTTTAGGTTTTGTTGAGTGCCTGGGGTTGAGGGCTCTTTTGAGCAAGTGCAAACCTGGTGGTGCCAGGTCCCTCCTTTTCTCCCCCCTCCCGCTGGCTCCGTTAAAAAAAAAAAAAAAAAAATTTTGAACGGCCTCAAAGGCGTTTATTTCGACGTTTATTTAAGCGTCTATTGCAGCTACTCACTGAGACACCAGGTCGTTACAACTCGGAGCGGACAGCAGGTAATTTTACCTTTTTATAGCGGGCGGGGGTTCCCCGATTCTTCTCCTTGTGGCACATGGCGTCGGAGGGCGAGGGCGCAAAGGGTCGCTCCCCGGGTCGCTTGAGCGCTTCTAGGGATGCGGGGGTCTTAAAGCCTGATTCGCCCTTGTTGGGTGACAGTTTCGCGACCGATGAATGTCCTGGTCCTTCCTCCGGCGTGGCGGTTTTTCCCGCCATAAACGCCCATCCCCCGCTCCTCGCCTCCGCCATCTTGGCCGGCCACGCGGCTCGGACGGCTTCTTCTTGGGCCGCCCTTGAGGTTGGAGACATTAATGCCATGAACGCCCTTAATTTGGGCGACGGCACAGAAGCGGCTAAAGTTAAGAGCCGTTCTTCCCGCGCGGCTCCTTCGCGGAGTTTCGCGCCGGACGCCATTTTGGATGCGCAGCATGTCTCTCCCCCGCTGTTGCGAGCGCCGGTTGAGAGTGCGCCTAGGGCTGTTGCCCAGGCTGCGGAAGTGCACAGTCTGGGGGGTTTCTCCCCCGAGTTTGTTTTGCTGTTGCATCAGGCCTTCCTCATGCACAACGCTGCCCCTGCTCCCTCGTCTGGTAAGAGGTTGAGGTCCCCAGAGGTAAACGCCCTCGGGTTGATTCCCAGGCCTTGGAGGAATTTGTCTCCTCCGATGTAGATGAGGGCAGCGTGTCTGAGGTCTCCCAACGGTCCTTTGCGGATTCCTTGGAGGAGACGGATCCCCGCTCGGATGGAGCGGATGACCCCTCTGCAGCGCGGCTTTTTCGCCCAGAGGATCTGCCCAACCTGTTGTTACAGGCCATGGACACTTTGAAGATATCCTCTCCGGAGGACGTCTCTCCCTCAGCCCCTGTTGGCTCCGCCATTATGCTGGGGACGAAGCGCCCGCCTAGAACCTTCCACGTGCATGATGCCATGCACACCTTAATTTCAGCTCAATGGGATGTCCCAGAAGCGAGCCTTAAAGTGGCTAGGGCTATGTCCCGCCTCTATCCTTTGGCTGTGAGTGAACGTGAGGCCTATCTGTGGCCTACCGTGGATTCTTTAATCACTGCGGTGACTAAGAAAACGGCATTGCCGGTGGAAGGTGGCACGGCCCTGAAGGACGCCCAAGACAGGAGATTGGAGGCGGCCTTAAGGTCGTCCTTTGAGGCGGCTGCTTTAAGTTTGCAGGCCTCAGTTTGCGGCTCCTACGTGGCCAGGGCGTGCCTTACTATGGTGCAGCGGGCTTCCCCCTCGGACCATTCCTTGGGGGCTGATTGGCCAGCCCTGGAATCGGGCTTAGCCTATTTGGCAGACTTGCTGTATGATGTCTTGAGAGCCTCAGCTAAAGGCATGGCTCAGACAGTCTCTGCGCGGCGGTGGCTTTGGCTGAAACATTGGTCTGCTGACCATGCCTCTAAATCCCGCCTGGCTAAATTGCCTTTTAAAGGCAAGCTGCTCTTTGGGGTCGAGCTGGACAAAATCGTGACCGATCTCGGCACGTCTAAGGGCAAGAAGTTACCGGAGGTCAGGGCTCGGGCTAGTGCTCGTCCCGGTACCTCCAGAGGACGGTTTCAGGAAGCCCGTCGGTACCGCCCGGGCAGGTCGGGTGTTTCTGCCCCCTCTTCCTTTAAGAGGAATTTCTCCCCCAAGCAGCATTCCTTTCGCAGAGACCGCCGTCCCGGAGGTGCTCCCTCCGGTCCTCCCCCAGGGTCTCGTACCCAATGACGGGGTCTTGGTCCACGCCCCAGTACAGATTGGAGGACGGCTGTCCTCGTTTCTGGGCGAGTGGACCACAATCACTTCAGACGCTTGGGTGCTGGAAGTCATCAGAGACGGCTACAAGCTAGAGTTCTGCCGACCCTTAAGAGACGGGTTTGTACTCTCTCCCTGCAAGTCTCCGGTCAAAGCTGTGGCAGTGCAGCAGACTTTGGACAATCTGATCCGCCTGGGGGCGGTCGTTCCGGTGCCAGAAAGTCAGCTTGGCAAGGGGCGTTACTCCATTTACTTTGTGGTACCAAAGAAAGGAGGTTCTGTCCGGCCTATCCTCGACCTCAAAGGGGTCAATCGGGCCTTGAAAGTGCGGCACTTTCGCATGGAGACTCTCCGCTCTGTTATAGCGGCAGTGAAGGCAGGGGAGTACCTGGCATCCTTGGACATCAAGGAAGCGTACCTGCATATTCCCATCTGGCCTCCTCATCAACGCTTTCTGCGTTTTGCAGTCCTGGGACGACACTTCCAGTTCAGAGCCCTCCCGTTCGGGTTGGCTACTGCTCCGCGGACCTTTTCCAAAGTAATGGTGGTCATAGCGGCCTTCCTGCGAAAGGAAGGAGTACAAGTCCATCCTTATCTGGACGACTGGTTGATCCGAGCCCCCTCTTATGCAGAGTGCGGCAAAGCTGTGGACCGGGTAGTTGCTCTTTTGAGCTCCCTGGGATGGATCATCAACTGGGAGAAGAGCCAGCTGCGCCCGACTCAGTCCCTGGAGTATCTGGGAGTTCGATTCGACACCCAAGTGGGCAGAGTGTTCCTGCCAGACAATCGGATTGTCAAGCTTCAGGCTCAGGTGGAACAGTTCCTAGGAGCCTCTCCTCTTCGGGCTTGGGACTATGTGCAGCTGTTGGGCTCTATGACGGCCACGATGGAAGTAGTGCCCTGGGCCAGGGCTCATATGAGACCGCTACAACACTCTCTGCTGCAGCGCTGGACTCCGATGTCGGAGGATTATGCGGTGCGTCTTCCCTTGGATCCAGCAGTGCGCAAGGCGCTGAGCTGGTGGATGCAGACAGACAAGTTGTCTGCGGGAATGCCTCTGGTGACCCCAGAGTGGATTGTCGTCACGACGGACGCCTCGTTGTCGGGCTGGGGAGCCCACTGCTTGGGAAGGACAGCGCAGGGGCTCTGGTCTCCTGCAGAGGCAAAGTGGTCTATCAACCTCCTGGAACTCAGAGCCATTCGGTTGGCACTGTTGGAGTTCATCCCGGTACTGGTGTTGAAGCCTGTACGGGTCCTGTCGGACAATGCCACGGCTGTGGCCTATGTCAACCGCCAGGGAGGTACCAAGAGCGCCCCTCTAGCCAAGGAGGCTATGAGTCTATGCCAGTGGGCGGAAGCGAACCTGGAACAGCTGTCAGCGGCCCACATTGCCGGAGTCATGAATGTCAAGGCGGACTTTCTCAGTCGCCATACCTTGGAGCCCGGAGAGTGGCAGCTATCTGCTCAGGCGTTCTTGGACATCACGAAGCGCTGGGGCCAGCCGAGCCTAGATCTGATGGCGTCGTCGGCCAATTGCCAAGTGCCGCGCTTCTTCAGCAGAGGACGGGACCCTCGATCCCTGGGAGTAGATGCTCTTCTCCAACAATGGCCGACACAAGAGCTTCTCTATGTGTTCCCGCCCTGGCCCATGTTGGGCAGGGTGCTAGACCGGGTGGCAAAGCATCCCGGCAGGATAATCCTGGTGGGTCCGGATTGGCCCAGACGTCCCTGGTATGCGGACTTGATCAGGCTCTCAGTCGACGATCCTCTGCGGCTGCCAGTGGAGCAGGGCCTGTTGCATCAGGGTCCCGTGGTGATGGAGGATCCCTCCCCCTTTGGTCTTACGGCCTGGCTATTGAGCGGCAGCGTCTAAGGAAGAAGGGCTTCTCAGACAAGGTCATCGCCACTATGCTGAGAGCGAGGAAGCGCTCTACTTCTACTGCTTACGCCAGGGTTTGGCGTATCTTTGCAGCGTGGTGTGAAGCAGGCTCTCTTTCTCCTTTCACTGCTCCAATTTCTTCAGTGTTGGCGTTCCTGCAAGAAGGTCTGGACAAAGGCCTGTCGCTCAGTTCCCTTAAAGTCCAGGTAGCGGCTCTGGCTTGCTTCAGGGGCCGCCTGAAGGGTGCTTCCCTGGCTTCGCAGCCAGATGTGGTGCGCTTTCTCAAGGGAGTTAATCACCTGCGCCCTCCTCTGCACTCAGTGGTGCCTGCGTGGAATCTCAACCTGGTGCTAAGAGCATTGCAGAAGCCGCCGTTTGAACCCTTGTCAAGGGCATCTCTGAAAGACCTGACGTTGAAAGCAGTCTTTTTGGTGGCTATCACTTCAGCCAGAAGAGTTTCCGAGCTCCTGGCGCTCTCATGTCGAGAGCCTTTTCTGCAGTTCACTGAGGCAGGAGTGACTATTCGCACAGTGCCTTCCTTTCTGCCCAAGATTGTTTCTCGCTTCCATGTGAATCAGCAGCTCTGTCTCCCTTCCTTTCGTAGGGAGGACTACCCAGAGGAGTACTCTGCTCTTAAATATCTGGATGTGAGGCGAGTCATCATCAGATACTTGGAAGTGACCAATGACTTCCGGAAATCGGATCATCTGTTTGTCCTGTTTGCAGGTCCTCGTAGGGGTCTGCAGGCTGCTAAGCCTACAGTGGCAAGATGGGTCAAGGAAGCCATTGCAGCGGCTTATGTGGCCGCGGGGAAGGTGCCGCCTATCCAGCTGAAGGCTCACTCCACAAGAGCTCAGGCGGCCTCGATGGCAGAGGCCGGTTCCGTCTCCTTGGAAGAGATATGCAAGGCGGCAACTTGGGCTTCGGCCCATACATTCTCCAAGCATTACCGCTTGACTGTGGCTGCTCGGGCGGAGGCCCGGTTTGGAGCTTCAGTGTTGCGGTCAGGGATTTCTATGTCCCGCCCTGGGTGAGTACTGCTTCGGTACATCCCACCAGTCTATGGATTGATCAGCTTGATGATATGGAAGGTAAAATTATGTATAATCATACCTGATAATTTTCTTTCCATTAATCATAGCTGATCAATCCATAGCCCCTCCCAGATATCTGTATTGTTTTATTCTGGTTGCATTTCAGGTTCAAGTTTAGTCTTCAGTTACTTCAGAAAGACTTCGTGTTCAAGTTTTTTCACTTGGATTCTTCAAGAGTTAAGACGAGTTTGTGTTACAGTGAGCTGCTGCATTCCTCTCCCCTCCGTTTTACGGGGCTGGATTGAGACTTAAAATTCTGCCGGCACTCCCTCCCGCTTCGTGCGGCTGTAGGGCAGCTTTGTACCCCTCCCGCTTCGGCGGTGTTCGGGTCAGTCAGCTCCTCCCGCGGTTGCGGTTGCAGGATAAGCCAGATCCCCCCGCATCGGCGGGTGTGGTGTCCCTCCCCCGCTCCGCGGGGATGAGCTGGACGGATTCCCCTCCCCCACTTGTGTGGGGATGAGCTGGGTTAATTCCCCTCCCCCGTTTCGGCGGTGGTGAGCTGGGCAGAGTGTCCCTTCGTGGGTGTAATTCTCTAAGTGCTGAGTCCTGCGGATGGAGCTTTGATATCGACATACTGAGGAGTTTCCGGCAGCACATGACCACATATAGGGAGGCAAAAGTTTGCTCTCTATCTCCACCTGCTGGTAGATGGACACAACCCACCAGTCTATGGATTGATCAGCTATGATTAATGGAAAGAAAATTATCAGGTATGATTATACATAATTTTACCTTTGCAACAGATACGGCTTCCATTTTGTGCTGAAATCCTCCATTTTGTTTCCATATCTATTGACCTAACTTTTCCTAATTTAGCTTATTTAGGCCTCAATCCGGGCTACAAACTAGGCCATACTTTTCCAGTAAGCTCCCAGTTATGTCACCCATCAGATTTCTGACTCAGCCTATTGCAGGAATTACCACTATTGTTAGCAGAATCTGTGGTACTTCAGGAGTCAAACACCACACACCAGAGTGAGAGAGAAATCTTCTTTATTTGCCAGCAAACAAAGTAGGACATCAGCTCTAGCTCTCTTCTTCAGCTCTCTGGATCCTGCGTCTCCTGTCTGTCCTCTCTTCTTCTGACGTAAGCTGCTTCTGCTCTCAGTTATATAGGGTCTTACACCTCTCTAGCCCCCCTTTCTCACCAGATGGTAAAGAATAGATTGATTACCCTGTCTTGAACTAATTATCTCTATACATTTACTCCAAAATATCAGTTACATAGGTTTGAGATATTTCCTAAACTGACCTATGACCTGGGGCCTCTCACACTAGACAATGTGGCACCTATTTCTTGCATTTTATTATTATTATTACATTCTTAGGTTCCCAGCTAACTTCATACTAACTGCTAACTGGACTCTGGCATTCATTAAGGGGTCAAGGGCCAAGGGGCCAGTCCTACACTTAGCTATAATTAATCAAGACTTTCCCTGACCTCTTTCACCTATTAGCTTCCTACACAGAACTCGCTAGGACTGTGGATAATTCAAACTGCAGACAAAGCTCACTTGAAAAGTCAGGCAAAGATGTAACACTGAATTGAAAAGATTTTCTACATAGAAATAGAACTTATTAATTACACAGAATAAAACATATTCTAAAATAAGCAGAAATCAGAATTCCTTATAAGACAAATTCTAACTCATCTAGAATATCTATATCTAAACTATCTCCTTCTAACCAGCATTAGCCTAATTCTTTAAACTGCCTGCGAAACTGTCCAGTATGCCTTGCTTATAATGGCATCCAGATGTGGTAAATAATTACTTCTCTCTGACCTTTCTAACCTCTAGTCTAG
This sequence comes from Microcaecilia unicolor, assembly GCF_901765095.1. Classification (NCBI taxonomy): domain Eukaryota; kingdom Metazoa; phylum Chordata; class Amphibia; order Gymnophiona; family Siphonopidae; genus Microcaecilia; species Microcaecilia unicolor. The sequence goes on from NC_044031.1 coordinate 7,915,584, forward strand.
CAAAAGCTAGACTTCTGAGTAAATTAAACCCAGATGGCATTCCATCACTTGCAGGACTGAAAAGTTAAAATAGAATTAACAAATATGATTTCTTTGTCCAGGCTGCCTCAAGCCAAGGTCTGTAATAGCCTGAGCTCTATGACTGGGCCCGCCACCATTCCAGTGGGGGGGGTCTCTGGCTGTACCATAATTATACATTACGAAGCTGAGTGGCGCGCAGCACCCCCCCCCCACCAGCAGCGTGCACACGGGGGGGGGGGGGTTCTTTCGCCGGGAGTTGTGCTGCACTGGGAGGGGGGGCGCTGCACCTGGGGGGCGGGGCGCATCGGTGATCCGCCCCGGGTGTCAGCCCCCCTAGAAACGCCACAGCCACCCGGGGCAGATCGCCGCTGCACAAACCCACAACGGGTGCAGCTGTGTCCCCCCCCCCCCCCTGGTTGCATTCTTACCTGCTGGCAGCATCCGCGCGGCTGTCGGATCCACTGGTTCCCTGCTCCCTCTGCCCTAGAACAGGAAGCAACCTGTTCCAAGGCAGAGGGGGCAGGGAACCAGCGGAGCTGACAGCCACACGGCGGACCGCCCCGTGCTCGGTAAGCCACTGTATGTGATACGAGTTTGATTTCTCCTTGCATTTCTCAGGGCACAGACCGTAAAAGTCTGTCCTGCACTGTTCTTGTACTAAAAGTTCTGAAGCTAACATCGAAGCCCCTTAAAATTTACACTCCAGCCCACCCATCTCTATTCAGTTACAATCAGGGCATAGACCATAGTCTGCCCAGCACCGGTTTTGCTTCCCAATTACCGCCTTCACCTTGACCTCACCTTGACCTACCTACTGAAAAAGGTGTGAGCAAAATCAAAATAAACCCAATAAAACATCTGAGCATCAATTACAAAGATTCATTAATGAATAAACAGATAAATATTGATCTAATTTACCCCACTTGCATTTACGTGTAGCAGGAAATTGTAATGAAATATCCTCATATCTCTTAAATAATAAAACTGTGTTCCACCAGATGAAAATGGATAAACTGGAATTATCCTTCCAATGTTGAATGGTCAATTTAAGAGCAATGCAAATTAAAACATCAAATAAAGAAGCAACTTCATCAGAAAGAAAGAGAGTTTGTAAGGGCAATACATTTCCAAACTAAGGGGTCCTTTTACTAAGCTGCGGGACGAGGGGCCCAGCGGTAGCAGCGCGCTAAGCCCGATTACCACCAAGCAAGCCATTTCTGAGGGTCTTCTTTCCCCTCTCCCCCCAAGAAATGGTGTGCCCTCAGGGTAGAGCTACTGTTGGGCTGGTGGTAGTCCCTGAAGGGTGAGCAGTAAGCCCACACTGGGCTTACCCCGCTCTTAAAAAGGACCCCTAAATGCTTAAAAGATACAGGAAATGAGTTAGAAAGTTGTACGATATCTAATATTTTAGGCCAAATATCCAGCCAAAATGTATAGACATTATTGTACCTTTCTGATACAGCAAGACCAACATAAATCATTGAGAGATAATTTACTTTTAAAGGATTTAGTAGGAGTCCAATGAGCTCTGTGTTGTAAAAAAAACAGGACAGGGAGGATCTCGGGCTATTTAACCAGGAGAGAGACCATTCTTTATTTGACAAATGTTCACCAGTATCTTTTTCCCATGCTTTTTGAGAAGAAATACTACATTGTTTTGACAGAGTTTGAAAACATTCACAAAATGAAGAGGCCAAAGGTGCAGGAGTAGAAAACAGATTAAAAAATGGTTGTAATGGAAGGGAATTTGAAACAATTTTAATGTTGAGGTGTAGGAGAGGAAAGGGAATGGGATTTGATATACTGCCTTTCTGTGGTTACTCTTTTATAATTGCGAATGCAGGTCAGAACTGTACAGGGTTCTTGACACTTTTCAAGAGCACTGTCTTTATCATAATACAGACTCTGTGAGTTTTGTGAGCAAGGAGGGTGAGTGGAACCCTCCTTTAGATGACTATTTAGATTAATTAAAAAGTGAGATCCCTAAGGGTGACCATATCTCAGAATCTGTCTCAGGTTATCCAGTGGGGAGACCCACCTGAAGGTAAAAGGAATCACACGATCCAAGGGTGCTAGTGGGTGAACAAACCAAAATATCCATCCAGCAAAAAGGGATAGTCAGAAACAAGGCCTGGTGGTTTCACCCAGGAGAATCCCCCACAGTGGCTGCTGAAGATGTCGCATCTTACTTCGGAGTCCTCACAGCCTCCTCCATGGTGTTGTCAAAGTGGTGGAGCAACCTGGTCTGAGGGGTCAAAGATGTCCCTCCCAAAAGCTGGGACTCTCCCTTTGTCCAACGCCGAGCCGGATCTCACCCTCATTTCCTGCCGGCTACGGAAGCACAAATGAATCCAACTTCTGTTGACCAAGAGGAGTAGAGGTTTCTACTAGCTCATCTCATACATTCCTGAATCTACATTATCCCAACTGTAAAGGACTAAAATATAAACTAACATATGCATCTAATTTCTCCTACATAGCCACGCAAATCTGGAATGAACTACCAAAAACCATAAAAACCCACAACATAATAAATTTCTGTAAATTATTGAAGACCAATTTATTCAAGAAAGCTTACCATAATAACACACACTAATTGTCAATTTAGAAGATGTACACTAGACTTTCACAGTATCTAATTCTTTTTTTGTTTTGTTACATTTGTACCCCATGCTTTCCCACTCATGGCAGGCTCAATGCGGCTTACATATTGTGTACAGGTACTTATTTGTACCTGGGGCAATGGAGGGTTAAGTGACTTGCCCAGAGTCACAAGGAGCTGCCTGTGCCTGAAGTGGGAATTGAACTCAGTTCCTCAGGATCAAAAGCCACCACCCTAACCACTAGGCCACTCCTCCACTCCTATTTTGACGTTTAATATTCATGATTGTTTCAAGCTAAGTTATCCCGATTTTTATTATAAGACTAGTAAAAAAGCCCCGTTTCTGATGCAAATGAAACGGGGGCTAGCAAGGTTTTCTTCAGAGTGTGCATGTGGGAGTGTGTGTGTCCCTGCCCTCTGTCCTCCCCCTCCCCCCTCCGAGTCCAGTGTTAAGTTTCCTGCTGTTCTCTGTTTGTGTTACAGAGAGAGTGAGGGCGTCTCTCTCTCCTCCCCCCTCTGAGTCCTTCACTGTTACAGAGAGAGGGATTTCGTGCTGTGCTGTTTTCCTTCACTCATGGGGAAACCGGATGTCTCTGGCGCTTCACACTTCCGGCTGGAGGCTTCATTAGAACGTTGGTGGTGCCTTTTATATATAGAGATGAACTTTCCTTCCTGAATACTTACTCCATTCTGTCTGCTCTACCTTAACTATGTATTTCCGGAACTGGTAACCACCATTACGAAAATATGTAAGCCACATTGAGCCTGCAAATAGGTGGGAAAATGTGGGATACAAATTGTTAATTTACACCCTATATGTGTGTAAACAAAGAAACTGACACCTGTTATAAAAAGAATAATCAAAAATTTTTTATTTTTTCAACTGTTCTCCGTCGAACAGAGGCAGATGGGGAACACCCACCTAGAAGCAAAGTCTGCTTATATTTTTAGCAATAATACAGAGATATATATTTGCTTAGCAGTAATATAAAGATATATGCTTGCTCAGCTTTGCTATTGCTTTGCTTGAGATACTTATTTTCTCTTCAGTTTAAATACACTTACAAACACACTGCACCCAATGTGTGCACGTCATCAATCCTTTCCTTTGAAGCTTGTTTTCACATTCATTTCTTATCTACAAATGTCTGCAAGCACATTCCTTATGCCCCAGCACAGACTGTCTCCCCTCCCCCTTCTTACACTGTCTCTGCTTTATACCAGGCTGCTTCTCAGCTCAAGGTTAATTCTATGACTCCCTTATTGCTTTCACAGGCCTGTGACTCATATCTCGTTTGCCTTTAATGCTTGCATTCCACTGACCATAGGAACTTCACACTGCTCAACAGTTTCTCATTATATTTCTGTAGCATGTTCATTATTATTAACAAATCCTCCCTTGAACCTTGTAGAGCAAGGTTCACCAAAAATTTCATGGTTATAGTTTTCATCACTGTTAGACTGGGCATCATCCTATAAATAGGTAACACCTCAGGCCGTCCTGGCAATGACAAACATTTTCTATCAAACCACAGAACTTTTGGGAGTCATCAGTAACCCAGGACAGTTTGGTTCATAGTCACTGGTGTCAGGCATTATATTTTGTATCTGAGTTACCATGGTCATTTTCAATGAATCTTGACATGTTCGTCTCCAGCAACCAAGCAAACAAGGCAAACAACATAATAAGAGTCCTGCAACACATATGAAAACAATACATCCAGTCACAATCCCTCTTAACCATGGACCTAATCCTCCAAACCAATTTTTTATGGTATCCCACCATGACGTGTCCAATATCCCTTCATAATCACTTACTTGAATTCTTGCTAGAGAAAGAATGCGCTGCATTGCATTTTTCACAATTATTGATTGATTTCTAACAACTGCACAACATGATGTATCATTCACTATTCCGCATACTCCTCCAGATTGGGCTAACATGAAATCAACTGCCATGCGTGTGTGCATTGCATATCTCGCTGTATCATCAATTTCCTCTTGAATTGCTGTTATAGCTATGTCTAATTCATGTGTTACAACATGTAGTAGTGATTGTAAGCGTCTGATTGACATACCCATTTCAGCTGCAATGGCAGATCCTGCAAATGGAATCCATCCAGTGGCTGACAAGGCATCTAGACGTTTCTTGGTCATAGGATAGGTACTGTTAATATAATCTAATGCTAATTGTAAAGCTTGATCATCTCCTGTTAAAGCACTAAAGGAGGTACTGGAAACATCTCTTTTACGTCGTTTCTGACTATTAGAACCATGTGATGTGGCATTTAATGGAATGATCAAATCAAATAAATTTAGTTGAACAAGAGTGCAGAACTTATAACATGAAGGAAGATAAGTGTACAGGATATTATCACATAACAAATAATCCCCTAACCGTAAAGACTGTAGAGAAGTTAGGTTATGATATAAAGCATATGTTTGAGGAAAAAGGAAAAATAGGATTATTTGGTTCCTTAACTGAAGAACAAGCAGTAGGCACAGCAGTAATGGCTTGCATGGAAGAGGCATTAAATTGACATAATGAAAAGAAGAAAGTCAAATTGGTGAGAGTAAGGTTAGTAGAGGTAACATAAGAGGTTGTCAGTGTCTGGTTACAAGTTGTTTTGTGAGCACAGGCCACAGACGTTGCAGTCTGATTTATGACATAGGATCCCTGTAACACAGTCCAATTCTGGGATTGTATGTCATAAGTATAATTACATAAAACATTAGGTTTCTCACCCTGAAGTGAACTAGAATTTATCAGACACCAATAGTTTAATGCAGGAATAGTATGAGCAAATAAGGAAGGCAGGCGTTGACCAGTAACATTGATCCAATATTGCCTGTGCTCATGACCCAGACCCAAATAGCAGGTACCATTACTGAAACAGTTATGAATACCTTGCAACTTAATCATAGAATAAGGGTGAACATGTGCTGGAATGGTAGTTACAGAAGTGACAAGTGGAGTGCAAACAATACAGTTAGTCAGATTAAGAGTCTTTAAGGCATGTTGAATTCTTTCAACATATGTATTGAGTCCATAAATAAGTCCTACCAGCAAACAGATTACAAAAACCTTCATAATTCTTCTGCACTGATAATGTTATTAATCAATGCCTTCTGGGGGTACAATGGTGGTTTCTATTTGCTCAGGTGGTCCTGGATCAGGAGCCTTGCGTAAATCAGATAGATGTATCCAGGTGGTATGGTCTGACAACTCAGTGATAGTGAATGGTCCCACATAAACTGGATCCTTCCAGGTTTTGTGAGTGAAGTTTTTTCTTAAGACCTGCTGTCCTATGGAAAAGGAAAGAGAGAGATCATCACCTCTGTTCCAACGAGACTGTTTCTGAGTTGGGTTAGCTAAAGACTGAAACAGTTCCATAACAGGTTGCAATTGCTGCCAGTAGACTTGAGGCGAATGCAACGGAGTAACAACAGGCGTTCTCATATGTCTGCCTGTTTGTAATTGAAAAGGTGAAATTTTTAATTTACTCAGTGGCGAGCTACGTATAGACATTAGAGCCACTGGAAGTAGATCATACCAATTGTACTTATTATGTGGAGCCACAGACTCCAAGTCATGCAACAATGTTCTCAATTTAGTTTTCAGTATACCATTGTATCGTTCAACCAGACCATTAGAGGTCGGGCTATATACTGACACCTTGCGGTGAGTAATATTCAAGATAGTCTGCAATTCCTGCATAAGTACATTGTTAAAATGTGAACCATTATCTGAAACAATTTTATCTGGACAACCATGTGCTGGCATGATATGTCGAATTAAAGATTGTACAACCACATGAGCTGTCTCCTTAGTACAGGGAAATGCTTCCACCCATCTTGAGAAAGCATCGACCCATAAAAGGATATAGCGTTTACCTTGTATGGGGTGAATCATATCAGTAAAGTCAATATGCCATTCAATACCTGGTCCTGTTGGAGTAGGCAAACATCCCGTGGGTATGGCTGGACCTCTACGGGGAATGGTCACAGCACAAGAAAGACATGTTTTAGATTCCGCCAATTCTCTAAGATTGGGGTTCCAATACAGTAAAGATAAAGAATCAACCAAAGCTGAAATAGAGTCATGGTGCTCACCATGTATTGCAGTAAGTTTAGTAATAGCTTCAGCTGTGGACAAACAAGCTTTTCCGGAAGGATGTATCCATCCGGTAGAAGTAGAGATACACCCTGTATTTTTCCAGATTGCTTGCTCCAATGGTGTGGGGGGTAAAATAGTCTGGGCAGTACTTTTACCAGTGCGTGTAACAACCATGCATAAGGGAATAGCCTGAGAACTAACAACTTCCGTAGCCGCTGTACCAGCAAGCTGATTACCACGGGCTTCAAAACTGTTAGCACCTGTATGTGTGGGGACCCAAATAAAAGCTGTCTTAACCCCTAAAGCCTCACGAGCCTGAAGTAAATCAAAAAGCAATTCCCAATAACGGAGGTGCTGTAAAGTTTTACCATTAGATGTAATAAAACCTCTATGTTGCCATTTCAGGAGATGGTACTGCAATGAGCTAATAACATAAGAACTGTCAGAATATATTGTAGCTGACGTTTGCCGCGGCGTGTGTTGTATGGCGGTTATAACTGCTAGTAATTCTGCATGCTGTGCTGTGTGCTGGTGTGGGCACAATAGTTGGTGTTTCTGTATTATTTTTAAATCAGTGTTGACTTGTAATGCTGCAAGTGCAGAAATACCTTCATGGCTGGCACCATCTGTAAACCATATAAATCCTCCCTCCACCGGGGTAAACTGTAAAGTGAGCCACGGTGGCTTAGAGTCGGGATGAGTTAACAGTACTGAGGGGGGAAACAACAATGCTAATTGTTTGGACTGTTGCTCTGTTACTGGCTTTGTAGTAATATCTTGACCTAGTAAAATAGCCTGATATTTTCCATACCGGGTACTAGTGAGTGCGGCCTGACTAGCAGACATCATATGATGAACTGAATGTTGAGTGTGAAGAATGATAGATGAATGTGGCATAATAGATCTCCATTTGGAAATTGCAGCACAAACCGCAACTAGATGTTTGGAAAAGGGAGGAAAACCCCTTTCAACTGCTGAGAAAGTCCCTGACAAAAAGCAGACTGGGAAAGTCAGATCATTTTCTTGATTGATAAAAGCAGCCCAAGTATTTGTATGGTCAGTAACCCAGACATGCACGGGCTGAGATGGATCAACAGTGGATAAGGGATCACAAGCAGAAATAGTAGCAATGATGGAGGATAACAGAGATTGGTGTTCGGGGTAAGAACAATTGGGGTATGTGAGCAGGAACCGGCAGGTACTTGGAGATAAGAGTAAAGAGGCATAATTTGTGCTGAATAATTTGGTATCCAATGTCTGCAATAGTTTAGTAAACCAAGAATGGATCTTAGGGATTTAAGACAAGTGGGCATTGTGACAGCCTGTACATTAGTTAACAATTCTTTGTCTAACATATGTCTATCTTTGCCAATTTGTTGACCGAGGAAAGTAACTACTGGAGAGGCTAGCTGACATTTAGATCTGTTGCACTTATACCCGAGAGAATACAGTAAAAGAAAAAGATCAAGTGTATATTTGATACACAATTCTCGAGTTGGCGCAGATAATAAAATGTCATCAACATAGACAAACAGGGAAACATTTGAAGGTAAAAGTGAAATGAAGTCAGTGAGATCAGACATGAGCTGTTTTGAAAAGACAGTAGGGCTATCAGTAAAACCCTAAGGCATACGCGTCCAGTGGTATGCTTGATTTTGAAAAACAAAGGAGGTAAGATCACGAGAATCCTCATGTAAAGGGATAGAAAAGATGTGTAGTCAGCGAAGTTTGATAAGGTGGGGGCAGCTTATGGCTGTCCTCGTTTGCCTGCATGCGTGCGGTTTCACGTGCTTGTGTATCTATTTTCATTTTATCAGAGTGAAACAAATCTGCTGTTACCATAAAGAGATTAAGGACATGCAGATGTTTCTGAAGGGATTTACCCTTTTTGTGCTGTTGAATGTACTTTTGAACTGACAATATTTGGGGACGAGCAAAAGAACCCGTGCCTGGCCATGCCAGGAATGGGCCTTTAGTTGCATATCCTGCCCATTTCTCACAGACCTTTTGAATAACGGGTGCCTCAAAGGGAAAAGTATCCTTAACATGCACAAGGGGTGAGCAATTCTTTCGGCTATCTACATACAAAACATAAGGAGTGATAGATGTTTCTCCCTGACCCTCTGCAGCGGGTTTAGGGGAAGGTTCGTTCTTAGACTGAAAAGGTCTCATGATATAATAACAAACAATGCCTAAGCTAGCAAAATACACAGCAAACAATAATATAAATAATGAAAGATACAAGAATAAAAATAAAGAAGCAATTTTTCAAAAGACTTTGCTTCAAGATATACTCACGGTTCAACTGATTGACAGTCTATAACCTACTCAATCCAGGCTGGCCATTTCTGGAAATCATAGGAAAGAAAGTCACACGATAACAAATCCAAAAACTTAATCCAAACGACGGCAGCCGCGTCCTGCCGCGGTCGCCAATTTGTTGATTTACACCCTATATGTGTGTAAACAAAGAAACTGACACCTGTTATAAAAAGAATAATCAAAATATTTTTATTTTTTTCAACTGTTCTCCGTCGAACAGAGGCAGGGGGGGAACACCACCCTGGGAGCAAAGTCTGCTTATATAATATATTTTTAGCAATAATACAGAGATATATATTTGCTTAGCAGTAATACAGAGATATATGCTTGCTCAGCTTGGCTCTTGCTTTGCTCAAGATAATTATCTTCTCCTCAGTTTAAATACACTTACATTCACACTGCACCCAATGTGTGCACGTCACCAACCCTCTCTCTTTGAAGCTTGTTCTCACATTCATTCCTTATCTACAAATGTCTGCAATCAACATTCCATTCTGTTCCCAGCACAAACTTTCTCTGCTTTACACCAGGCTGCTCAGCTCTATGACTCCCCCATTGCTTTCACAGGTTTGTGACTCATATCTCTTTCTTTGCCTTGCACTTCACTGACCATAGGAACTTTATACTGTTCAACAGTTTCTCATTATATTTCTGTAGCATGTTCATTATTATTAACAAAAGACACTGAAAAGTCCTGGAAAATGCAAACCAGGTGGCCGTCATATTTAGTGTCATCTCTTTTGAGGCGATAGCCCCTCAAGATTTCCATCTTGTGCAGGTAATTATGCACTTTCAGTATTACCGCACGCGGAGCCTGGCGGCCATCTTGGATCCGGCCCACCCGATGGACTCTCTCCAAACACAGCGCCCCTGCATGATCAGAGAGGGCGAATTCTGAGGCCAGCCATTTCTCCACCACTGTTGCTAACGCCCCGTCGCTCACCGACTCCGGTATGCCCAGAATGTGCAAATTGCTGCGTCTGGCCCGGTTCTCGAGGTCGTCCACTTTGTTATTCAGGGCCTCAATGGTGGCTTGAAGTTTTTCCATGCGCTGCTGTGCTGGGGTATTCTCGTCCTCAAGATTGGACATCCGCTGCTCGAGCTCCCCTGTCCGATGGATCGTGTCTGTCAGCCGTGTCTCAAAATCCGCGATCTGTGTGGAGATCTTTTCAAGCCGCGGTTCCAAGGCCTTTGTCACTGCCTCTGTCACCACCTCCGTCAGCTGTGATAATTGTTCCGCCGTGAAGACCCGCTGTGCGGCCCGCTCTTCGTTGACTTCCGCCCCCCGCGGTTTTTCTTTTTCTTTTTTGGAGCCTCTTACCGGCATCGTTTTCAGCGGGGTTTCGATGAATCTGTCCATGAACCCTTCACTAAGTAAGTAATAGGTCGCTTCTCACCGACAGACGGTTTTACTGAGGTTTTAATAGCGATATCGGGTGTTGGGGCCTCGAAGAGCAGAGACACACGTCTTGCTCTCTCAGTGCATCACGTGACCCTCTCTCAAATGTTTATAAAGTCTCATTACTTTTTGTGTATAATTTGGTATCCATTGTCTGCAGTAATTTAACATTCCCAAAACAGCACGTAACTGGGTAACTGTTTGCGGTACCGGGGTCTCATTTAAAATAGATATAACTTCCGGTATAATGACCTTATGTTCTGCTGAAACATTTTGTCCTAAAAAGGTGACAGTAGACTGAGCTACAACACATTTCTCCTTGTTACACTTATATCCTAACTCTCCTAACAACAAAAATAATTTTCTAGTCCATTCTAGGCAGTCTCAGCAGACAGTAGAATATCATCTACATAGACAAACAATGACACCGTGTCAGGCAATCGACTCATGAAATCCTTTAAATCCATCATTAGTTGTTTTGAGAATACCGATGGACTATCAGTAAAGCCTTGCGGCATCCTAGTCCACCGGTATGCCTCATTCTGTACTATAAATTACGTCAAATCCCTAGACTCTGGATGAAGAGGTATTGAAAAGAATGCATTAGACAAATCAATGACAGTGTTGTGCGCATATATATTCTGGGTATGCAAAAGAGTAGCGGGGTTCGCACAAATCGGAAATTGATTTTTTGTAACCTCATTTAGCTCTCTTAAATCATGTACTATCCTTACATTGTTTTCCCCTTTCGGGACTGGAAACAATGGGGTACTGTACGGGGATACTGAAGGTTCAATAATACCACATTTCAATAATTTACCAATGTGTTCCAGGGTTTTGGATACTAATTTAGGTCGTATGGGGTAAGGGTCTTGCTTCAGCCCCTGTGCCCCTTCTATTAATTCTATCTTATGGGGTTTTGCATTTACGGCTAGTCCATATGGTGACTCACTTGTACTCCAAATATGTTGCGGTAATTCTTCCATAACCCTTACTTTATTTTCATTATTCAACTGTTGGACCATGGTGAGCAAACTTGGTATTTCTTTATCTCCAAAATCTAAACACAGTCCTAATCGAGACAACAAGTCTCTACCACACAAATTTACTGGGCAATCGGGTGCCACTAAAAAGGGTACCACAACCTCCCTTGAACCGTGCGGTTGGCATTCCAGGCGCACCAGAGTCGGCTCCGTTAGCCTTTTTCTTTGTTCTATCCCCGTAAATCCCACTGTTGTTCTATACTGATTTGAAAGCTTAACTCCCTGCGGTTTTGCACATAACACAGAGGTACTCGCCCCTGTATCTATCAAAAATCTCACAGGAGTTCCATATTTTCCAATTGTCAATGTAATAAAGGGCTCCCTTGTGTCTAACCTGAAAATCATTCCCTCTTCCTGACACGGGTCCGCTTCCAGTCAATAGCACTGGTCTGGAGTATTCTGCCAAGTTGGAAAGGCATTCACAGTGCCCTGTCCCTGTGATTGCGTCGCCGGCTGCTGTATTGCAGTCTGCGGGGCACTCGCAGGTATCCCTACTACTTGGGGCATCAATCCTTGCTGCGTCTGCATTTGTACTTGGGGCATTCCTGTATTCTGATAACATTCTGAGGCATAGTGACCATATTGCTGACATCCCCAACATTGTACATGTGCCCTTCTATTAGGTGATGGTCCTGATCCTTGCATCCCTCGACCTCTACCCCTTCCTCTAACCATGCCTCGTCCCCTTGGTTGGTACGGCCGGCTATATCCCGGTTGTACATAGTAAATGACCTGTGGAGGTGGAGCAGAGGGCGTCACAATTGTTTCTTGTTTCTTGTTTCTATCCTGTTCCTTGCTTTCCAAATCCTTTAACTGCATAGTCATTAACTTAGAAGTTAATTTAGCATGTTCTTTCTGAGGGGTCTCTATCATTTTACGATGCACATTGCTAAAATGCATCAACGTCTCTCTTATTTCTGGCCACGGCTTTGAGGACAGGGCAATGACAGCGTCTAAATTCTTACGCATATTATCAGGCAGTGTGGACATGAATAGGTGTAAAAATACTGCTACATTATGGTCCACATCCGCATCTTGCCCTGTTTGAGCCTTATACAAATTTATACATTTTGTCAAATGCGCCGAAAAATCAGTTTTAGGGTCCCATTTATTTGCCGTTATGGCTGAAAAATCAATCGGGGTTGGATACATCACATGCAGGGCTGCAGAAAGAGCAGCCTTGATATCTCCTACATATACATCCCCATCTGCTGTGTGTGACATCAAACGCTGATACCCGCATTGTACCGCAAGCTGAGGTATACTGACGCCCGATGCCGCACACAGAGCTTTAAAGTCTCCTATAGTCAGTTGAGTCCCTGCAGTTGCCTGTTCTATCCCATCTAACCACATACGAGCTCCTTTCACTATACTGGGAATTTTTGCAACTAACGTTGTAACATCTACGGGGGTGTATGGTTTGTAATGGCGTATTCGGTTGCCAGCCGCGTCCACCCGTGTCATAACTGGCATGACCTGTTCACTGAAGCTGGAGGCCATCGCCCCACAGACTTCCTGCTTTTGTTCTTCTTCCAAATCACATTTTATTTTGTTGAACCAATTATCCCAGAATTCTAATCCCTCTTTTACAAATGTTCCACTCCCTATACCCGGGCAATATTTGTTGACAACCTTTAATAATTCCTGAATGTCCTCATGTGTACTAGGACCATTTTCATCGCACGGCAAGGGGAGCCGTTTTACATTTAACAAGTGTCTAGTAGCCCCCCACCATTCCTCACCATATTTAGTATTATTCAGTCTCATAAGTTCTGCAGCCACATGCATGCCTCGAAAAATTGGCCTGGGGGGCCCTGGAGTTAAAGATGTTGGCATAGTTTTTGTTCGCTTATGAGTTGGGGTTGACGTGGTCATGGGAGGCTCGGAGTACATCCGCAGTCGTCCCTCAATTTCAAATTGGGTGGCCAAATCATACATTTCAGACGTAGCCAGAGTTTTCAAATCAGGATATTTGCCTTCTTCTGTGCTACCTTTCCCCTTTTCTTTTTGTCTTACTCGTTTTGCTTCTCTTTTCTGTTCCCTAGTCCCCACATCGCTGTCCTCATTATCCCCTCCCTTTGAACCATCTTCATCACTGGAGGGGTCGTCTAAAGCAGAAAATCCCTCACACGGTTTAGGGCGCTTCTGCTCTCCTTTCAATCCTTTGTCCCTTATTGGGCAAAGGGTTTCTCATGTAATTCCACCTGACTCATAAGGAGGTGGCCGTTTTTTATAATTTTCCTGTTCTTGCTGTATTTTTTCTACATCTGTATGGAATAAATCAGACGCGACTGAAAATAAATTCCAAATAGTAAGATGTTTTTCTAAACTTTTCTGCTTTTTCTTATTTTCTTGTATGTATCTCAGTAGAGACAACAATTTTGGGCGATCAAACGATCCATACTGAGACCAGCTCAAAAAAGAATCTTTTGCATCATATTTGACCCATTTCTCATGTGTTTTTTCAATCTGTTTTTTGTCTAACGGGAATAATTCTATGACGTGCTGCAAAGGGGTGCATTTTTTTTAACTATCTAAATCTAAATACACAGTGTATACAGAGGGCTTTTCTTTCTTATCTGCCCCTTTCCCTTCCATTTTATTTGCATGCTGTACCATACCATAAATCTTTGATCTTGAGCAGAACATGCTGCGTCTGTTCCCCTCACCACTCCCCCATCCTTTTCTCACAGACAGTCAGGCGCCTTGCCCATTTTCCTTCATACTTCAGCACATTCTTTCTCAAGACATGGGGGGGGGGAGGTTGCATTAATCACTGTCAGCACTTCCTGCTGCTGTGAACTTTTCAACTCTTTCCACTTTATATTTCTTACAGGAGCAACAGCATCAACACACGAATCCTGAAGTTTTTTTTATAAAGGACAGATGCTTTCTTCTTACCAGTTACAATACTGAGACAGAGGGCAACAAAATCTGAAGGAGTAGTGAGCAGAGAATTAGAGACCTGAAAGGTCGAGAGAAAGGCAGAGATATCCTTCCACACGGGAGAGGCCAGCAAAGAAACATCGTATAGTGCAGCCAAAGCATCCGGTGACAACAACGTACCTGCAATATAAAGGTGTGATAACAGCCATATACCTTTACGAGACCATTCAGCTTTTTGGGACTGCAGGTGAACAGACTGCAAGCTAGAGTTATACAAGAGGGAGACATCCTCCAGGGAGGCAGCACTACCTCCAAGACCAGCCCTAAACGGATATTAGAGGCAGAGGCCTTCAACAACCACAAGTGCTTGGTATATGGATACAAATCTGCAAAGGGTAAAAGTTATAAAGGGCAAGGGCGCACCAAGGCGGCCTCAAAAATCAGCCACCTAGGCGTCAGATGAGAGAATTCCCTTTGGAACAACATTAAAGACTGTGATAGGCGAAAAGCCATGTGATAATTTTTAAAATCAGGGACATTAAGACCTCCCGAATGAGTCAGCATCTTAAGCTTCTTCAGTGCATTGCGAGGTGGTTTTTGTCTCCAAAGAAACTTAAGTAACAAGGAGTCAATCTTGGCGTAGAAAGAATTTGGAAAAGAGAAGGGAGTCATACTAAATATATAATTCAACTTCGGAGCCAGAACCATCTTGATAGCCCCAATCCGTCCCCACCACGTCAAATAAAGCGGAGACCATAAACCCAGGAGTGAAGTGGTTAAATTCAAAATTTGATTCTGAATAAGAGACATGGTCTGATCCACCGACCTGGAATACCAAACTCCCAAATATTTAAGTTTAGAAGGTTCCCAGGCAAATGGATATTGAGATATCTGAGATCTATACACCAGGGAATTTAACGGCATGATGGCTGATTTAGACCAATTTAGTTTATAGCCAGACAGAGAGGAGAAGGAATTGATTACATCCAAAATAATTGGCAGGGAGTTTGGGGTGGTATAGAGTAAAATAGCATCAGCATAAATAGAAAGTTTGAATACCTCTCCTCCCACAGACACCCCAGAGATATTGGAATGAGCCCGGATAGCCAGAGCCAATGGCTCTAAGGCAATATTAAAAAGGAGAGGAGACAATGGACAGCCTTGTTTAGTACCCCGCCGGAGAGGAAAAAGTTGAGAATTTGTACCATTCACTGAGATTGAAGCCATCGGATCAGTATATAAAACTTTGACCATTTTAATAAAAGATGGACCAAAATTAAACCAAGCCAAAGTGTGAAACAAGTAATCCCATTCAATTCTGTCAAAGGCTTTCTCAGCGTCAAGTGAGACCGCTATAAACGGCTCACTTGAGCCCTCAACATGTGCAAGGACATTCCAAAAGAGTCTAGAGTTATCGCTAGCCAACCTGCCTATCGTAAACCCATTTTGATCTCTATGGATGATATCCGGCACAATATGTTGAAGGCGCAAGGCCAAGATTTTGGCATAGATTTTGTTATCAATGTTAATCAAAGAAATAGGCCTATAATTCTCAACTTTAGACGGGTCCTGTAGGAAAGAAAAGGCTGGACAGTAAAATCTAATGAAGCAATGATAGTTTATTATAGCTTGTACAAGTTATACTGTGCAAAAGCAATGGTTTACACAGGAAGCAGACACATACCGGCAAGTCAAAAAGAATGCTTACAATACATAGTTCACATCCCGCTTTATACACTGTTTTTCTGTGTCTATGACTCATACTCTCATGATACGGCCCACTAGCTACACTCTGCCACAAATCTTTTTTTTTATAATCTTGCACAGAACCTGCTGCATCTGTTTCCCTTTGTTCCCCTTTCCTCTCTCACAGACAGTCAGGCGCCTTGCCCATGTGTTACTCATACTTCTGCACAATCTTTCTTTGTCCCATGAGAGGTTGTATTACTTACTGTCAGCAGTTCCTGCTTCAACAGTTTTTCTGTATTTTTCACTTTATATTTCTACAATCCTCCCTTGAGACCTAGATGCTAGGTCTCACCTTCTTCACATGTGCTTACTGTATTTTCCACATACACTGCTGGCGCCTTTTTCTGTCAGATGGGTAGGCCAGGTGGAACAATTTAGATACTCATCCCTATTCCTCCCCTTCATTATTTGTGGCAGACTGCGCTTGCAGGCCCTGTCTTTTAATCATTTCCATCATTCTTTGTTCTATGTTGCTAGCTAACATATTATAATTCTGCTCATTCTTTATTTGAGTTACCATAGTCATTTTAAATGCATCCTGACATATTTTTCTACAACATGACATCATACATGGTATGCAACATAGTATTAGTCCTACAATGCATATAAAAACTATACAACCCATAACAAGGCCTCTCAATCCTGGGGCTAAACTTGCAAACCAATTCTTAATGTTATCCCACCATGAGGTATCTAAAATTCCCTCATAATCTGAATGTGAGAGTTTTGCCAAATTGACAATACGTTTCATTGCATTTTTCACAATTATTGATTGATTGCGTATGACTGCACAACAGGATGTTTCATTAATCAAACCACACACACCGCCCGATTCAGATAACATGTAATCAACTGCCATCCTAGTGTGCATAGCATATCTTGCAGTATCATCTATTTCTTCTTGTAATGCACCTAATGCTATGTCTAACTCGTGGGTCACTACATGTAGTAGTGCTTGTAACCTTCGAATAGACATACCCATTTCTGCAGCTATAGCTGACCCCGCAAAGGGGAGCCACCCTGTAGTTGATAAAGCATCTAATCTTGTCTTTGTCATGGGGTATGTACTATTGATATACTCTAAAGCCAATTTCAATGTTTTTTCATCTTCTTCTTCACCTGTTAATGAGGAAACAGATCTTTTTCCTCTACTGTGGGTATTTACATTTGTATTATGCAAAGGAATGATTAAATCAAACAAATTCAGTTGTACTAAAGTACAAAATTTATAATTTCTTGGCAATGAGGTATATAATTTATAGTCACACCACAAATAATCTCCCAATCGTAATTTACCCAAAGAGGTAATATTTGAGTAGGGACAATGAGCCTCATCAAAGGGAAATACACTATCATTCTTAGTCTTCATACATGAACAGTTATACGGGTAATGTCCAATCGCGTTAGCTGATGTGGCATTAAAATTACACAGATTAAAAGCATATTCCAGTCTGCTAACATTCACTGCATTTGTTGTCACATACCACTGAGTTAAAGTCTTATTGCAGCTTGTACCATTACCACACTTGTCTTTGGTAGCAGTTGTATTTATAATCATTGTACTTTCCCCCACTGACCAATTACCTGTCACAATGTCGTATGTATAATTACACTTTATCGGGGGGTTGTTTCCAGTCTTTGTACTATTCATCAGACACCAAAATGACGTCTGTGGATACTTGTCTGTAAGCAAGGCGTGCTTATAAATAGTCTCATTGGTCCAGTGAAGGTTTCCATCACCCCGGGTACAAGTGTTATTGAGGAAACAAGCATGGTGCCCTCCCAGCTTTATCATGGTAGTCCCATACATCATAGCTGGCAAGGACAGGGATGAGGTCAGTCGGCGACCACATATGATACAATCAGTTAAATTCAATATTTTGGCCGCTGTAACAAGTCTATTCTCATATGTATTCATTGTTCACCCTATTGAGAAGATCAACAAGCAACAACATCCCAATATCATGGATAGAGACTTGCCTCCAGTCTCTCCGGGGGCGTGGGTATTTGTTTTATACTTTGTCCACTTCAATATTTATATGTATCCACAAAGTATGAGGACACCTGTTTGTATTTTACAGCTTCTCTGTTTCCTGGCTCAGACTATTAGGTAACACCCGTAAATCTGCCAGGTGTATCCAGGTGGAGTGACCTTCCAAAAGAGCAGCAGTCTGAGTAAGGGCCGTGATAGCAAAAGGTCCCACATACACAGGATCTTTCCACGTTTTGTGTGTAAAATTCTTTCATAGTACTAGATCACCTACTTTAAAAGCACAAACATCATTATTATTCCCTACCTGATGTGACACATTGGTACGAATCATGTCACTGGTCAAATTTAGCATTGGTTGTAATTTTTGCCAATACTGCATAGTGCTATCCACATTTGCAGTTTGCATGGGAAAGAATTGACGTCCCGTCTGTATCTGAAATGGGGACAATTTTGTACGCCCATTGGGTTGGGCCCTTATTGTCATTAATGCTAATGGCAATACATCAAGCCATGTATATAATTTCCCGCCATTTCTTTATTGAGAGATTTTAGTAAGACTCTTAACTTTGTTTTTAAAATGCCATTATAGCGCTCCACTACTACTACTACTACTACTACCATTGGAGGTGGGGCGATACACTGATACTTTCCTGTGTGTTAAACCCATAATCATTTCCATTTCTTTCAAAATACTGTTATTGAAATGTGTCCCGTTATCAGAAATTATTCTAGACGGACACCCATGTCTTGGCATAATGTGAGTTACCAGGCATTGTACCACCTCATGTGCTGTCTCCCTTTTACATGGAAATGCTTCTATCCACCTTGAGAAAGCATCCACCCAAACTAACAAATATCTTTTTCCTTGCACTGAAACAATCATATCAGTAAAATCAATGTACCATTCCTTAGCTGGGCCTTCTGGTATTGGAAGGGTCCCAGGTGATATTTTAGGACCTCGTTTAGGTATGTTAATATTGCATACCATGCAATTTTGCACAACCTGTTGAATCAAGTTATCAATTTTTAAAGTCCAAAATCTTTGCTCAAATTGTTGTTTCATAGTGTCCTTGTTCCAATGCATGGTTGCATGCCATTCAGTCAATACCTTAATTACCTGACTCATTGGCATGCAAGGTAATCCTTCTTCCTCATTAAACCATTCACTTCCCAATTGCATACATCCCTTCTTCAACCATTTTTCACTTTCCTGTCCCTCCGGCTGCCACATTTCAATCTTATCTACATTCGTAAGTGGCCCTTCCTGTGTCTGTCTAGTATTATACAAAATCTTTTCACTTGGCTTAACCACCTCCGTTGCTGCTGCATCAGCCATTGCATTTCCTTGCGCTTCAAATGTTGGCCTCTCTGTGTGGGCCGGGGTCCACACGACTGCCGTTTTCCTACCTTCTCGTTCCCTTCTTGCCAAAATTTCAAACAGCAAATTCCAATATGTGTAATGTTGTAAATTTTTACCTGCACTAGTTATCATCCCTCTACGTTGCCATTTTAATATATGATACTGTAGTGAACTTGCAACGTAACCACTATCAGTATATATGGTGACATTTTGAGTCATATCAGTTTGTTGTAAGGCCGTAATAACGGCCAAAAGTTCAGCATGCTGTGCAGTATGGTCAGGAGGGGTTTTATATTGTACTTGTGTTATCTTTGTTAGATTCTCATCCACCTGCACGCAGGCAAAGCCTGCAACAGTCCTTTCACAAGCTCCATCTGTAAACCATATCAACCCATCAGATAAGGGTTTAAAAGTCAGACAGTGAAATGTAGGGATTTCTACAGTATCGATCTCAACCTCTTGATCAACAGGAAAAAGCAAATCTATCTTATTTCTCTGTTCTTTGGTTAATGGTATTATTTTTATATCTTGTCCTAAGAGTACTGCTTGATATTTTCCAAATCTAGTGGCGGTCAATCCCGTTTGGCTAGGGCTCAACAGCGTTTTAATGGTGTGATTGGTATGTATTACAATAGGAACAAAAGGCATTTGTGCCCTCCATTTGCCTACCGCAGCCACTATAGCTGTCAGTAACTTTGGTATTTCTTCCATTCCTTTTTCCACATGATTAAAAGAGCCTGATAGAAAGGCTACTGGAGTATTTACCTCATTATTCTGATTAATCATGGCTGCCCAACTGTTTCCCATGTCTTTGACCCACAAATGCACAGGCGACTGGATATCAATTACTGCTAAGGGTCCTGGGGATAATAAATCCTTCACTATCTTAGCTAGTACTATCTTATCCTGCTCTTCTAACACAATCAGAGTATTCTTTGGTGTGGCTGCGGGCAGTTTCAAATGTTTATAAAGTCTCATTACTTTTTGTGTATAATTTGGTATCCATTGTCTGCAGTAATTTAACATTCCCAAAACAGAACGTAACTGGGTAACTGTTTGCGGTACCGGGGTCTCATTTAAAATAGATATAACTTCCGGTATAATGACCTTATGTTCTGCTGAAACATTTTGTCCTAAAAAGGTGACAGTAGACTGAGCTACAACACATTTCTCCTTGTTACATTTATATCCTAACTCTCCCAACAACAAAAATAATTTTCTAGTCCACTCTAAGCATTCTGCTTCAGTCTCAGCAGACAGTAGGATATCATCTACATAGACAAACAATGACACCGTGTCAGGCAATCGACTCATAAAATCCTTTAAATCCATCATTATTTGTTTCGAGAATACCGTTGGACTATCAGTGAAGCCTTGCGGCAACCTAGTCCACTGGTATGCTTCTCCCTGTACTATAAATGACGTCAAGTCCCTAGACTCTGGATGAAGAGGTATTGAAAAGAATGCATTAGATAAGTCAATAACAGTGTTATATGCATATATATTTTGGGTGTGCAAAAGTGTAGCAGGGTTTGCACAAATCGGAAATTGATTTTTTGTAACCTCATTTAGCTCTCTTAAATCATATACTATCCTTACATTGTTTTCTCCTTTCGGGTATTATACGGGGACACTGAAGGTTCAATAATACCACATTTCAATAATTTACCAAGATGTTCCAAGGTTTTGGATACTAATTTTGGTCGTATGGGGTAAGGGTCTTGCTTCGGCCCCTGTGCCCCTTCTATCAATTCTATCTTATGGGGTTTTGCATTTACAGCTAGTCCATAGGGTGAATCACTTGTACTCCAAATATGTTGCGGTAATCCGTCCATAATCCTTACTTTATTTTCATTATTCAGCTGTTGGACCATGGTAAGCAAACTTGGTATTTCTTTATCTCCAAAATCTAAACACAATCCTAATTTGGACAACAAGTCTCTACCACATAAATTTACTGGGCAATCAGGTGCCACTAGGAAGGGTACCACAACCTCCCTTGAACCGTGCGGTTGGCATTCCAAACGCACCAGAGTTGGTTCCGTCAATCTTTTTCTTTGTTCTATCCCCGTAAATCCCACTGTTGTTCTATACTGATTTGAGAGCTTAACTCCCTGTGGTTTTGCACATAACACAGAGGTACTCGCCCCTGTATCTATCAAAAATCTCACAGGAGTTCCATATTTGCCAATTGTCAATGTAATAAAGGGCTCCCTTGTGTCTAACCTGAAAATCATTCCCTCTTCCTGACACGGGTCCGCTTCCAGTCAATAGCATTGGTCTGGAGTATTCTGCCAAGTTAGAAAGGCATTTACAGTGCCCAGTCCCTGTACTGCCACCCCTGGTCCCTGCGATTGCGTCGCCGGCTGCTGTATTGCAGTCTGCGGGGCACTCACAGGTATCCCTACTACTTGGGGCATCAATCCTTGCTGCGTCTGCATTTGTACTTGGGGCATTCCTATATTTTGATAACATTCTGAGGCATAGTGACCATATTGCTGACATCCCCAACATTGTACATGTGCCCTCCTATTAGGTGATGGTCCTGATCCTTGCATCCCTCGACCTCTACCCCTTCCTCTAGCCATGCCGCGTTCCCTTGGTTGGTACGGCCGGCTATATCCCGGTTGTACATAGTAAATGACCTGTGGAGGTGGAGCAGAGGGCGTCATAATTGTTTCTTGTTTTTTGTTTCTATCCTGTTCCTTGCTTTCCAAATCCTTTAACTGCATAGTCATTAACTTAGAAGTTAATTTAGCATGTTCTTTCTGAGGGGTCTCTATCATTTTACGATGCACATTGCTAAAATGCATCAACGTCTCTCTTATTTCTGGCCACGGCTTTGAGGACAGAGCAATGACGGCATCTAAATTCTTACGCATATTATCAGGCAGTGTGGACATGAATAGGTGTAAAAATACTGCTACATTATGGTCTACATCCACATCTTGCCCTGTTTGAGCCTTATACAAATTGATGCATTTTGTTAAATGCGCTGAAAAGTCTGTCTTGGGATCCCACTTATTTGCCGTTATTGCTGAAAAGTCTATAGGTGTTGGATATATAACATGTAGTGCTGCTGATAGTGTGGCCTTAATATTCCCTGCATATATGTCTCCATCAATCCCATGGGTTGTCAAACGCTGATACCCACATTGTACTGCCAGTTGTGATATACTTATCCCAGACGCAGTACACAAAGCTTTAAAATCGCCAACGGTCAGTTGAGTCCCTGCCGTTGCTTGTTCTATTCCATCTAACCACATACGGGCTCCTTTCACTATGCTGGGGATTTTAGCTATTAGAGTGGTGACATCCACAGGGATATAGGGCTTGTAATGGCGCACTCGGGCACCTGTGGCATCGATGCGCGTCATTACTGGTAATTCCAATACACTATGGTCTCCCCCTACATCTGCCCCATGAGACTGAAAACTTTCTCGGGCTTCACTCGCAGCTTGCTCTATCTTTTCAAACCAGCTTTTCCAACCTGAAACAAATTCTTCGTTGCCCCCCACCATTCATCGGCAAAATGTAAAGTCCCTAATCGTTCTAACTCTTCTCTCACAAACTGGCCCTTAAACACTGCTGGCTTCCAAGACAGGGGTTTGCTACTTTCTTCCTTATTTTTCTGTAGAGTCTGCTCTCTTTCTTTTTCTTGTTCCACGGGGGGGTTTTAAGGGTTCAGTACAGAGCCGCAGTCGCCCCTGCACCTCAAATTGAGTGGCCAAATCATAACTTTCAGAGGTAACAAGATCCTCTATCTTTGGGTACTCGCCACTATTTGGGTACATGGCCACGGGATTCTTTATTTTCTGACGGGATCCCATGACTTTTGGCGTTTGCGGCTCACACCCAACCCTTTCTTCCTCTTCCTCACTACTAGGGGGATCATCCAAAGCGCCAAACCCTTCACATGGTTTAGGGCGTTTGGTACTTTGTTTGCCTTCACCTCCCTTGTCACCCTGCCTAAAGGGGTACTGTCCCTCCCTTTCCATCTGTCTATAAGGCGGAGGCTGTGCTCGTTTAGATATCTCAGCTTCCTGCTGTATCCTATCAACGTCGGCATGAAACAAATCAGCCGCCACAGAGAATAAATTCCAAATAGTTAAATGTTTCTCTAAACTTTTCTGTTTTTTCTTATTTTCCTGAATATACCTCAGTAGAGATAATAATTTCGGACGATCAAAAGAGCCATTTCGAGACCAGCTCAGAAATGAGTCCTTTGCGTCATATTTAACCCATTTTGCATGAGTTTTCTCAATTTGTTTTTTATCTAGTGGAAAAAGTTCCAAAACATGTTGTAATGGCGTACATTTCTTTCCACTGTCAAGATACAGCGTATGAGTAGGATTTTTATCTGCTTTACTATCCCCTGTCTCCTCCATTATAAGTGACAATTTTACCGGCTTTCTATATCTATCATGCAACAACAACTGGCAAGCGTATACAATAATTCCCAAAAAGAATATGAATAAGTAAAAAAGCACAATGAAGCAAAACAAATAAACAAACAAAAACACCACGGTGCACCCTTAAATACTCACGCGTCTTCGTCTCAGTTTTCCTTTTCTTCTGGTAAGCCCAGGAGTTATCGCCTGTATGTCCGCGTCAGTGGGTTGATCACTCCCACTTCAGCAGAGAACACAATGTCAGGCTAAACAACGCTTACCTTCACGAATCCTGTAAATAGTCTCATTAAAAAATACAACCTCAACTATTCAGCCTTGTCCTTCCTCCTCAGTCCAGGTGCGGCTAAACCCGTCCTGCCGCGGTCGCCACGTTGTAGGAAAGAAAAGGCTGGACAGTAAAATCTAATGAAGCAATGATAGTTTATTATAGCTTGTACAAGTTATACTGTGCAAAAGCAATGGTTTACACAGGAAGCAGACACATACCGGCAAGTCAAAAAGAATGCTTACAATACATAGTTCACATCCCGCTTTATACACTGTTTTTCTGTGTCTATGACTCATACTCTCATGATACGGCCCACTAGCTACACTCTGCCACAAATCTTTTTTTTTTATAATCTTGCACAGAACCTGCTGCATCTGTTTCCCTTTGTTCCCCTTTCCTCTCTCACAGACAGTCAGGCGCCTTGCTCATGTGTTACTCATACTTCTGCACAATCTTTCTTTGTCCCATGAGAGGTTGTCTTACTTACTGTCAGCAGTTCCTGCTTCAACAGTTTTTCTGTATTTTTCACTTTATATTTCTACAGTCCCTATCTGGCTTGGGTATAACAATGAACTTAGATTGATAGAAAGAGCCAGTTTGACCTTCATAATGTAAGAGCGAATTATAGATAATATGTAACTTGGGCACCAGAAGATCTGCAAACATCCGGTAAAATTCCACAGGGAGACCATCATTACCTGGTGATTTACCTTTAGAGAGGGAATGAATAGCCTCCAATATTTCCTGTTGGGAGAAGGGTTGTTCCAAAGCGTGCTGTTGAGACCCATCAAGTAGAGGCCTATCAAGATGGTTCCCAAAGTCCCCAAAGGATCCTGATGAAAAATGTACCTCAGAGTCATATAATTTGTGGTAGTACGATTGGAATTGCTGGGCAATATCTTCATCCGAGGTATATATGACCTGTGCGCAGTCAACTATTTGCGAGACCCTAATCCTATTTCTCTTAGTTTTAAGGTATTGCGCAAGAAGATGGCTGGCCTTATTACTCTCAGCGTAGAATGTCAACTTATGAGCATGAATTAATTCCTGCGCATCTTTAGAAAGAGTGGTATTAAAATCGTACCTCAAATTCTGCAAGCACAAAAGAGTTGTTGAATCATTATCAACGACAAACTGGTCTTCCAATAGCTTAAGTTGAGCAGTTTTAACCTCCAGGTCTCGTCTACGCTGACGAGCGTGCATGGCAGAATAACTCATTATATGCCCTCTAATTGTAGCTTTAAAAGCATCCCACCACAAGAGTGCTTTACCCTCCTCCAATGGGTTAAAATGAAAAAATTCATCCATCTTGGATTTAATAAATTGAACAAAGCGATCATCCTGCAGCAGCAGAGAATTAAATCTCCAAGGTGGTGCACTCCGACTAGGCAATACCGCAGTTAAACTAAGACACACTGGCGAGTGATCTGAGAAAACCTTACTCAGTATTTCTGAATTACATATATGTGGCAATAAATTGGAGGAGATTAAAAAGTAGTCAATCCTTGAAAAACTCTCATGCGGAGGAGAGTAAAAAGTAAAGTCTTTCTCTGTGGGATGAAAAAGACGCCAGGGGTCCACCAATCCCAGAGAGGTCTTAAGATCCCGGATCCTATCCAATGATTTCAACAGCCTGGGAGGACAGGTGGATTTCCTATCCAGGATAACATCCTGCACTTGATTAAAGTCACCACTCTAATATTGCTGGCTCCAAAGGAAACAATCTCAGTAATTATATTATGAAAAAACGAGGGAGAGTCAGAATTTGGTGCATAACCAATTAGAATCGTGCAGTTTTAAGCTCACTAATATCCATCTCCCCTCAGTATCGGAGCACTGTTTTATAATGGAAAGTGGAAGGGAGGTGCGAGCAAGAATTGCAACTCCATTCTTTTTATGCACCGCAGAGGAGGCAGCAACAAGAGAATAGAACTGGTCTTGGAATCCCGCCACATCAGATGCAAGAAGATGCGTCTCCTGAACTAGAATAATATCAACCTGCAGCCCTCTAAAATACATCAAAACCTTCTTACGTTTTATAGGATTATTTAAACCTTGTACATTAACAGAGACTATTTTCATCTAAAGACAATATAAGTACAGGTTAGGTTCATAGGAACCAATCATGGAAAATGGCATCACAGGCATGGAATATCGTTGGAAAACTGCGAAGGAGACTATGCAAAAAGAAGAGAGACCAGAAGAGGTACCTAGGAGAGAAATATTTCAAAATTTGTTTATTGTTTTGCATGTGATTACAATAAAACATTTAACAAAATCTTCTCTCTCTCCAATGCGAATCTATTCTAAAAGTTATACATAGGTCTGGTTAGAGAAATTCCCCCTTCCCAGTCTCAGTACAGTATTCTGTGTAGTCACAAACTTTAAATTTAACTCTTTAAATCTTACCCCCCCCCCTTCCACCCTCTCTATCCCCATCTCCATCCCCCCTCCCCTCCTCCCATCTCCCGCCCTCGTCCCTTTTAAGTAATGACTATTCTGCTTGATTGTAGCATTGACCATTTCTCATATATTTAATATATGTCCTCTACCCCCTGGGGGTATTGATTGCCAAAATGGGGTCCATAGTCTATAAAAGTCTTTGTCTGTGAATCTCCGTTCTCCTCTATAATCTGCTAATCTCTTTTCGAATTTCATGTAATCCATCAACAACTCACGCCACTTCTGCAGAGTCGGTTCTTTGTTTGTAATCCACTCTGTGAGAATAAGTTTTTTCGCTGCCAGTACAGCTCTACCAGTAAATCCCTTGAAGCCTGCTGTAGTTGGTTGAACTATCCTTGGTCTTCCGAACAGCAACAGCGGCCCTTTCTTCCATGTGGCGCCCCACATACTGGATGACATTTGTATTACTCTGGTCCAAAATCTTTGTATTTTTGAGCAAGTCCAGAACATGTGCCCTAGTGTCGCGCCCTGCGTCCCGCACTTTGGGCATGCTCCATCTGGAGAGATGCCCATATGGAAGGCTCTTCTTGGTGGAATGTAAGTTCTTAATGCAAATTTGTATTCCATTTCGCAATATTGGATCATCTTTGATGATTTTTGCGTCGAATAAATGTATTCCTGTAGTATTTGAGGCGTTAAGGTCATTTGCAGTTCCTCCGTCCACGCCTGGGCCAGAGCTACATAATCTATTTCCTCTGTCATGTCTCTTAAATGTCTGTGATGCATCGTCAATGACACCCTGCCCTGTGCCTTAAATGAAAAGGCTGAGGAAATCTCCTCCTGCACATCTTCCGTGAGGCATTCCCAGGGCAAGCTGTTTATATAATGTCTCAATTGCCAGTAGTAGAATCTATCTCTTTCATCAAATTTAAACTGGGCCTGAAGCTCCACGAAAGGCCTGGTTCTCCCCTCTGATGTCAAGACCTGATGTAAGTATACCAGTCCTCTCTGCTGCCATTGGTTAAATCTACGGTGTAGAGTTCCTGGTAGGAATTGTGGGTTATTGCAAATTGCTTGAAAAGGCGTAATTCGTCCAGAAAATTGATGGTGTCGGCAAACCCACTTCCAGACCGCCCTTGCCGTGGGCATTATATGCGATTGTTGTAGGACTTTAGGAGCTTGACCGCCTCCCACATGCAAAAGGCTACTGAAATGTATTCCCTGTGTTAATGTTGTTTCCAGATTTGTTGCTGAGAAGTCTGAGGTTGATCTGTACCAATCAGAAATATGTCGCATGCCACTTGCTATTGTAAGATACCTGATGCTGAGCAATCCCAATCCTCCATATTCTCTTGGTATTTGCAACGTCCATACTGGGAGGCGTGCTTTCCTTCCCTTCCACAGAAAGCGCTGTTTATACCGGTGCAAGCGTTTTTCATCTTCTTTCTTGAGAAAAAGTGGAAGGGTTTGAAATTTATAGAGCCACTTTGGCACTATCATCATGTTATAAATAGCAATTCGTCCCATAAGGGACAGCGGATATTTCTCCCACAACTGTAGTTTTATGCGAGTGGTCTCAAGCAAGGGCTCGACATTTTCTTGGTATAATTTAGATAGATCTTGCGGTATGTTGGTTCCAAGGTATTTAATTTTCTCTTCCACTCTGGCTATGGGGCAACTTTCCTTCTCCTGCTGGGTTCCACTCGGATATACATCCATTATTTGAGACTTTTTTTTATTTAGCTTGAAACCAGAGATTTGTCCAAATTCCTTTGTTAGGCTCAGCAGTTGGTCCAATGAGCTCATCGGGCAGGCTGATATTATCATCAGGTCGTCTGCAAACGCTAGGGCCTTTATAGTATCCCCCCAACTTTCACCCCGGGGATTCCATCTGCTCTCTTTATAAGTCTCAGTAGGGGTTCTAATGATAGGATAAACAATGTAGGGGATAGGGGACATCCCTGTCTGGTGCCTCTGGATATTCCAAATGGTTCTGCTTTAACTCCATTTACTATCACCGAAGCAGACGGATTTGCATACAAGGATTCTATAGCTCTGTAATACCAGCCCCCAAATCCCATATGCCTCAGTACTTGGAACAAATATGTCCACCCCACCTGATCAAATGCTTTTTCAGCATCGAGTGAAATTATGGCTGTAGGGGTTTTTGTCAGCTGACCGGTCGCCATGGCTAATAGTAATCTGCGCACGTTTTTGGCTGCTTGTCTGGTCTTAACAAATCCCACCTGCTCCTCTCCCACTAACCTGGGCAAAATTCCGGCCAAGCGATTTGCTAGTATTCTGGCCAGTATTTTTAGGTCAACATTGAGTAATGAGATGGGCCTATATGAGTCAGCCTGGCCCTCTGGCCTCCCAGGTTTTAGGATCAGGGAGATCAAGGCTGTGTTTGCATGATGTGGGAACTGTCCCTCCCCAACTACTTGTTCATAGTAATCGCTAATAACAGGGTAAAATGAGAGTGGTAGAATTTTATAAAATTCCCCGGTATACCCATCCGGGCCCGGCGCGGATCCAAGTGGTAGTGACTTCACCACCTCCTGTATCTCCCTAGCCTCTAGTGGCTCTTCTAGGACTTCTCGCTCACTGTCTGTTAATTTCGGGAGCTCTGCCTGTTCCAAAATTTTTTGTATGTCTCCTTCCTCTGGGTCTTCAGGTGAACTATACAGTCTAGAAAAAAATTTTGTCAATATCTCGGCTATCCTTTCACTCTTATTCTGCAGGAGACCCGTCTCATCTTGGAGGGCTATTATCGGTTTGCGTGGTCCCCACGCCGAAACTAAGTTTGCTAACATCGTCCCTGGTCTGTTTCCAAACCTGCGAAATTTAAATTTCTGGTATGCTAGGTATCTCTTGCTTCGGTCATGAAGTAAGGCATTTAGCGTCACTTGCATTGCTCGAAGCTGGTCTTTATGTTCTTGAGTCTGCTGCTTAATATATCTGGCTTTTGCTTTTTTTAAGGATTGTTCCAGTCTCATTATTGCTATTGTTTGTTTTTTATTGTGAGCGTGTACAAAGGCTATTCTCTCTCCTCTGAGTACGGCTTTAGCTGCACTCCAGAACAGACCAGGCTGATCCATATGTTCCCTATTATTCTGAACATAGTCCTCCCATTTCTTTTTGATATGTTCTTGGAATTCACTATTCTGGGACAAATAGTTTGGGAATCTCCAGCTCCTACCTGCTGATAAAACCCTGGTACTTCCACGTCTATCCATATTATGGAGTGATCTGATATCTCCTCTGGTCCTATCTCAGCGGCCCGCACCCACGTAAACGCGGACTGGGCTATTAATATGTAATCTATTCTGGAAAGTGTGCCATGTGCTCTGGAAAGGTGAGTAAAGTCTCTCTCCCCAGGGTGTAAGCTACGCCAAGTGTCTACCAAATTGAGTGAGCGCTTAAAAGAATTAAGTACATGCGCTCTGGGTCCTCCTCTCGAAGCAACTCTCGGGTTTGAACAGTCTGCATTTGGATCTGCCACTAGGTTGAGGTCTCCCATTACCAGAAGCTGCTCGGGTTTGTATGGGAGGCACATCTGAGCAAGATTAGGATAAAATTGTGCCTCATAAATATTTGGTCCATATATTCCCAGAATTAGGAAGTTTCTCTGTTGTACCCATACCCGTACCAAAACATATCGCCCTTTCGGATCTGCTTTCACTAATTCAGATTTTGTACCTCTCCCTTTTCTTATCAGCACTGCCACTCCGCCTTTCCGATCCCCAGAGGATGCTGAGTGCACCTCTCCCACCCACTGCCTTTTTAGTTTGTTATGCTCCTCTGGCGTAAGTCTTGTCTCTTGGGCCCAGATGCACTAAACGTTTTTCATCGTTAAATGAGCCCTTAAGGAAGAATTTCCTATCCTTTCCATGCACTAAAGCCTATTTTTCGACGGCAGTAGCAGCTAACGAAACTGGAATGCAAATGAGAAACTACCATTGAAATGTAGACAATTCGGAATGCACTAACCATACCGATGATAGCAACGATTCACTTACCACCAGAAATTTAACGTCAGCTCAGACCTGTCGTTAAAGCCTGAGCTGTCATCTCCCCATTGCCCCCTGCACGATGAAAGGGCATGTTTTACAAGAAAAGTGGCTCCCTGCTTCCCTGTGCCCCCCCCCCCCGAAGTCCCCGCTGCTCCCCGCTGCTCCGTTTGTGAAATAAAAGCTTTTAAAAATGAAACCTTTGCAGTTGCTGGGCTCCCCCTCCCTTCCTGTGTCTCTCTTCTTTAGTCGGCAATGCTCCGCCTCCTGCCCTCCTCCACCTCCGTGCCCCACCCCCCCGATTTCGTCCCCGCCGCTCCCCCCCCCCCCCACCGGACCCCCCCCTCCACCATAATGGTCGGTGCAGCGCCTCTCACCTATGTTTGAAGGCGCTGCACAGGATGGATCAGCTATTCTTTAGCTCTTATGTCTCCTCCGATGTCTCCTTTTTCTTCCAGTGTCCGCCCTCCTCTGACGTCAGCTATCTACGTAGATAACTGACGTCAGAGGAGGGCGGACACAGGAAGAAAAAGCATGCTTTGCGCATGCTTTACGAGCCGATTACCGACGGGGATTAGTGCATCGTTCTTTCCAATACCGCACCAAACTTTTTGGGGCTGTGTTTTTGGAGCATGCTTCGTTATTTGAGATTCGGTAAAGGTTTTTACGTTTCTGATTTTTTTACGTTTGCTTGATGCATCTACCCCTTGGAGACATCCGATATCTACTTTCTGTCTCTTTAGATTGGATAAGATTTTTGCCCTTATCGGGGTCGTTATACCTCCCACATTCCAGGAGGCAAATCTGATGGTTTTAATGTGCATTTGACTGTGGGACTCTATATGGCAAATAGTATTTATATGTCTGCCTCAGGTGCCCAGCCTCACCCGAGACACTGTGAGTTGTTCTATTTACCCAGGTCTCTCTTGTTGTGCTATGGGACTTCTTAGAAATGTGTGGTGTCATGGTCAACGCTTGTTTACTTCCCCCCTTCCTACCCTTCTGCCCCACCCTTTCCCTCCCGCCCTCCCTTAACTCCTTACCCATCCCCGTACAAACCCTTCTATTCCCCCCACCTAACATAGGAGAGAAATAGTGAGATCAATGATGTGGGGTTTCCCCCTCCCCCGCCATTTACTTTATCTGTGGGCCCCTTTCCAATACCTCCTTAGATGGCTCTGGGCCTCTGCTTTGCCTGCTGCTTAAATCCAGAGTCTGTTCTCTTTAGTCCTTTATTTATTTATCTCTGCTTTGCTGTGACTGAAGTGTCTCTGCCGCCCATTCTTGAGCTTCTTTGGGGGTCATGAACACTTGCCATTTGCCCTGGTGGTTGACTCGTAGCGTAGCGGGGTATATTAGCATGAACTTTTTGTTCGCTTCCACCAATGTTGTACAAATCTGGCTGTAGGCCCTTCTCCGTTCTTGCAGTGCGTAGGAGTAATCTTGGTAGATCCTCACCGGAGAGCCCTCGAAGGCCAAGGTTTCTCGTTTCAGCCGGGCACCTCTTAAAATTTCCACCTTGTGCACGAAGTTGTGCACTTTTACCATCACCATCCTGGGTTTCTGATTATTGTCCATTTTCCGCCCCACTCGGTGTGCTCGCTCGAGGCAAATGGCACCCATTCCGTCTGACAACGCAAACTCGTTTTGCAGCCACTTTTCTAGCACTGAAGGTAGTAGGCGCTCTGATACATTCTCAGGTATGCCTACTATTCGCAGGTTGGCTCGTCGCGAGCGATTTTCAAGGTCGTCGATTTGTTGAGATTGCTTTTGCACCAGGGATCTCAGTGCCTGAAGCTGTGTTGTTGTTCCGGCTCCTTCGTCTTCTATGGCGGACACTCTTTGTTCTAGTTCGCCTGTGCGCCTGGTCGTATTGGCGAGTAGGTTTTCTACTGAAGTTAATTGAGTGGCTAACTGTTTTAACTAGGGATCCAGCGCCAATTTTACCGCCTCTGTTATTTGTATCAGTTGCTGATTTGTGAACATCGGCTCTGGCGTCTCTTTCGGCGGGCACGCCGCCATCTTGCTTTCCGCAGCGCGGGGCCTCTCAGCTTCTTTCTTTACATTTTTCGGCGGCATCCTTGTGTCTAGGCGTGTAACAAAGCTGTCCATGCACTCCTACTATCTGTACGCTTTCGGTTTATAATTTTGAGGTTAAATCGGACGTTTTTATGGCGACAGGGAGGGGTCCGCTCGAGAGGAGAGCAATTCCACCTCCGCTCTCTTCAGCACATCACGTGATCTCCCCTAGGAGAGAAATAAAACCCTGGAAACTGCAAACCCCTCCACAGAGAAAGCAGGAACTGCACTGCCACAAAACCAGAGACCTTCAGGGTAGCAGACTGCCAGAAATTACAAGAACCCTCAGAGAGTATCAGTGAGCCGGCAGACTGCAGTGTGAGAGAACAACAGGAGCAGTAACAGGAGGAGTGATACCCCCGGTAGTACAGGCATCTGGAGAAAACGACTGCCAACAAAACGTAATGCCCCCCTGGGACCAAAGCTGCAAGAGAGAAAGTCCGTTGTGACATGCAGAATTTTTAATCTATTCAATTCAAGAATCTTCCTTAACATACAGTGCTATAACTCCACCAATTTAATCCGCCCTATCACTGCAATATAATTTGAACTCTGGTATGACATTATCCCATTGGTTGTTTCTCCCCTGCTGATCCAATTCCTTGAAAAGTTTTTTTCTCTTCACAAATTCTGTTGCTTCCATCCCTTTTGGCACCGATAGATTTTCACCCACTCCTTCTACTTGTCAAAAGGATTCTGGAGGTTTTCTTTCATATTTTAATACCCTTTGTGAACTGGGATCTGTTGATGCCATTAAGTAAACCTGGAGGACTATGGAAAAAGAAGCCAGCAGATCAATATAACATCAGAAAGATTTTATTGAAGATACCACATGTAAACAAATTGCCCGACACAGGCCGTGTTTCGCCCACCAAGGGTTGCGTCAGGGGCTACAGTAAACAAACACCATCTAGCAGGTGAGGGGGGGAGAGAGCTGGGGGAGGCCCCAGAGAAGAGCAGGTCGGAGAAGGAGAGGGAGGAGAGAAAAGAGGTAATGGAGATCTGGTGTCAGAGGAGGAGGACAGTGACTCTTCAGAGGAGGAAGATTTCACGGACTATTTCAGGATCCAGAGGACCCGACCAGTGGCCTGATTAAAAGGGTTGAGGAAGATAAAAAGTACAGAAAAGGAGGTGGTGGAGTTGGGGAAGCAGGTTAAGGTGGCAAAAGCCCTGTGCAAACTAGCCTCAGTGGAGCACCACAAGACCTATACAAAGGAGGTAACCCGTTTACTTAAGCTTCTTCAAAAGAAAGAACATTTGCTGGAGGTGTTACTGGAAATGTTACAGTTCCAAAATGATGTTTAAGAATAGAGGGGATCGCTCAGAGCATGTGGTCGCAACATGTGCTGTATTTATATTTTGATTCTATTCTGTTTTATTATTCCCCAATAAATACACTAAATTTGAATTAATTACATTAACCTGCACTGTACGTTTTGGAACATGTGCTTAAAGCATTTGGAGCTTGCACATGTGAGGACATGTGCTTTTCACCAATATAAAGGCCAAATAGTTAACTTTAAAAAGAAAATGTTTATTTCTAATACAGGCAAGATAACAAATTTACAATAGAGAGGCAATTTTAGAGAGGATCTTTTACCAATGGAAGTATGCTACAAAATAACAGATTACTCACCAATTTTAATTAATTTTTAAATATCTTTTATAGCCCCTGAAGCAGCCCAGTTGGGCGAAACACGGCCTGTGTCGGGCTGTTTGTACTCATATAAATATTGTTGTATTGTTTAAATAAATTGCACTTGATTGTAAATGAAGCTGGATAACTCACATTGATGGAGGCTGCTATGGAGAGTGATGCAGGAGATCCTTGCTGGAACAGGAAGTTTCTTTGTAGATTTGCTGTCTGATGGAGCTTGAAGCCGTTTCTTTCAGGTGGATGTGATGTCCAGCTTGAGAAGTCAGGATTCCAGGAGATTCTAGCTTGCTTTTAGATTTAATCACTTCAGGGCAGCGGCGACTAGGACAGGAGCATCAGGAACAGCCAGGAAGAACTCTCCTTCTAAAGAAAGAGCCCCTGCTTTTAAAGTGTCTGAACTGGGCATTTATCGTCAGGTGGTTGCCCTTGGTCCAATTAGAAAGCTCCTGGGTAGCTGAATTCTGGGCATCTGGCTTTGAGATGGAGCATGGCAACAGGTCACATTCTCAATGACATCACAAGACTTCCTGCCTGGACATCTGCTAGTCCATTGTCTGAGAGTGATTGAGCTTAGATGGGCTTAGGACATGGAAATAGCTTCTCACCTGTGTGGATTCTCTGATGTGTGGTCAGTGTTTCCTTTTACGAATAAGCTTTTATCACACTCACTACATTTATATGGCTTTCTCACCTGTGTGGATTCTCTGGTGTGTGGTCAGTGTTTCCTTCGCAATAAAGCTTTTACCACACTCAGTACATGTAAATGGCTTCTCACCTGTGTGGATTCTCTGGTGCATGGTCAGTGTTCCCTTTTTACTAAAGCTTTTACCACATTGATTACATATAAATGGCTTCTCTCCTGTATGGATTTTCTGATGTGTGGTCAGTTTTTCCTTTTTACGAAAGCTTTTATCACACTCACTACATTTATATGGCTTTTCTACTGTGTGAATTCTCTGATGTTTGGTCAGTGTTTGCTTTTTAATAAAGCTTTTACCACACTCAGTACATGTGAACGGCTTCTCACCTGTGTGCATTCTCTGGTGTATGGTCAGTGTTTTCTTCTCAGAAAAGCTTTTACCACACTCACTACATGTGAACGGCTTCTCACCTGTGTGCATTCTCTGGTGTTTGGTCAGTGTTCTCTTCTCAGTAAAGCTTTTACCACACTCACTACATGTGAACGGCTTCTCTCCTGTGTGCATTCTCTGGTGTTTGGTCAGTGTTTGCTTCTCAGTAAAGCTTTTATAACACTCAGTACATGTAAACGGCTTCTCACCTGTGTGGATTCTCTGGTGTATGGTCAGTGTTTGCTTCTCAGTAAAGCTTTTATAACACTCACTACATGTGAACGGCTTCTCACCTGTGTGCATTCTCTGGTGTTTGGTCAGTATTCTCTTCTCAGTAAAGCTTTTACCACACTCACTACAAGTGAACGGCTTCTCTCCTGTGTGAATTCTCTGGTGTCTGGTCAGTGTTCCCTTCGTACTTAAGCTTTTACCACACTCATTACATGGAAATCGCTCAATGCTGTGGATTCTCTTGTGTTTTGTGAGGTGTTCTTTTTGACTGAAGCTTTTACCACACTCAGTACATGTAAATGGCTTCCCACCTGTGTGAATTCTCTGGTGTCTGGTCAGTCTTTTCTTCTCAGAAAAGCTTTTACCACACTCACTACATGTAAATGGCTTTTCTCCTGTGTGGATTTTCTGATGTATGGTCAGATTTCCCATTAAACTAAATCTTTTACCACACTCAGTACATGTAAATGGCTTTTCTCCTGTGTGGATTCTCTGATGTATGGTCAGACTTCCCATTAAACTAAATCTTTTACCACACTCAGTACATGTAAATGGCTTTTCTCCTGTGTGGATTCTCTGATGTATGGTCAGACTTCCCATTACGCTAAATCTTTTACCACACTCAGTACATGTAAATGGCTTTTCTCCTGTGTGGATTCTCTGATGTATGGTCAGTGTATTCTTCTCAGTAAAGCTTTTACCACACTCAGTACATGTAAACGGCTTCTCACCTGTGTGGATTCTCTGGTGTCTGATTAGTTTTCTCTTCGTACTTAAGCTTTTACCGCACTCACTACATGGAAATCGCTCAATGCTGTGGATTCTCTTGTGTGATGTGAGGTGTTCTTTCTGACTGAAGCTTTTACCACAGTCAGTACATGTAAATGGCTTCTCTCCTGTATGGATTTTCTGGTGTCTGATCAGTTTTCCCTTTATATTAAAGCTTTTACCACAGTCATTACATGGAAATCGCTCAATGATGTGGATTCTCTTGTGTGTTGTGAGGTGTTCTTTTTGACTGAAGCTTTTATTACAGTCAGTACAAGTAAATGGGTTCATTCCAGTGTCAGTTTTTGGGTGGTCTCGGAGACTGTCTGTAGTGAAGCTTTTACTGCACATAGTAGAGGTAAATGGTTTCACTACTGAATTAAGCCTCTTGGGCATTGTGAGGTTTCCTTTCCAACAAGCACTTATACCACTGTCAGCAGAAGTATAAAATCTCTCATTTTTCTTGATTTCCTGGTATTTTGAGAGTGTTGCCTTCCTGCAAAATATTTGTTCAGATTTAGTAGAAGTGTCCAGTTCCCCAGCAGTTTGAGCTTTTTGGTGATCTATGACTGCTTCCTCTTGACTAAAGCTTCTCTGACATTCTGCACTTGAAACTGAGCTCTGTCCTTGGTGGAAATTTTCTTCTTTGTTGGAGCTTTTCTCACATCCAGGACATGAAGATATTCTCTCATCAGTGATGTTTTTCTTATATTTTATAATGTCTGCTTTGTTCGTAAAGCTTTTCCCATATTCTGTAAATGTACCCATTGTAGTTTCTTTATTAGTTTTCTTGTGTTGCATTAGCTTTTTCTTCCTATTGAAACCTTTCCCACATTCAGAACCTGTAAAATGTTTCTCTTTTAGGACTGTTTTCTGTTGTCCTTCTAGTTCTCTCTTTAGACTGACATTTCCCCCATTGTCCGTACATGTAGATGGTCTCTCTTCAGTATCAGATCTAAGAAGTGATTTTAGAACAAAATGATTGCTGAGGAATATCTGACAAATATCACAGGAACAGCTTTGATCTCTCATCTGGTTTCTCTCCTCTTCCCCTGCCTGTTTGAGATTACTGATACTGTTTTCACACAGAGCTGAGCCTCCTGGTGAAGGTTTTTGTTTATTTTGATTCTTTTCCTTTTCTCCCCAGTCAGAACTGGAAGAAGTTTTCTCTTTGTCTCTTTCTGATAACATCTTTTCCCCTTCAGGCTTCTCACTGAGCTTCCAGTTATGTGTCTCTGTATTACTGTTTTTAGGGTCCTCTTTTTCTTAAAAGTAAAAAAAAAAGAGCATTGTGTATTATTGTAGGAAAAGACATAAAAACAATCTTACAATCCAAACGTATCACAGGCACAAAACAGCAATGATGAGCCAGTAATTATAAAATTGTAAAATGGACAAAAGATCCCCCTAAAGCCACCTAGATAAACTTTTTTTTATATATTTTTAAGGGAGGGGTTTGTGGGGTGCTATGTGTTTTTTATTCTTAGTTATTTCTGTTTATCTTTAGGGGGTTTGTTTGTCCATTTTACAATTTTACCCCTGAATGCCGAAACATGTTGGGCTGACGAATAGAAAAAGTACTTTGGACTTAGATTTTCCACTACTTATAAGGCTGTTTTGATTCCTTAAAGGATTTTAAGAAATAATTACCGGCTTCTCATTGCTGGTTTGTTATTGTAAGAGAAGAACAATTTAACAAGGTTAAGGGTCATAGGGTTGCCATGTGGAAATCAGCACTACCGTCCGGCATACACAAAGTTTGCCGTGTGCCATTTTCCATGTCAGAAAACATTTTTCTACTTTGTAGCGTGGGTTCATGGTGTAGGTGCGTCTGGCGGTAATTGCGCACTGACCGATTACCGCTGCGTTAAAATGTGAACCTGCTCAGGCATTAAATGGCTGCAAAAAACAGATAGGCAACCGATCCACAAAATCCAACGTGGAAACAAACACAGCAGATCAGTCAATGATATGGTTCAAAACTTTATTCTAGAGTCATTGCCCAACACAGACTGTGTTTCGCCCACCAGGCTGCGTCAGGGGCTTTAAATTGAAACCAAGTTTCAAACCGAAGCAAAAAAAACAGTGTGATGCCTTCTTCCAAGGTGAACCCAAGAAATTCACTCCGTGGACAGCGTGTATATGCTGCAGGTCCACGGAGTGCATTTATTGGGTTCACCTTGGAAGAAGGCATCACGCTGGTTTTTTGCTTCAGTTTTGAACTCATTAAATGGCTGCATGCAGATTTCTGTTTTAGCAGACGGCTATTTAGGCCTCCATTTAAAACAAAGGCAATTCCACACGCCCACACTACCAAGCGCCACTTACATGTGCGGAGGAGTGGCCTAGTGGTTAGGGTGGTGGACTTTGGTCCTGAGGAACTGAGTTCGATTCCCGGCACAGGCAGCTCCTTGTGACTCTGGGCAAGTCACTTAACCCTCCATTGCCCCATGGAAGCCGCATTGAGCCTGCCATGAGTGGGAAAGCGCGGGGTACAAATGTAATACACAGACCCCTTTACATTCCCTCGAAGCAGAAAATACAACATATCCATGCTGACGATTACCAGAGATGCAGATAGAACAGATGATATCACTCAAGCTGATATTTAAAAGCTCCTTGTTGGTCTTCCCACATCGATATAACAGCCATCAGAGTCTTGATCCTGTCTCCAATGGTGGCCAGTCTGGTCACAAATGCCTGTCAGAGCCCAAAAAGTAGATCTATTTCTCATGGTTCATTTTTCACTGACGAGCAATGGCTCTGCGAAGGGGCAGACTCAAGAAGAATGTCAGGAAGTATTTTTTCACGGAGAGAGTAGTGGATGCTTGGAATGCCCTCCCGCGGGAGGTGGTGGAGATGAAAACGGTAACGGAATTCAAACATGCGTGGGATAAACATAAAGGAATCCTGTGCAGAAGGAAGGGATTCTCAGGAGCTTAGCCTAGAATGGGTGGCAGAGCTGGTGATTGGGAGGCGGAGCTAGTGCTGGGCAGACTTATACGGTCTGTGCTGGAGCTGGTGGTGGGAGGTGGGACTGGAGGTTAGGAGGCAGGGATAATGCTGGGCAGACTTATACGGTCTGTGCCAGAGCCGGTGGTGGGAGGCGGGGCTGGTGGTTGGGAGGCGGTGATAGTGCTGGGCAGACTTATACGGTCTGTGCCAGAGCTGGTGGTGGGAGGTGGGACTGGAGGTTAGGAGGCAGGGATAATGCTGGGCAGACTTATACGGTCTGTGCCAGAGCCGGTGGTGGGAGGCGGGGCTGGTGGTTGGGAGGCGGTGATAGTGCTGGGCAGACTTATACGGTCTGTGCCAGAGCTGGTGGTGGGAGGTGGGACTGGAGGTTAGGAGGCAGGGATAATGCTGGGCAGACTTATACGGTCTGTGCCAGAGCCGGTGGTGGGAGGCGGGGCTGGTGGTTGGGAGGCGGTGATAGTGCTGGGCAGACTTATAGGGTCTGTGCCACAGCTGGTGGTTGGGAGGCGGGGTTGGTGGTTGGGAGGCAGGGATAGTGCTGGGCAGACTTATAGGGTCTGTGCCACAGCTGGTGGTTGGGAGGCGGGGATAGGGCTGGCCAGACTTATACGGTCTGTGCCCTGAAGAGGACAGTACAAATAAAAAAGTAGCACATATGAATTTATCTTCTTGGGCAGACTGGATGGACCGTACAGGTCTTTTTCTGCCGTCATCTACTATGTTACTATGTTACCTGACTTCAAATATTTTTATGGATTTTCCTCTTTTGAACCCCTCTATCGTAGTTCCTTTGACCACATCCTCTGGTACAACGAACAGCTTAATTATGCACTGCAGGTAAAACAACCTTTCTACATTCTCTTAGGCTTCCGTGGCAGGCGTCATGTTGTGGTTGTTCGGATCTTGCCTTGTCTGAGTAAACGTAATCAAGGTTTCATTTATTGTAATGTGATTTTCTTCTTTTGTTTTTTTTTATATTTTTATTGAGAGAAGTTGAACCATCTTAATAAATTGAGGGCTAAAATTGAACCATTTTAACACATGAAAAATATAAGGCCATTCAATTCTATCAATTGCCGAAACGGGGGAGGGGAATTAACCCAGCTCATCCCCACACAAGTGGGGGAGGGGAATCCGTCCAGCTCATCCCCGCGGAGCGGGGGAGGGACACCACCCCGCCGATGCGGGGGGATCTGGCTTATCCTGCAACCGCAACCGTGGGAGGAGCTGACTGACCCTAACACCGCCGAAGCGGGAGGGGTACAAAGCTGCCCTACAGCCGCACGAAGCGGGAGGGAGCGCCGGCAGAATTTATGTCTCAATCCAGCCCCGTAAAACGGAGGGGAGAGGAATGCAGCAGCTCACTGTAACACAAACTCGTCTCAACTCTTGAAGAATCCAATTGAAAAAACTTGAACACGAAGTCCTCCTGAACAGGAACTGAAGACTAAACTTGAACCTGAAAGGCAACCAGAATATAAACAGTACAGATATCTGGGAGGGGCTATGGATTGATCAGCTATGATTAATGGAAAGAAAATTATCAGGTATGATACATAATTTTACCTTCCATATCATCATGCTGATCAATCCATAGACTGGTGGGATGTACCGAAGCAGTACTCACCCAGGGCGGGACACTGAAATCCCTGACCGCAACACTGAAGCTCCAAACCGGGCCTCCGCCCGAGCAGCCACAGTCAAGCGGTAATGCTTGGAGAAGGTATAGGCCGATGCCCAAGTTGCCGCCTTGCATATCTCTTCCAAGGAGACGGACCCGGCCTCTGCCATCGAGGCCAACTGAGCTCTAGTGGAGTGAGCCTTCAGCTGGATAGGCGGCACCTTCCCCGCGGCCACATAAGCCGCCGCAATGGCTTCCTTGACCCATCTTGCCATTGTAGGCTTAGCAGCCTGCAGACCCTTACGAGGACCTGCAAACAGGACAAACAGATGATCCGACTTCCGGAAATCATTGGTCACTTCCAAGTATCTGATGATGACTCGTCTCACATCCAGATATTTGAGAGCAGAGTATTCCTCTGGGTAGTCCTCCCTACGAAAGGAAGGGAGACAGAGCTGCTGATTCACATGGAAGCGAGAAACAATCTTGGGCAGGAAGGAAGGCACTGTGCGAATAGTCACTCCTGCCTCAGTGAACTGCAGAAAAGGCTCTCGACATGAGAGTGCCTGGAGCTCGGAAACTCTTCTGGCTGAAGTGATAGCCACCAAAAAGACTGCTTTCAACGTCAGGTCTTTCAGAGATGCCCTCGACAAGGGTTCAAAAGGCGGCTTCTGCAATGCTCTTAGCACCAGGTTGAGATTCCACGCAGGCACCACTGAGTGCAGAGGAGGGCGCAGGTGATTAACTCCCTTGAGAAAACGCACCACATCTGGCTGCGAAGCCAGGGAAGCACCCTTCAGGCGGCCCCTGAAGCAAGCCAGAGCCGCTACCTGGACTTTAAGGGAACTGAGCGACAGGCCTTTCTCCAGACCTTCTTGCAGGAATGCCAACACTGAAGAAATTGGAGCAGTGAAGGGAGAAAGTGAGCCAGCTTCACACCACGCTGCAAAGGTACGCTAAACCCTGGCGTAAGCAGTAGAAGTAGAGCGCTTCCTCGCTCTCAGCATAGTGGCGATGACCTTGTCTGAGAAGCCCTTCTTCCTCAGACGCTGCCGCTCAATAGCCAGGCCGTAAGACCAAAGGGGGAGGGATCCTCCATCACCACGGGACCCTGATGCAACAGGCCCTGCTCCACTGGCAGTCGCAGAGGGTGGTCCACTGAGAGCCTGATCAAGTCCGCATACCAGGGACGTCTGGGCCAGTCCGGACCCACCAGGATTATCCAGCCCGGATGCTTTGCCACCCGGTCTAGCACCCTGCCCAACATGGGCCAGGGCGGGAACACATAGAGAAGCTCCTGTGTCGGCCACTGTTGGAGAAGAGCATCTACTCCCAGGGATCGAGGGTCCCGTCCTCTGCTGAAAAAGCGCGGCACTTGGCAATTGGCCGATGACGCCATCAGGTCTAGGCTCGGCTGGCCCCAGCGCTTCGTGATGTCCAAGAACGCCTGAGCCGATAACTGCCACTCTCCGGGATCCAAGGTATGGCGACTGAGAAAGTCCGCCTTGACATTCATGACTCCGGCAATGTGGGCCGCTGACAGCTGCTCCAGGCTCGCTTCCGCCCACCGGCATAAATTCATGGCCTCCTTGGCTAGAGGGGCGCTCTTGGTACCTCCTTGGCGGTTGACATAGGCCACAGCCGTGGCATTGTCCGACAGGACCCTTACTGGCTTCAACGCCAGTATCGGGAGGAATTGCAATAGCGCCAACCGAATGGCTCTGAGTTCCAGGAGGTTGATAGACCACTTTGCCTCTGCAGGAGACCAGAGCCCCTGCGCTGTCCTTCCCAAACAGTGGGCTCCCCAGCCCGTCAAAGAGGCGTCCGTCATGACGACAATCCACTCCGGGGTTACAAGAGGCATCCCTGCAGACAACTTGTCTGTCTTCAGCCACCAGCTCAGCGCCTTGCGCACTGCTGGGTCCAAGGGAAGGCGCACAGCATAATCCTCCGACACC
Organism: Microcaecilia unicolor; assembly: GCF_901765095.1. Taxonomy (NCBI): domain Eukaryota; kingdom Metazoa; phylum Chordata; class Amphibia; order Gymnophiona; family Siphonopidae; genus Microcaecilia; species Microcaecilia unicolor. Next base: position 7,958,529 of record NC_044031.1, read on the forward strand.
GGAGTCCAGCGCTGCAGCAGAGAGTGTTGAAGTGGTCTCATATGAGCCCTGGCCCAGGGCACTACATCCATCGTGGCCGTCATAGAGCCCAACAGCTGCACATAGTCCCAAGCCCGAAGGGGAGAGGCTACTAGGAACTGGTCCACCTGAGCCTGAAGTTTGACAATCCGATTGTCCGGCAGGAACACTCTGCCCACTTGGGTGTCGAATCGAACTCCCAGATACTCCAGGGACTGAGTTGGGCGCAGCTGGCTTTTCTCCCAGTTGATGATCCACCCCAGGGAGCTCAAAAGAGCAATCACCCGGTCCACAGCTTTGCCGCACTCTGCATAAGAGGGGGCTCGGATCAACCAGTCGTCCAGATAAGGATGGACTTGTACTCCTTCCTTTCGCAGGAAGGCCGCGATGACCACCATTACTTTGGAGAAGGTCCGCGGAGCAGTAGCCAACCCGAACGGGAGGGCTCTGAACTGGAAGTGTCGGCCCAGGACTGCAAAACGCAGAAAGCGTTGATGAGGAGGCCAGATGGGAATATGCAAGTACGCTTCCTTGATGTCCAAGGATGCCAGGAACTCTCCTGCCTTCACTGCCGCTATAACAGAGCAGAGAGTCTCCATGCGAAAGTGCCGAACTTTCAAGGCCCGATTGACTCCTTTGAGGTCGAGGATAGGCCGTACAGAACCTCCTTTCTTTGGTACCACAAAGTAAATGGAGTAACGCCCCTTGCCAAGCTGATTTTCTGGCACCGGAACGACCGCACCCAGGCGGATCAGATTGTCCAAGGTCTGCTGCACTGCCACAGCTTTGACCGGAGACTTGCAGGGAGAGAGTACAAACCCGTCTTTTAAGGGTCGGCAGAACTCTAGCTTGTAGCCGTCTCTGATGACTTCTAGCACCCAAGCGTCTGAAGTTACTCTGGTCCACGTGCCCAGAAACGAGGACAGGCGTCCTCCAATCTGCACTGGGCCATGGACCAAGACCCCGTCATTGGGTACGAGACCCTGGGGGAGGACCGGAGGGCGTACCTCCGGGACGGCGGTCTCTGCGAAAGGAATGCTGCTTGGGGGAGAAGTTCCTCTTGAAGGAAGAGGGGGCAGAGGAGCCCGACTTGCCCGGGCGGTACCGATGGACTTCTTGAAACCGTCCTCTGGAGTTACCGGGGCGAGCACTGGTCCGAGCCCTGGCCTCTGGTAACCTCTTGCCCTTAGACGTGCCGAGATCGGTCACAATTTTGTCCAGCTCGACCCCAAAGAGCAGCTTGCCTTTAAAAGGCAACTTAGCCAGGCGGGACTTAGAGGCGTGGTCCGCAGACCAATGCTTCAGCCATAGCCACCGCCGCGCAGACTGTCTGAGCCATACCTTTAGCTGAGGCTCTCAAGACATCATACAGTAAGTCTGCCAAATAAGCCAAGCCCGATTCCAGGGCCGGCCAATCAGCCCTCAAGGAAGGATCCGAGGGGGAAGCCCGCTGCACAATCGTCAGGCACGCCCTGGCCACATAGGAGCCGCAAACTGAGGCCTGCAAACTTAAAGCAGCCACCTCGAAGGACGACCTTAAGGCCGCCTCCAATCTTCTATCTTGGGCGTCCTTTAGGGCCGTGCCACCTTCCACCGGCAACGCCGTTTTCTTAGTCACCGCAGTGATTAAAAAATCCACGGTAGGCCAAAGAAAGGCCTCACGTTCACTTTCAGGCAAAGGATAGAGGCGGGACATAGCCCTAGCCACTTTGAGGCTCGCTTCCGGGACATCCCATTGAGCCGAAATTAAGGTGTGCATGGCATCATGCACGTGGAAGGTTCTAGGCGGGCGCTTCGTCCCCAGCATAATGGCGGAGCCAACAGGGGCTGAGGGAGAGACGTCCTCTGGAGAGGAAATCTTCAAAATGCTCATGGCCTGCATTAACAGGTTGGGCAAATCCTCTGAGCGAAAGATCCGCGCTGCAGAGGGGTCATCTGCTCCATCCGAGCGGGAATCCGTCTCCTCCAAGGAATCCCCAAAGGACCGTTGGGAGAACTCAGATACGCTGCCCTCATCTACATCAGAGGAGACAAAGTCTTCTAAGGCCTGGGAATCCACCCGAGGGCGTTTACTTCCGGAGGCCTCAACCCCTTTATCGGACAAGGGAGCAGGGGCAGCGTTTTGCATAAGGAAGGCCTGATGCAGCAGCAAAATAAACTCGGGGGAGAAACCCCCCAGACTGTGCACTTCAGCAGCCTGGGCCACAGCCCTAGACGCACCCTCAACCGGCACTCGCAAGAGCGGGGGAGAAACATGCTGCGCATCCAAGATGGCGTCCGGCGCGACACTCCGTGAAGGAGCCGCGCGGGAAGAACGGCGCTTAACTTTAGCCGCTTTTTTGCCGTCGCCCAAATCAAGGGCGGCCATGGCATTAACGTCTCCCAGCTCAAGGGCGGTCCAAGAAGAAGCCGTCCAAGCAGAGTGGCCGGCCAAGATGGCGGAGGCGAGCAGCAGGGGATGGGCGTTTATGGCGGGAAAAACCGCCGCACCGGAGGAAGAACCGGGACACTGACCGGCCTCCAAACTGACACCCAACAAGGGCGAATCAGACTTTAAGACCCCCGCATCCCCGCTAGAAGCGCACACGCGGTCCAGGGAGCGATTCTTCGCGCCCTCGCCCTCCAACGCCATAGGCTATGTGGAGATCGATCGGGGAACCCCCTGCCCGCTATAAAAAGGTAAAGATTACCTGCTTCTCGCTCCAAGCTGTAACGAACTGGTGTCCCAGTGAGTAGCTGCAATAAACGTTTAAATAAACGTCGAAATAAACGTCCTTAAGGACGTCCAAAATTTTTTTTTTTTTTTTAACGGAGCCAGCGGGAGGGGGGAGAAAAGGAGGGACCTGGCACCACCAGGTTTGCACTTGCTCAAGAAGAGCCCTCAACCCCAGGTACTCAACAAAACCTAAAAATTAGGCTTGGAGACCTAACCAGAGCTGCTGCTGTGTGTGACCACCACCTGCTGAGATAGAGAACATACTGAGGAGTTTCCGGCAGCACATGACCACATATAGGGAGGCAAAAGTTTGCTCTCTATCTCCACCTGCTGGTAGATGGACACAACCCACCAGTCTATGGATTGATCAGCATGATGATATGGAAAGTAGATTTTTGAAGGTGAATTATTTCTAAAGCTTCTTCGGAGAGAGCCGTATTGAGGTCATATTTTAGTGATTGTAAAGTAAGGAGAGTAGCCGGGTCGTTAACATCCAAAAATCTATTTTCCAGGGTTTTTTTTTTTTTATATATATGTTTTTATTCACACAATAACAAGTTGTAAATACAAAATACAAGCAACACTGCTCAATGTACAATCCAAAGTCACCATTCCATGTTTATATTCAACAGCTATGTCTATCCAAAAGTCTTTGGTACAACCTGCATTGTATTTTATTAATTAATCCCCCCCAACCATACTACCTTACACTCCATCAAGTATTCCATTCCACTTCTCAACTTTCACACCATCCCTCCCCCCTCCCCCATTCATCCCTACATACTCCTTCTCCCAGTGCCCCCTCCAATTTCAGGTGAGTATTTGTAGACATTCCTCCCACAGCATGGCATACCTGCGGGTCTCTGGTTTACTAGCCTTGGAGTAAGTTTGCCTCTCATGTGTGCCTACCTCCCTCATTTTTGTTTTCCATACCGCTCCTAATGCACCCTGTGCAGCACCCCAAAACTGTAATATCGTCTTTTTAACCAGCAAGAGGGAGACATATACCAACCTCCTATATGGTTGAGTTAAACCTTGCCTAATTAAGAGTGATTGTTCTCCAAGCAGCAGGGTTGCATAATCCCAGTCCAAGGTCTTCTGCACCACATTATTAAGCACCTGTATGGCCTCATTCCACAACACCAGAGCCGGGCAATCTAAAAAAGAGTGCAGCAGCGTCCCCTCCGCCCCTTGGCATTTAATACAACCATCATCAATCCAAAGTCCCATCTTTGTCCCTTTTGCCCTAGATATGTGTGCCCTATGTAAGATCTTGTATTGCATCTCCTGCAATTCAGCTGCCTTAACCATGTCATAGAGTGTTGCAAACAATTTCTGGAATGTTTGCTCAGTATAATTAGTGCCCAGTTCTTCATTCCATTTGGCTGTCAATATCCTCATTTCCTCTTCCCGCCGATGTTCATTTAACACTTTGTACCAGGTCGACAAGCTATTTAATTGATATGGGATTTTAAGGAGGATCCTGTCTAATTGGCCCCATATGTCCACGCTTCCCCATATTTTGTTCTTGTGGTAGCCCAGTAATGCCTAATTTGAAGGTATTGTAACAAGTTTTTGTTCGTCAAGTCCCATTTTTCCTTTACCCGGTCAAATGTGTCAAAAGTGTCCGTGTCATTTTCCAGTAATTGTCCCAAAATCCTGCATCCATTATCCCTCCAAGTAGTGAATGCCCAGGTGGGAATGCTTCATTGCCCACTAGGCTCATAAAAGGTGAAACATCTGGCGATCTCTGTTGACGCTTCCTCCACCACCCCCAAGCTCTCCGCATGGGCCCCAGAAGTTCTCTCCTGTCAGTGATATTAATGTCACCACTGGGACCCCCGTGAATTAAGTTGATAAATGACCAAGGTCTACTCCAAATCTCCATCCCCCTCTCTGGTAGGTACCTCTGCTGACCTATGATTCCCTCATAAATAAAGCGCATTAGCGCTGCTACATTATACATACGGAGGTCTGGAAGGCCTAATCCACCCCTCTCCTTCCTTAAAGAAAGTTTGACATGACTTATCCTTGCCCCTTTTCCTCTCCAAATAAATCTCCTAATAATTGACCGAAACAGTCGTTCTTCTTTTCTTAACACCCATATGGGAGCTGCCTGTAAAGGGTAAAGAATTTTTGGGAGAAGAATCATTTTTACCAAGGCTACTCTGCCCATCAGACAAAGTGGTAGATCCTTCCATTTATCACAAAGTTGCCTGATGTTTTCTATCTGGTTGATCACGTTTTTCTTGTAAAAAAGTTTTGCATTTGTACTAAGGAAAACCCCCAAGTATCTCATCGCTCCCTTGACTGGTGTTATAGGTAATCCCTCCATCCCGGGGTCTCCCTCTATTCCTGACAACGGGAGTAACTCCGACTTGGCACAATTCACTCTCAGTCCCGATAAATCTCCAAACTCCCTGACTAACTCAAGGGCCCTAGGCAGATCTCTGGGGATATCGGCAAATAAGTTCAGCCGAAGCTCCTTATTTCGTACTTGGATTCCCCGTATCTGTGTAGCACTACGGATTCTTATGGCCAATGGCTCAATTGCCAATAAAAAGAGAAGTGGGGAGAGGGGACATCCCTGTCTGGTGCCCCTGCCCAGGGAGAACCGTTCAGTAAGCTTCCCGTTTACCATCAGTCGGGCCATGGGGCTTCTATAGAGGGCTTCAATCCAAGATACTACCGGGCCCGATATCCCAAAGTGACCCAAGGTCTCAAATAGGTAGCGCCAAGATATACTGTCAAAGGCCTTCTCCATATCAAGCCCAGCTATAACTTCTAGCCCCCCCTCTCCCCGGAATTTGTGAATGGCCATCAAGGCTCGCATGATATTCATAGAACCATGGCGACCTGGCACAAAGCCCACTTGGTCTTCATGAATTAGCTCGGTTAACACCTGATTCAAACGCCTAGCCAAGATAGCCGCTAAAATCTTAATATCTTGGTTTAGCAAAGATATTGGTCGGTATGAACCCATCTGCTCCACATCTTTGCCGGGCTTCGGCAACAGCACTACATGCGCCACATTATGCTGTATAGTCAAGCCCTCCCCCACAATTCCATTAAACCATGCCTTCAGTGGTGGCGCCACCAGGTCACTCAATATTCGATAATATTCAGGGCCAAACCCGTCAGGCCCTGGCGCCTTAGTAAGTTTCAGCACTTTTATGCCTGACCGTATTTCTTTCTCCGTCACGGGCCCATTTAAGGAGTCCAGTTGTGCCCCTGTCAGTTTTGGTATCTGGAACCCTTGAAAGAAGGCTGCAGATTGGGCAGCATCATATTCCCGCTCCTTGTATAAAGAGCTATAATATTGAACGAACTGTTGCATAATTTGGGATTCATTAGTAAATACCTCTCCTCGGGCCTTCTTTATAGAAAAGATTAATTGCCTTTTACGTGGAGGCCTCACCAGGTTTGCCAACAGCCTACCCGCTTTACTGCCCCATTTAAACAGTTTAAAGCGCTGGTAGTATATATCCCTCTCAGCTCTTGCATGTAATATATCATCAATCTGCTTTTTAAGGTGGGTCAGCTGCGCTTTATGCGTATCATTTATATTCTGCATATGTGCCCTCCTTATATGATGATACTCCTGCAAGAGCCGCAACAAATCTGCCTCTCTTTGTTTCTTCTTGCCCGCCACATATGCAATGATGTACCCCCTCATAACTACTTTGGAGGCCTCCCAATACGTACTAGCACTAACCTCTGGTGTATTATTATGTGCCTGATAGTCTAGCCATTTAAGGCGCAGAAATTCTCTAAACTCCTTATCCTGGTAAAGGTAGGGGGGAAGCCGCCACACCCTCTCGCCCGGCTCCGCTGCAAAAGAAACCGCCATCAAAACTGCCGAGTGGTCGCTAAGTGCACTATCCACTATTTCTGCTTTCACAATTTTTGGGACCAGAGAAGGTGCCACCAATAAGTAATCTAGTCTCGAATATACCTTATGTGGATGTGAATAAAACGTATATTCCCCATCTTGAGGGTGCAAGAGCCGCCATATATCTACCAACCCCAGCTGAGACGTCACAAAGGGGATCCCCCTATCTTCCCAGCTCCGCACCCTCATTTTCATGGGTTTACAGTCATTGGTGGGGTCTGCTACTATATTAAAATCCCCTCCCATTACAATCTGATAATTAGAGTAAGGTATCACTCTTGCCACAAGGTCAGAAAAGAACCTGTGGGAGTATACGTTAGGTCCATATATGTTACAAAAGAGAATTTGCTGTCCCCATAGCTCACCCATGACTAACACATATCTGCCTTCTTTATCTTGGATCACTTTATGACAGTGAAATGGGATTTGTTTATGAATTAAAATTGCCACCCCCCTCTGTCTGGAGTTGTATGCTGAGTACCCAACCTCTCCAACCCATCCCCGCTTCAGCTTTTGATGTTCTGAGGCCGTGAGATGGGTTTCTTGAAGGTATGCAATGTCAGCTTTTTCTTTTTTCAACCATGAGAGAATTTTAGTTCTCTTAATGGGAGAGTGTAGGCCATCCACATTAAGCGTAATAATTTTCAAACTTCCCATACCAACAACAAGTGTGCTTGATGACCCATTTCACTGCATGTTATACCTTGCCAGTCTCCCAGCAGGACGTGCAAGGTTTTGATCGTACCATCATCCCAAATAGGCTTCCCATACCTCTGCTGCTTCCACAGTTTGTTCACCTGATTCACCTCATATCCCTGATATCCCATGCTCCATGCACGCTCATCCGCCAACGTCCTTCTCCCATCTCTTATCTTCTCCATCCCCTCCCCCCACACATCCAACGCATCCTCACTCACACTCTCACACATTCCCCCCTCCCATTCCCCCCTCCCACCCCCCTGTCATATTCTTTCCCCACATCCTTCACCTACTCAGTTCAACCCGAAAACATCCGAGGCCCCCCTCCTCCCACCCCTACAAAAGCTGTTGTATGATAAAATAAGTATTACACATTACTTATTACAGGTATATTTGCAGCAGCCCATAGTGTCCCAGAGCCACTACAACTGCCCATCTCCAAACTTAGATCTATACCCAACAAAGAAAACTGAGAAAAAGCTGGTCAGTTTATAACTTGGCTGTTGTATTTTCACCTCTCCCTGCTTCATGTTGCACGTGCTCGCCTCGGCCTCTCTCCCTGCCGCCATATAATCCATTCTTGCAGAAGGAGGGAGAAGTGCACAAAATCCAATCCAGCCGTTCTTTCCAGTCTCACTGGGGTACAATTAAATCATACCCCCTAGCGTAAAATAACACCAAACAAGTAGCATATCTGCCCTTTCAAGTCCACCTGGTTATTCTATTCTGGGTCCTTAGGTCCCGATACCTCTGGCTGATTGCATTTATCCATGTAAGCTCTTGCCGCAGCCGCATCATTGAGAATAATAGCCTTTCCATCGACCCAGATTTTCAACCTGGCTGGATACATCAGGGCAAATCGCACCCCCTTTTTGTAGAGTGCAGTACAGGTAGGGGCCATGGCCTTCCGCATCAGTGCCACTCGTGTCGAATAGTCATTAAATAATAATAGGCGGCGGCCCTCATATTGTAAACCCTCCTTGCCTCTGGAAGCTTTCAATATCTTTTCCTTTGCCTGCCAGTTCACAAAATGCGCGATCGCTATGCGGGGCCTGGTATTGTTGTCTCCCCGATTCCCAATCCGGTGGGCTCTGTCACAGGCATAATGGCCCTGATGCTCTTCAAGACCCAGGTGCTCAGGTATCCATTTGGGGAAAAAATCATACAGATCCTTATCCAGCACTGCTTCGGGTAGTCCGATCACCCGCAGGTTGTTCCGTCGGGATCGGTTCTCCTGCTCCTCGACCCTCTCCCTCATCTCCTTTAGCTCTTTTTGGAGTGCCGCCAACTGTGTGGCGGTGCTCTGGGCCTCGTCCTCCTGCACAGACAGCCTGTTCTCCACAGCAGTGAGTCGGGCTGCATGAGAGTCAAATTTTTCATTAATTTCGTCCACCGCCGACTGCAATTTGTTCAATTTGTCCTCCAAAGCGGCAGAGACCGAGCGGGAGATTTCCTGCGCCCAATCCGCACTCACTGTGGCAGGCATGCTCTGTGCTGATCGCTGTTCCGCCATCTTGTTGGGCCCGTGCTTCATAGAAGTCATCGCTTTCTTGTGTGATCTCGGGGGCATACCGCCCCAGGAGCCCCCTCAGCTTCGTCCGCGATTTCTCGCTATTTAGGCAGCTTTTTGTGCTGTTCGTCGTTGGGTGTTAACCCGTAATATAGCAGATTTGGAGTGGTTAGGCGCGGAGCCTCGTCTTCCCGTGGCCTCTCAAGTAGCAGGCATCACGTGACCGCCTGTTTTTTCCAGGGTTTTAATGTGAGAGATTTATCTGCCAAATCTTTTTTCCTTTCAAAACTTTTCCCAGCTGAATAACTAGATTTTAAAGCATTCCACCATGTAAGAGCCTTATAATCTTCAACAGGATTAAATTCATAAAATTCTAATAATTTGGTTTTGATATATTGAACAGAATCTTCATCTTGTAACCTTATGGAGTTGAATCTCCATGATGGATTTTGATGATTGACCGTTATATCATCAAGGGTGAGAGATATTGGAGAATGGTCAGATAAGGTTTTACTGAGTAGTTCAGCATTATTGGTAATGGATAACAACGAGAAGGAGATAAGAAAATAATCAATTCTGGAGTAACTACCATGTGGGGATGAATAGAAAGTGAAATGTCTCCACGGATCAACCAATCCTAGAGTGGGTTTTAAATCTTGGATTTTTGCTAGGGTTTTGGTAGGTCTAAGGGGACATTTAGATTTTCTGTCTAAAATAAGGTCTTGTATTTGATTGAAATCACCACCTATCACTATATTCTGAGAACCAAATGAAGCAATCTCTGAGATTATGTTGTGAAAAAACACAGGAGAATCAACATTTCGAACATATAAATTAACTAACGAGAGATTCTAGTTTTGTAAAGATAATTTAAGTATTACCCATCTGCCTTCATTGTCAGAAAGTTGTTTTTCAATACAAAGCTGTAAAAATTTACAGATTAAAATAGCTACACCGTTATGTTTTCAAGAAACAGGTGAGAGACTAGCAAGAGAGTAGAATTTGTCTTGTAGGCTCATACAATCTGACCTATTGAGATGGGTCTCTTACATAAGTACATAAGTAATGCCACACTGGGAAAAGACCAAGGGTCCATCGAGCCCAGCATCCTGTCCACGACAGCGGCCAATCCAGGCCAAGGGCACCTGGCAAGCTTCCCAAACGTACAAACATTCTATACATGTTATTCCTGGAATTGTGGATTTTTCCCAAGTCCATTTAGTAGCGGTTTATGGACTTGTCCTTTAGGAAACCGTTCAACCCCTTTTTAAACTCTGCTAAGCTAACCGCCTTCACCACTTTCTCCGGCAACAAATTCCAGAGTTTAATTGTACGTTGGGAGAAGAAAAATGTTCTCCAATTTGTTTTAAATTTACTACACTGTAGTTTCATCGCATGCCCCCTAGTCAGGCCAGAAACAGAGCCAAACCTGAACCAGACTCACACCAGAAATAGTACCTGGCAATTAAAGTCTGAATATACTTATATAACAATCATCAGCTGCAAGAAAGTAACATTCAAAACAACAGCTCCTGGCAATAACTATAAACAGGGCGGGTTCTTGACTGGTCTGGAGGGTCGAGAGGAAAGAAAATTAGCAGGTAAGATCTAATTTCACCTTCCTCAGTGACCCTCCAGACTGGTCAAGACTTGTGACGTACCAAAGCAGTAAACATCTATGGGCAGGACCCCCGAAGGACAGAGGTCAAAACTGCTGCACCAAAACTTGCCTCTTCCTTTGCATGAACATCAATCCTATAATGTTTCACAAAGGAATGTAAGGAAGACCAAACAGCCGCCCGACAAATATCCAGCGGAGGGATCATACTATTTTCTGCCCAGGAGGCCCCCACTCCCCTAGTGGAGTGAGCTGTAAATACCTGAGGTACCTCACGACCCTTCAATAAATAGGCAGATGCAATCGCCTCCTTTAACCACCAGGCTATAGTTGCCTTGGAAGCGGCTGCACCCTTCCTGGCCCCACCATACAGAACAAACAACCGATTCGAAGTCCTGAACTCCTGAGTTCTCTTTAGATAACAACGTAATACCTGCCGAACATCAAGCTTTGCGAGACGACGTTGCTCTGGATCTCCTGCCGGATCCCCTAGAACTGGCAAAGAAATCGCCTGATTCACATGAAAACTGGAAAACAACTTAGGCAAAAATGAAGGCACTGGTCGTAAAGAAACCTTTTCCTTGGAAAAAGACAAGAAAGGGACACTACAAGATAAAGCATGACGCTCCGACACCCTCCGTGCTGACGTAATGGCCACCAAAAACACAGCCTTCAAGGAAAGATCTTTAACAGAAGCCGAAACCAAAGGCTCAAAAGGAGGCCGAACCAAAGCATCCAAAACAAGATTCAGATCCCATGGAGGAACCAATCAACAGTGAGGAGGACAAAGCAACTTGACCCCTTTCAGGAAACGAATCACATCAGGCGAAGAGGCTAAGGACTTGCCCTGAATCCTTCCCCAGAAACAAGACAAGGCCGCCACCTGCACCTTCAAAGCAGACAAGGCCAAACCCCTGTCCAACCCATCCTGCAAAAAATCCAAGACTTCCGCAATTGAAGCACGACGAGGAACAAAATCCCGATCTTGACACCAGTGCTCAAAAAGTTTCCAGACACGAACATACGCCCGAGAAGTGGACAGCTTGCGAGAACTCAACATCGTAGCGATAACTCTAGAAGAAAACCCTTTCTTTCTCAGCATTTGCCTCTCTAGAGCCAAGCCATAAGAGAGAAAGGAGACGGATCTGGCATTACAATTGGACCTTGACACAAAAGAACCTCCTCTGTCAAAGAAATCGGATCCACTTCAGCTGGAAGCACCAGATCTCCATACCACGAAAATTTGGAGCAACCAACATCACCAGACCCGAGTGACTCTCGATGAGCTGAACCACTCAACCGACTAGGGGCCACGGCAGAAAAACATACAGTAACTCCTGCGACTGAAAAACCGATGGACTTGTGCATTGCCTGCTGTCACCATGAGATCCATCACTGGAAGACCCCATTCCAACACAATACGACTGAACACTGACCAATGGAGAGCCCACTCTCCAGGATCCAGAGTATGCCTGCTCAGAAAATCTACGTCCACATTGTCCACCCCAGCTACATGTCCTGCCGAAAGAGCCTGAAGATGAAGTTCTGCCCAGAGAAACAAAAGCGCCGCCTCTTCTGCGACCGCTCGGCTCTCTGTGCCCCCTTGATGATTGACATAAGCCACGGCCGTGGCGTTGTCGCAAAAAACTCTGACCACCTTGCCGAGAAGAAGAATCTGGAAGAACTGAAGAGCCAAGCGAATGGCCCGAGTCTCCAACCGGTTGATGGACCACTGAGCTTCCTCCCAAGACCACCGACTTTGGGCTACCTGACCGAGACAATGAGCTCCCCAGCCTGTCAGACTGGCATCTGTAGTGAGTACTATCCATGCTGGCGATTCTAAAGGCATTCCCTTTTTCAAGTTGCCTATGTGGAGCCACCAGCGCAAGCTGCAACGAGGAATTCTGGACAATGGCAAACGCATCTCCAACTCCTGCGTTTGAGGAGCCCAACGGCTCAAAAGATCTGACTGCAACTGTTGCATATGCGCCCTGGCCCACGGAACTACTTCTATGGCTGCCACCATCATACCCAGAACTTGAAGGTAAGCACGGGCCGTCGGCATTCGCTCCGCAAGAAATCAACAAATCTGATCCTGCAGCTTGAGAATCCAAAGGGGCGGTAAAAATACCCGGCCCTTTACCGTATCGAATAGAACCCCCAGATATTCCAGAGACTGCGACGGACTGAGATGACTCTTGGATAGATTCACCACCCAACCGAGGGACTCCAAAAAATGCATCGCTCGGCTTTAGCTATTTCGCACTCCATCTTGGACTTGACCCGAATCAACAATCGTCGAGATAAGGGTGCACCAAAATGCCCTGCCTCCGCAATGCCGCCGCCACCACTACCATAATCTTGGAAAAGGTGCTGGGAGCTGTCGCAAGACCGAAAGGCAGCGCACAAAATTGAAAATGCTTGCCTAAGACGGAAAAACGAAGAATGGTAGGCCTTCCTCCCAAAGGAGTCTAAGGTTCTAGAGTCCTTGCCCGGGGGCGCCGAAGCATGCTCCCTAGAACTCTTAGCCTTCTTTAGGGCCAAATCCACAACTCCAGAGTCATGAGGCAACTGAGTGCGCATCAGCTCTGGGTCCCCATGGATCCGGTACTGGGACTCGATCTTCTTGGGAATGTGGGGATTACTTAAAGGCTTGGTCCAGTTCGCCAGCAATGTCTTTTTGAGGACATGATGCATGGGTACTGTGGATGCTTCCTTAGGTGGAGAAGGATAGTCCAGGAGCTCAAACATTTCAGCCCTGGGCTCGTCCTCCACAACCACCGGGAAGGGGATGGCCGTAGACATCTCCCGGACAAAGGCCGCAAAAGACAGACTCTCGGGAGGAGAAAGCTGCCTTTCAGGGGAGGGAGTGGGATCAGAAAGCAGGCCATCAGACTCCTCGTCAGAGAAATATCTGATGTCCTCCTCCTCCTCCCACGAGGCCTCACCATCAGTATCAGACACAAGTTCATGAACCTGTGTCTGAAGCCGTGCCCGGCTCGACTCCGTGGAAACACGGCCACGGTGTGAGCGTCGAGAGGTAGACTCCCTCGCCCGCACCGGCGAAGCTCCCTCCGCCGACGTCGTCGGGGAGCCTTCCTGGGAGGCGACCGCAGTCGGCACTGCAAGCGGCACCGATGTCGGAGACCTCACCCTGGGCAAGGGGCCAGCCGGCGCATCACTCGACGGTACCGGTGGCGCAAGCACCCCCCGGTACCGGAGGGGAAGGGCGCAACAGCTCTCCCAGGATCTCTGGGAGAACGGCCCGGAGACTCTCGTGCAGGGCGGCTGTGGAAAAAGACATGGAAGCCGATGCAGGTGTCGAAGTCAGAGTCTGTTCCGGGCGTGGAGGCTGTTCCGGGCTGTCCAAGGTGGAGCCCATCGACACCTCCTGAACAGAGGGTGAGCGGTCCTCCCGGTGCCGATGCCTACTGGGTGCCGACTCCCTCGGCGACCCGGAGCTCTCGGTACCGACGCGGGAAGGAGACCGGTGTAGATGCTTCTTTGACTTTTTCAAACGAAGCATGTCACCGGAGCTTCCCGGTACCGACGAGGAGGACGTAGAATCCAGCCGTCGCTTCCTCGGGGCCGAGGCCGAAGAAGGTCGGTCTCGGGGGGGGGGCTGTACCGCAGGAGCCCTCAGGGTAGGGGGAGACCCACCCGAAGGCTCACCGCCACCAGCAGGGGAATGGACAGCCCTCACCTGCACTCCAGTCAAAGCACCACCGTCCGACGACATCAGCACTAGTGGAGGTCCCGGTACCACCGACGCCGACGCAGCCTTCCGATGTCTCGGCCCCGACGATGCAGAGGGTCGATGCCTCAATGCAATCGATACAGTCGCGGCCGAGGGCGGAGGTCTTGAAGCACTCGATACTCCCGGTGCCGATGCCGACGAAGAGCCCGAGAACAAAACGTTCCACTGGGCCAATCTCGCTACCTGAGTCCTTTTCTGTAAAAGGGCGCAAAGACTACAGGCCTGCGGGCGGTGCCCAGCCCCCAGACACTGAAGACACGACGCGTGCCTATCAGTGAGCGAGATTACCCGGGCGCACTGGGTGCACTTCTTGAAGCCGCTGGGAGACTTCGATGACATGGGCGGAAAAATCACGCCGGCGAAATCAAAACTTGTAATTGCGGTAAGGCACCAAAAAGAGGGGGAGAAAAAACTCGACCCGAGGCCTCAAAAGGGCCTACCCCGAAAACGAAAGAAAACTTAACGGGGCCAAAAACTGGAAATACGGGAAGGGGAAAAAGACCGAAAGGCCCTTCTCCGAAATCCCTTTTTTTTTTTTTAAATCGAAAGTCAAAAGACGTACGAGGGTCAACTTAAGGGGCGCGAACGGCACAAACACGACCGTACCGAGCGCGGACAAAAGAAGACTGACGAACACGAGCCGGTTCGGGCGGGAAGATGGCCGCGCATGCGCGGTGCGCATGGACGCGCGAGGACTAGCAAAGGCCTTTGCTAGTGAAGTTTCCGATTGGAGGGGCTGCCGTGGACGTCACCCATCAGTGAGAACAAGCAGCCTGCTTGTCCTCGGAGAATGCTACCTCACCTTGCGTACTGTGTTCAATTCCGGTCACCGTATCTCAAAAAAGATATAGTGGAATTAGAAAAGGTTCAAACAAGAGCGACCAAAATGATAAAGGGGACGGAATTCCTTTCATATGAGGAAAGGCTAAAGAGGTTTGGGCTCTTCAGCTTAGAAAAGAGACAGATAAGGGGGGATACGATTGAGGTCCTTAAAATCCTGAATGGTGTAGAATGGGTAAAAGTGAATCAATTTTTCACTCTTTCAAACGTACAAAGACTAGGGGACACTCAATGAAGTTACTTTTAAAATAAATAGGAGGAAATATTTTCTCATTGAAAGAATAGTTAAGCTCTGGAACTCACAGCCAGGGGATGTGGTAACGGTGGTTAGCATATCTGGGTTTAAAAAAAAGGTTTGCACAAGTTCCTAACGGAAAAGTCTATAGTCTGTTATTAAGATGTTATGTTCTTCACTGAATAGGTAATTAAACTCTGGAATTGATTGCCAGAAAACACGGTAAAAGCAGTTAGCATAGCCCCTCCCTAGATTGAGCATAAGATCAAACATAAGAACAGCCATACTGGGTCGGACCAATGATCCATCTAGCCCAGTATCCTTCTTCCAGCAGTGGCCAATCCAGGTCACAAGTACCTGGCAGAAACCCAAATCTTACTTCCGCAAGGACGGGCCTTGGCAGAGAGAAGGTCCCAGCCAGCAGCAGACAGGATGTGCCAGGACCCTGTACGAAGAAAGGAATGTTTGAGGTAAATGCGCTGGGGTCGGGGTAGGAGTGTCAGAGACGGAAAATGCCAGAGCGGGAGAGGGGGTAAGAGAGAGGGAGTTCCAGACCTGAGGACAGAGAGATTTGTGGAGGAAGTATTCCCCCCCCCCCCCCCCCACTGCTCTGGGCCCTCAGTCACTGCCCAGTTGCCCGATACGTCAATCTGCCCCTGATGTTATGCTGTGAGAACATCGTATGGTTTCTGTACACTTTTTTACAATTATGTTTTTATTTTTTACAATTAATTTGTATGTTTTTACTATATAATTTATATTGTCTGTACTAATAGTTTTAATGCTTTATTTGTATGTAAAGTGTTGGGTCCTTCAATAAACTTTGCTTCCTTCAGCCTAAGACCTCGCCTCTGAGGTCCATCCATGGTTCACTAGACTTCTTCTGTTGTGTTGTTTGGTTTCTGTTGCTGATTCCCTCTTTCTTTCTTGCTTGCATTGTATATGAAATGGGTCATCTCGTCATCATTCATTATCAGTCACCCAGGCTTCTTGCACTGAGCCTCACCCACTGCCAATGTGCCTGAGAAGAGATTTTAAGAATAACGGGAAACTCTTACCTAGAGACATCAGGATCTCATAGTTGTCCTTCATCACCTTCCTCCAAAGCTCCTTCTGCTCCTCATCTAAATACTCCCACTCCTCCTGGGAGAAAGAGATAAAGATGTCCTCAAATGTCACCTGCATCTGAAACACAAACCAGAAACACAGTCAGGGACACGGGGAGGTACTCAGAATGCATTTGAAATCAGCTCCTATCTTTGTTTTTGGGGTTGTAACTATGCAGATTTTTAAACAATTCAGATTTAGAGCATAAGCATAAGAGCATAAGAATAGCCATACTGAGACAGACCAGTGGTCCATCTAGCCCAGTATTCTATTTCCAATAGTGGCCAAGCCAGGTCACAAGTACCCAGCAGAAACCCAAATAGTAGCAACATTCCATTCTACCAATTCCAGGGTAAGCAGTGGCTTCCCCATGTCTATCTCAATAGCACACTGTGGACTCTTCCTCCAGGAACTTGTCTAAACCTTTTTTTTAAATCCAGATACACTAACTGTTGTTACCACATCCTCTGGAAATGAGTTCCAGAGCTTAACTATTCGTTGAGTGAAACAATACTTCCTCCTATTTGTTTTAAGGGAAAATTAGGTTCACACCTTGATAATTTTCTTTCCTTTAGTCACAGCAGATGAATCAATTAACTGATGGGTTGTATCCGCCTACCAGCAGGTGGAGATATGGAACACTGAAAGCACATGGTGTTCCTGGATGCCCAACTCCCTCTGCCTTCAGTATATGAAGTTTCCAAAGCAGAGTGAATAAGAAAGGCAAAATAACATAAACTTTCCTCAAGAGAACAAACACCCCTGAACCGGAGCAATAACCAAAGGAGGGACGTTATCAACCTCCTGCAATAAAAACAGCATGTAGTAACTCTGATAGCTTGTCTTCAAGTACTCCTGATGAGACACAATGTCTGTATGCAACATCTGTAGAAAAAACTAAAGTCAGACAGGGAGGGATCATGGATTCATCTGCTGTGACTAAAGGAAAGAAAATTATCAAGGTAAGAACCTAATTTTCCCTTCCTTGTCATCAACAGCAGATGAATCCATTAACTGATGGGATGTACCAAAGCACTCCCTAAGTAGGGTGGGAACAGGCAACTCCGCGAGCAAGCCCTTGCGCTCCAAAATACGCATCCTGCCGCGCTGCCACATCCAGCCTGTAATGCCGTACAAAAGAGAGCTGAGAAGCCCAGGTAGCCACACAACAGATCTCTTGAAGAGAAAAGACACCCGTTTCAGCCAACGAAGAGGACATTGCCCTCGTGGAGTGCGCTTTAAACGCTTCAGGCAGCAACCGCCCTGAAAGCAGATAAGCAGAAAAAATGAGTTCCTTAAGCCAGCGGGCTATAGTGGCCTTAGACGCTGGAAACCCCCGTCGGGGACCTGCCAACAGAACAAATAAATGATCAGAATTCCTAAACTCATTTGACATCTGCAGACATCTGGAGCCCTGCGGACATCCAAAAGGCGCAATTGCCCACAGAAGTCCGGAAACTCCTCCTTACAAAAGAAAGGAAGAAAAATGTGCTGATTCAGGTGAAAAGCTGAAACCACCTTAGGCAGAAAAGAAGGCACAGCACGAACAGTTACCCCGGATTTCGAGAACTGTAGAAAAGGATCCCGACAGGAAAGAGCCTGAAGCTCAGACACTCTTCTCGCCGACGTCATTGCCACTAAAAAGACTGTCTGAGAGTCACACCCTTCTCAGAAGCCCGTTTAAGAGACTCAAACGGAGATCGCTGGAGCGCCTTCAACACGAGCCACAGGTTCCAAGCTGGACAGGGCGACTGCAAAGGAGGACGGAGACGAAGCGCCCCTCTGAGAAATCGGACAATATCCGGATGAGCAGCAAGGGACAAACCGGAGACTTTCCCCCGGAAGCAGGCCAACGCTGCCACTTGAACTCGAAGGGAATTGTAGGCCAGGCCCTTTTGTAGCCCGTCCTGCAAAAAGTCCAGCAAAAGCGAGACTGTTGCCAGAGTCGGCGAGATAAACTTTGGAGTACACCACGCCTCAAAAGTGTGCCAGATTCGAGCATAAGTCGCAGAGGTAGACCGTGTGCGAGCCTGCAAGAGTAGGGCAATAACCTTATTAAAATAGCCCTTGTCCCTCAATTGCGCCCTCTCAAGAGCCAGGCCGTAAGACCACAGCGGCAAGGATCACCGGACCCTGAACTAAAAAGTTTGGAACCCAAGTCAAAGGAACAGGCGCGTCCACCAGCATCTGCAGGATATCTGCGTACCACCACGGACGCCTTGGCCAATCCAGGGCGATGAGGATCACCAATCCTCAGTGCAGGCGAATCCGAAGTAGCACTCACCCTACCAAGGGCCAAGGAGGGAACACATACAGGAGGCCCGAGCGCCAAGGTTGAGCCAGGGCATCCAACCCCGCCGAGCGAGGATCTCTCCTTCTGCTGAAAAAGCGAGGGACTTTGGCGTTTACGCTTGACGCCATGAGGTCCAAGCCTGGAGTACCCCATTTGGCACAAATCTGAAGAAAAACGTCTTCTGCCAGCTCTCATTCCGCCGAGTCGATTTGATGTCTGCTGAGGAAATCGGCTTGTACGTTGCTCTGACCGGCTATGTGAGCCGTGGACAGCAGCTCTCAGTGGCGCTTGGCCCAGTCGCAAATCTGAGACGCCTCCACAGCAAGGGCCCTGCACTGAGTGCCACCCTGACGAAAGATGTAGGCCACTGCTGTTGGCAGAACTCGGACAGGAAGACCCTTCAGCGTCCTGTGGAAGGCCAGAAGAGCCTGAAATATCACTCTCAGTTCCAAGCGATTGATGGACCATCCCGCTTCCGCGGTGGACCACAGACCCTGAGCATAGTGTCCCCGGCAATGAGCTCCCCAGCCCGAAAGGCTAGCATCCGTTATCACCAGACACCAAAAAGGAAGAGCCAGTGGCATCCCCTGCCGCAGCATGCTGTCGGAAAGCCACCAATCCATACTGCGCTGGGCCGCAGGAAGCCACTTTAGTCTGCGTTGGTATTCCTGGGAAATCGGAGACCATTGCTGGAGCAGAGCAAGCTGCAGCGGCCTCATGTGAGCTCTCACCCAGGGAACCACCTCTATGGTGGCCGTCATCGATCCCAGGAGCTGAACAAAGTCCCAAGCTCGTGGGCGAGGCATCCTCAGAAGCAGGCGTACCTGATATTGAAGCTTGAGACGCCTGTTGTCGGGAAGAAGAACGAACCCCAAAGCTGTGTCGAACTGGACTCCCAAATACTCAAGAGACTGAGAGGGGGGTCACGTGACTTTTGGGCATATTTACTACCCAGCCCAGAGTCTGAAGAACTGTAACAACTCTGGCTGTGGCAAGTCGGCTTTCATCTGCCGAATCCGCTCTGATGAGC